>NC_140966.1:96452962-96465462 GCF_056783735.1 Eptatretus burgeri | reverse complement strand
GAGAATTAACAGGGTCCAACTACACTTTTTTAAAGTTTGAGAAAAATGTAATCAAAAATTCAAAGTGGAATTGCCGCTATCTCATAACATTTTATTTTCATATCGTGTGCTACATAACAGGTACATATCAAGGTTACATAAAATAATCTTACTTAGTTTCCTCTGTTGCCCTTATACATGGACTTCTTCTAAATTTGAATGAAATGTCAGATAGACCCTGTTAATTCTCGGTCGACTATATGTGCATTTCTGATTCTGTTGGCTGTATATGTGTGCTCTGTGTCTGTCTGAATAAAGTGCTTGTGTGAACTTGTTCCCCGTTTCGCTGCGTCCTTCCCATTGTTGAATCTCCATCTTGCTTCACGTAACGGGTTCGGCGTGGGCTTAATACGCCCGATAATTCATCGGAACCGTCGAGGCCGACGATAACACCGCTCGGTTATCCCGATATTGCGGAACGGACCGCTTAAGCGGCCCGTATCCGGAGTCGACCTGTGGTGAGGTGCGATCGCCGGGTTTACCATCCGCGTGGGTACTTAGGTAGGTCGTGTTTGGCGACCAACCCTATCCCACGCGGGTGGCCGATTGGCACGATCGTGGTGAGGCCGAAAGGCCCACCCGTGACTAGCTCCCGGCGTTAGTCCGAGAGGGTCACGACAGAATTGTCCGTCCAGTGGGCGACGTGCCGTGATTCGAGTCACGTGGCCGATCGCACGTCGGCGGGCGCGAATTCGCAACAATATTAAACGCTGGGCGATGTATAAACACGATTGGGTTTGATTTATATCGAGTGAATATTAAACGCTGGGAGATGTATAAACACGATTGGGTTTGATAGGCTCCTGATGTTGGCTTCGTCCTTCTTGATGTAGCGTATGGTCGATTCATTCAAACCATAATGGCGTCCAACTGCGGCAAACCTTTTTCCTTCCCGAAGCATATCAAGCCCCTTAACCTTCTCCTGGAGCGTCAGGGCTTTCGTCTGGCGCTTCGGTTCCTTGCCAGAAGCCTGAGAAGGTGCTGGGCGTTTGGGCGGCATCGTAGGGCTTGGAGAAAAAAACGTAGAAAATATTCGAAGTTCACAAGCGGAACTTTGTCTCGTGCGGTGTGTGACTGGTCAAGCGCCACACGTTATAATTTATTGCTTAAATAATTTATATTTTATATATTCTTACCGCGATATACCGGTGGAATCCGCAGAAAAAAATTAGTTACGTTCCAAGGGAAAACCCGCGATGAACCGGGGGAGCGATAGGTGAAGCGCGATATAGCAGGGGATGACTATATATATATATATATATATATATATATATATATATATATATATATATATATATATATATATATATATATATATATATATATATATATATTCATTGTTATGGAATTCAGAATCCGATCCGACGAATGCATACAAACGTCCAGATCCTCAGATAGTTATTTCCCCAAATGCATGTCCAGGATAGACCTATCCCCATGTTTGGTGGGATTCTAAATGTGACGCGTTGAGAAGGGTAAAGAATAGATTCCCTCTGTTATGGAAAGCTCCTTTTTCCCTTTACGACAGACACATTCATGCACGTGAGATGGCAGTTAGCCCAATGGAGGCTCGCCACCCACCTTTTTCCATCAACGTTGACACCCACTTCTTTCACCAATGCCGACACCCGCCTTTTTCCATCGACGTTGACACCCACTTCTTTCACCGACACCGACAACCGCCTTTTTCCATCGACGTTGACACCCACTTCTTTCACCGACACCGACACCCGCCTTTTTCCATCGACATTTAACACCCTGTTCAGCAGCTTTATGGTTGCTAACTGGCTCTTTTTAATATCGGGCTGAACATTGAGGTGATAATTGTTGATGTTTTATGAGCGCTTCACGTTTTTGCTCGGTAATTCTGACAAATGGCTGCTTTCTGCCGTTCATCCTCAGGCATGGCGTCGTAGGCCAGGAATGGTCGCTGAATGGGCAGGTTGTCACGGGCAACGATTCGCAAATGGGGCAGGGTGGATTTGGCTGGAGTCTGCGCCGCCCAGACGGGCCACCTGTAAAAAGAGGATGAGAGGCCCGTTCGTGACCAGTCAGGTGGCGACGGCTTTGAGTCAGTTGGCGTCAGTGAGTCGGCGTCAGTCAGACGGCTTTTTCTTTCAGGTCAGTCGACAACCAGTCAGTCGGTGTTAGTCAGACGGCTGAAGGAGTCAGTCAGACCAGTCAGTTTGAGAGTCAGTTGGCGACGGTCAGTTTTGCGACAGTCAGTCAGACGGCTTTTTCAGTCAGTTGACCACCGGTCAGTTGGCGATAGCTGGTAGCGGTTCTGACAGCTTTGAGAGTATTTCAGTCAGTTCCAATCAGTCAGTCGGCACCAGTCAGACGGCACCACTGAGTTGGTGACAGCCTCAGCACCTTACAGCTTCTCACAGTGCCCCACAGCTCCTTAGCTTCTCACAGCTGTCCGTCAGTTGTGGCTCCTGGTGGCTCCTGGAGGTGGGTGACGCTTGGACCATTAATGCTCGTGACCTGCTCTTGGCGTACCTGATTCTTGGCGTCCCTGGTTCCTGGGGGTGATGACATGATGTTGTTTGGCATTCAAGCCTGTTCGCAAGTGGGTGCACGGCAAGGCTGGGTGCTGGCAATGGACAAGGCATGCTCACACATTTCAGGACATTTTTATTTGATGAGCGACGACTTTTATTTGGTGAGCGAGACTGAATTTCTCTTTCCCTGAATGATCTGCTGTGTACCCTTTTATTGTGTTTAATTGTTAAGTAAGGCAGAGAGATAAGACTCTGCTCTTTGTCCCTTTTTCTCTCAGTGCCTGATTGATTATTTATTTGCTTGCGATTATTTTGCTTGATTTATTGAGGTTCCAACTTGTCCGTGCTTGTCCTTTCCTTCCATTGATTTAGCATTGTCTGAACAGAGATAGACTGGGAGGTAATTACCACACAAATTGACCTGTAATAGTCGGCACGCACCAGCGGTTAAACGCTCGGCCACCCTAATTAAGATCCAATCAAGATAAGATTGGTGCATTGCTGAGGGCGCGCTCCCCATTCAGGAAACCATGTGACCTCTCGTTAAACTGCAAAATTAAATGGTGGACACTGGAACTCGTGGTTAACTGATTGGCAATTGTGGTTCTTAAGCAATCCACCATACCACAAAGTTAATTGTGAGCGGTGGCCCCATAGTCCATTTGCCATTTGGAGAACCTGGCAATGGTCTACAGTATAAGGTTTTTTGGTGGATTTGCAATCCCATGGGGTCCCTGAAGCAATTCAGCTTGGTTGTCCTCGAAACAAATTTGGGCATTTTTTTAAATATGCAAATTAGGGCCACCATTACCGAAAAACCTATTTTCTTCAATATCTTTGCAACTATGCATGGTAATGTCACAAACATGGTGTCTAGACTTATGTTTTCATGGTCAAGGATTACGATAAAGGCATGTAAAAAGTTATCACATGTATATATATATATATATATATATATATATATATATATATATATATATATATATATATATATATATATATATATATATATATATATATGACATAACTGTGACGGCTCTCAAAACATACTCGATTCTCTTTCAGGTGATCGAGATGGCTAGCGAAACGTGTCTCCTCCTGATCTGCTGTGAGAAGGGACCCCATCAGACAGTCAGAGTCCAAGGCATCAGGACAATGATTCAGCGGAGTAAAGACAGGGGTGAGGATGATGTTCATGTCAAGTTACAGGCCATTTTGTACTCACAGGGAGAGAATTTATCTGTGGAATGTCATAAGACGTGTTACTGTACTTACACGTCCAAACAGAATGTGGCTAAGTATATAGCCAGGGAAAGGAAAGAAGACTTTTCAACAACAGAGAGTGAACCAGAGACGAGCAGAGTTAGAAGGTTTCAACTTCCAACGTTTCAATTAAAAAAACATTGTTTGATCTGTGGTGATGACTGTCTTCCTAAAGACCCCAAACACCCTGACAGGTGGGAGCATATAATCCAGTGCGAGACCAGTGATCGCCTTGGTCTTACACCTTTCAAATATGTACTTTTAGATTTATGTGAGCAGAGAAATGATGATTGGGGTAGAAAGGTTGAAATCCGCATCAAAGGTGTTCTTACAGATTTACCTGCCGCAGACGCGCAATACCATAAGAAGTGTTATGATGCGTTCATGGTTATTCCTAAGTATACCAATTTGTCAATGAACTCTGATGTAATCGATGATGATGCTCTGAATTCGGTAATTAATGACATGTAAGCGAACCAACAACTCCGTACATGGACAGCTATTGAATTACATGATATGTACTGTCGTTTAGGTGGATTGTTATCTCGCAGGCAGATGTTCCAAAATCTCACAAACTATTTAGGTAATGACATTGTCGTTATACGTATAGAGGGTTGTGCCTCAGTTGTAGGGTTTAGACACCTTGTGGGTAAATCCTTGAAGCTGGTCGAGGTCGATTCAGTTGACGAAGACAGTGTGGACGCTGTGGTAAGGCAGGTCAAAGGTGAGGCACAAGCTGTATAGTACAATAGCGCAAACTATGATCTCGGAGAATTCACGTACAACAACACACTCAAACAAACTAGCACCACACTGCTCAAGATAATTTCAGAATTGGTTTCGGGGGGGGAGTGTGACAAAAAAAAGTCTCTCAGTCTAACCCAAGCTGTACAAAGTCACATCGCAGGCACTAGAACCCAGACAACGCTGGGGCTGGCAGTGAAGCTTCATCACAGGTATGGGAGTTCAGAGTTGATCAAGCTCCTACATGATCACAGTTTCATAGTCTCCTATGACGAGATCATACGTTTCCGCAAATCAGCTGCAAAATTTGCGGGTGAAAAGAGCAGTGTGCTACATCAGGCCATGGGCTTGGAACGGAGGATGGGGCCAATCTTTGGGTGGTTCGACAATTTTGATCTCCTGGTTTCAACTCCCAATGGACGCCGAGAGACCCACGTCATGGCTCATGAGTTCCAGCAGAATCTGGCTGGCATCATAGAGCTGGGTAATACTCGACCTGGGGTTATGAACCTTTTGATCCCACGCCTGCGCAAGACAGCAGCTGCAAATAATTTACATTCAGGCAAAATATATACATTTGAAAACTTTGTAAATGTCTTTATCATAATCAATGACCATGAAAACATAGGTATAGACACCATGTTTGTGACATTACCATGCATAGTTGCAAAGGTAGTGCAGAAAATAGGTTTTGGGGTAATGGCGGCAATTACTTTATATACAGACAAAATAAATACATGTAATAACTTTTTGCATGCCTTTATCGTAATCCTTGACCATGAAAACATAGGTCTAGATAACATTTTTGTGCCATTATCATTCAGAGTTGCAAAGATACTGAAGAAAATAGGTTTTTTGGTAATGGTGGCCCTAATTTGCATATTTAAAAAATTGCCCAAAGTTGGTCCGAGGACAACCAAGCTGAATTGCTTCAGAGACCCAGTGGGATAGCAAATCAACTTTAAAACTTTGTACAATAGACGATTGCAAGGTCCGCGATTGAACTCATAAGGATGGCAAATGGACTACCAGGTCCGGCTCTTCCGAGGACAAGCAGGGATTTAACCCCCTCATAATACACTCGGAACCCGTGGCCGTAACAATATATGTATATATATATGAAAATATAATTCAATTGAAATAATATAAAAGTTTCAAAGACTGCAGAATTAAAACAAACAAATTTCATTGAATCAGAAGTTTACTGCCATCGACGCACCCTCTTTTACCACCTTATTCAACAAGTTGAATTAATTATTCGTGCCCGTTGTTTGTGTCCTTCATGATATCCGTAAAAACAGCAAGTTTCCTGTTTGGAATGATTTTCAATTTTCTTTGACTGCCAGACAGCCAGATAGAATGAATTGCTTTACTGAGAGTACGCATACACACTTGGGACCGGACTGTAGAATTTATATATACTAGCCGAAACCCCGTCACAGACGGATCCCGTTCCATGAGCCCAATATGACACCCAGTGGCGGCTCTTGTAAGAGCCGGTTCCCAGTCGATGTACTCCATGGCCTTACCTAATGAGGCCTACAAAACGTCCTTGTACACGACATTTTTGGTGTACACTACTCCTTGTGAAGAAGTCCCCTGATTTGTGCATGTGTCCACTTTGACGTACAAACACCGTGTCAAAACTTCTCAAGTCACAGTACCGAGAAAAATGTGACGCGACCGCGAGGAGGAGCACAAAATTGGTCCTTCGGCGACAGACGTAATGACGTCAGCGAATGACCGATGATGTCATGACGTCCTTACGCCTCTCAGCGGTGACGTCACACGTCTCCATGTAAACGAAAAGTGATTTTTTTCTACTTCAGTGTTGAAAGTTGACTATTGCCACGATGTGCGATGCACTCTAACAGGTACGAAGTTTCTTTCAGTCCAGGTCACAGTACCGAGAAAAACGTGACGCGACCGCGAGGAGGAGCACAAAATTGGTCCTTCAGTATTAATATATAGATATATATATATATATATATATATATATATATATATATATATATATATATATATATATATATATATATATATATATATTTTTTTTTTTTTTTAACCACTCAATGAGAAAACATGAAATTAATTTAAAAAATAATGATCATAAATGGCATAATACTTAGATGGCAAATTTTGACTTGCGGTTCCCTTTAATAAATTGTCATATTCACATTAACATTCGGACGACTGTCAACACAAAGGTATTCGGTTCACACAAGAGTTTGGGTATAACTGTACCACATTGGTTGTCTGAAGGTTAAGATGTTTGACAAAGGAAAACGAGTCACTCCGTAATCCGAGCCAAATGGATGAAAGTTATACCGCACAATCGTAGGATGTTTGTGGTGCAACAGATATCTCATGCGACTCAAAATGCAATGTTCCCATCTTGTCCTGCCCGAAGGAACTCACTGTCGCACTTCATGCCCTGGTGCAAAAGGCCGTAGAGCAATGAGCCGCAGTGATCGCAAAAGGTTGGCCCACTGTAAGTGTGGGCCTTGAACTTGTGCTTGCTCCGTGGATCCTGGCAGACAAGGAGTAGAGACTGTTAGTCAATGTGGTCTTAAAAATGCTGAATTGCACCTTAGCAAAATCAAGAAAGCTGTAGGTGATGCTATTGTGGTTGTCCAGTAAAAGATAAGGTGCCCAAAGTTTCATCGAACTCATAAAATTAACCAGACTTAATGATTTAACATCTCGTAACCTGACAGTTCTTTTGATTAGTTGTAAAACATAGAACATCAAAATGTGGAAAGACATGCGTCATCCAATTGATTTTTTTTTTAAATCAAACGAGGCACAGAGGCTGACTCACTCAGGCCCAAAGACTCTGTATTGGTGACAAGTTAGTGGAATAATCTTACGCACTTTTAACCATGATGACTATCCACAAATCCAATAAGGACTACTAAGTCTCATAAAACATGAGCTCAATAAACGAGGCAGCTGCCTATGGCTGCAACACGACAATGCTTGTAGTCATCAGTGGAATATCTGGAACACAGATAATTATCAGACGACCTGAAACATGTACCTATAACCAGCTGGGTAACAAGTATAACTGTTTAGCAAGGACAGAACCATTTCTCCTTCAAAAAGCAATGGAAGACACCAAATTCTTCACCAAAAAGTGAAGTGACATCACAAGTGATGAAAAGTTTGGTTGGTCATGTACTCACCCTTCAGCTAACAGAGTATGGTTTCAATTCTTCATGGTTGAAGGCTGAACTATAAATTGTCATTGTGATGCTGTGCCAACAGGAGAACGCAGCAATTTTTTGTCACGTCAGGTCAGGTATGGGAGCATCCTCCGGAGCAGCGCGTTGCTGCGTCCACTTTCCACCGGTACTCCAGGGACCTCCGTCTGGCCATCCCCCAGGCAGATGTCTGGCCTATCCCCATCTCCTTGAGATGCTGATTAACCTGCTGCAACCACGAGGCACGTGGTCGGCTCATTGGCCTCCTCCACTCACGAGACTCCCTCGCTGAGAGAACCTGGTGAGCAGGATCAGCGTCAGGAAAACGAGCCACATGTCCATACAGCCGCAGCTGACGCTCACGGACTATGCAGGTAACAAATCTCATTTGAGTCTCTCTCAGCAACCGCTCGTTGAACACAAAGTCCGACCAGCGATAGCCAAGGATTCTCCGCAGAGACCTCGTACCAAAGGAATTAAATCACCATCTCGGCTTTTATTCCCGAGCTTTAAAAACAAAAAAGTGGGGGCAAGGGGGATATTGTAATCGGCTCCATCCGTCTGTATATCTGCCACACTATCTCCTCCTAAACGGTTGTGCAGAAATTCACCACCTTGGCAGTTATGATCACCACAAGGCCACAGAAGGTGCAGGAGCAGTATCATTTTGACCCTGCCCCCCTGTGGTGGAGTTTTTTTTGATTTGACCCTCGGTTCATGTCCGTGGGGGTGTGGACTTCAAGTCACAGGGGTCAAATTGAGAAAAACATTTAACTCTAAATTTGACATTGGGTCATTCCTTGTGGACCCTTTTGCCATCTTTCAACTTTGCTCAATAGGTGGGAAATGTGGGGATTCATCATGACATGCCATCGACTTCTCTCTAGTTTAACTCGTCATCCAATGGGGGATAAAAAAATCCAGCAGTCCCATCTACATTTAAGTTGCTGTGCAAGTTAAAGATCTTTCTCTAATAGAAGTTCGTGTGTGAGTGTGCAAGTGTGTGAGTACACGAACCAAATTCAAAGCTGGAAGTCAGCTGACTAATTCACACTACCTGCAGCCACTGGCGTCACTGGGCACTGGCCGATGGGGCAAGTGCCCCAAATCTAGTTTAACCCCTTGGCTGCGATAGGCCACTTGATAATGATTGGCCTATTTTCCTACATGCGTCACTGTGCTAAATGTTTTATTGGGGTTGGAGGTGGGAATCTGAGGTTCGAGGGAGCCCGGGCCCCAAATCTTTTTGGAAGCTAGCGACACCTCTGCCTGTAGAAAATGGCACAGCTGGGATTTTAATGTGCTCCAGGGGGGGTACCATGAGATAATGGCATGCCCAATTCCCCTCAAAGTTCCCTTTTACATTTTAACCAACTCACATAATGAAAACAATCACAATGACTGTGTCTGACATTCATTTCTCTGTGTCTCCTCTCCTCCTCAAATCACGCTGGGTGGTTTGCAATTGCCTTCTCAGCAGTCAGTTATGGGAGAAATTTGGATTTTGCACAGGGTGTTGGTGATAACTTGTCCATTCTTCCTCAGAAGACACTGCGGCATCTTTAACGTCTACCTACTTCACATTATTATTAAATAATGCGAGCAGACGGATCTCCACCTTCACGTCCATTCGACGCAACACCCTGCCCACTAAATTGAAGCGCACTTATTGATGAAATGCTCTGCCAATGAAACACCAACCCGACAGTTTTGTAGTCAGGTTGAGAATTGAACCCACGCCAGACACCTCCAGGGGGGAAGTGCACCCACAACCTCTGTGCAATCCCGTCGGATTACCATTTTCACTTTACCGGACACAAATATTTAGAAATAATATTTTGGTTCCAAAATAGAAATGGTGAGTATGAAGATGTAAAATTGAAACCCTGTGGACCAGCAAATGCTCCAGGAATGTTCAATAGGACAGTGCGCGCACACACATTTGTGTGCTACCGCTGCTCATATCACTCAAAATAAAAATAAAAATCAAGAAAACCTTACGATACAGTGGGCACATAACAACGTGCACACTGACCACTGAAAGACCACCAGAGGGAGGCAACGCTTTAGCTGGCAGAGCCCAAAGTGCATGATCAGGATCTAAGGGTTCAAAAAAGCATGGCAACACCTTCAGGTAAATGGATAAATACCATAAACTAGAAGGGCACTCCATCGGTAGAGCGTATACCTCCGCCACGTAATTCTTGATCCACGAGAACATATCGGGCCCAACACATTTTTGAAACATCATGCTATACAGTACTATATCATTTTTGGCCCAATCTCTCAATGGTGAAGAATCACTTTAAAAATTAAATAATTCTCGTATCCAGATCCGGATTCGGATCTTCACCAAAATCGAATCAATTCTTCCTTGTCACACACCCAACTTGTCCGTCCGCAACTTTTTGAGACATCGTGCTATATATCGTTTTTGGCCCGATCTCTCAATGGTGAAGAATCACTTAGAAAATTCTAGTAGTTGAATCTGCATCCGGATCTCAACCAAAATCTAATCAGTTCATCCTTGTCAAACACCGGACATGTCTACAAAATTTCATCCGGATCCGTGTGCAACTTTGTGAGATATCCTGCACACAAACAGATAGACAAACAGACAGAAAGGGGTGATAACATAACCTCCTTCACCTTTGATGGTGGAGGTTATAAACAACAAACCAAAAAAAAAATAATAACAAGTCTGAAGACGACGATGGTTCACGAGCGGTATTTGACCATGTAGATTGTTTCAGAAGTCAAGGATGAGACATTGTGATAATGTTTGACCAAGTTATAAAAATGATCAACATGATGTGGTACGAGTGACAGGTTATTAGCTGAAAATGTCGAAAACTCGGTTTCGTTCAACAACTTTAAAAATTTTACCTTTGCATAACCTTTAAAGGTCACAAAACAATGTTGTGGGCATTAAAATAAGGAATCAGGATACGTGCTATAGCTTATTGGAGTTAGTTCGTCGAAGAAGGTCGAAAACCCGGTTCGATTCCCACAACTTTGAAAATTTGACCTTTGTGAACTTTAAAGGTCAAAGGTCAAGGATTATGACCTTTGGTGCAAAACTTCCTCTGGAACATTCCAGGAACAATACAACGTCATATAGGCTATATGGCATTTCGCACTCCTCGGATTATCCATACTTTGATGAAATCAGCGTAAAAACAAAGTTGAAGGGGGCGCCACAGGCAAGGTGTTCAAGATCGAGCAAAATGGTTTCAAGACTTTAGGTGGGGAATGACCTCAAGATTATGCCTAAAAAATATTGTCATCCGAGCTCTCAAAGTTTGGGCGGTCGTATGATTTTTATGTCAAAATTCGCAGTTTTCTAAATTTGTGACCTTGTGACCTTGACCTTGGGACGAAAATGAAAAATCAAGCTCCGTGGGGCTATCAGCTACCCCCTAAAAACACAATTCGCAATTTTCTAAGTTCGTGACCTTGTGACAATTTATGTCAAAATTCGCAATTTTCTAAGTTTGTGAACTTGTGACCTTGACATTGGGACGAAAATGAAGAATTGAGCTCCGTGGGGCTATGCAGGAGCCATTGGGCTAACCAAATACCAGATTCCTGCCGAAAACCCCTGCCAGATTCGACAAACCCCCGAGGAGAAGATGCAAATTGAAATTGGCTACCCCCTAAAAACACAATTCACAATTTTCTAAGTTTGTGACCTTGTGACCTTGACCTTGGGACGAAAATTAAAATTCGAGCTCCATGGGGCTATGCAGGTGCCATTGGGCTAACCAAATACTGAAACTCCTGCCAGATTCGACAAACCCCTCAGAGAAGATAAATTTTTATGTCAAAATTTGCAATTTTCTAAGTTCGTGACCTTGTGACAAAAATGAAATTTCGAGCTCCGTAGGGCTATGCAGGTGCCATTGGGCTAACCAAATACCGAAACCCGTCAGATTCTACAAAACCCGGAGGAGAAGATGCAATTTGAAATCGGCTACCCCTTAAAAACATGTTTTTTGGGTGGAGATCCACCCAAAATGGGCGCACCACGCCCATTCTCAGGAAAACACAACTAGATCATGATATAAACCTCCCACCAAAATTTTATCAGGATCGGATCAAAACCCACGGAGCTATGCTCGGGACAGACAGACAGACAGACAGACAGACAGACAAGCCGGTAGGCGGACATGGGTAGTCGACTACCCAATAGAACCTGACGCGATTGGCCCATTCGATGGGGAATGACCTGAGGATTAAGCACAAGAAAATTCATGATTCTTGCTTCAAGGGTTAATGCTGCAGATTGTTTTTTCATTAAAATACCCCCACATTTAGAGGTTTTCTGGCCATTGCTAGGCAACGGAGGGGTCCGTAGCAACGGTTCTTTCTCACACATAGCTAGGACATACCATGAACCTACCATACCAGTTTCATGTATATCTGCCTCATAGTCTGAGATATAACGAACTTCGTTTTTTTGTTGTTTTTGACCAGGGTTCATTCAAAGTCTATCTTCTCCGACAGTTTTCATAGGATCCGGCTGGAAATTTTTGACAATATGGCTGAATGTACTGCCCACAGTCGCTCGTCGCCCGATTTTTGCTTTTCGAAAAAATAAATTTTTTTTGATGATTTTTCAAAAATTTCAAAGTTCCGTTGCCAGGCAACGGTGGTGTCCATAGCAACGGTTCTCATTTGTACATAACTAGGTCATGGTATGAACCTACCAACCAAGTTTCATCGAAATCGCCATTGTATTCACTGA
>NC_140966.1:96422962-96430462 GCF_056783735.1 Eptatretus burgeri | reverse complement strand
CGTCTATCAAGGATTTAATTGAACTTGCGTATTGATTGGTTTACCAATTCTGGGGATTCTTTGAAAAGATGACACAGAGAACCAGGAAGAGACTGATACAGTGACATAGTGAGCCAGTGAGAGAGTGAACCAGTGGGCGAGTGAACCAGTGAGAGAGTGAACCAGTGAGAGAGTGAACCAGTGAGAGAGTGAACCAGTGAGAGAGTGAACCAGTGAGATAGTGAACCAGTGAGAGAGTGAACCAGTGAGAGAGTGAACCAGTGAGAGAGTGAACCAGTGAGAGAGTGAACCAGTGAGAGAGTGAACCAGTGAGAGAGTGAACCAGTGAGAGAGTGAACCAGTGAGAGAGTGAACCAGTGAGAGAGTGAACCAGTGAGAGAGTGAACCAGTGAGAGAGTGAACCAGTGGGCGAGTGAACCAGTGGGCGAGTGAACCAGTGAGAGAGTGAACCAGTGAGAGAGTGAACCAGTGAGATAGTGAACCAGTGAGAGAGTGAACCAGTGGGCGAGTGAACCAGTGGGCGAGTGAACCAGTGGGCGAGTGAACCAGTGGGCGAGTGAACCAGTGGGCGAGTGAACCAGTGAGAGAGTGAACCAGTGAGAGAGTGAACCAGTGAGAGAGTGAACCAGTGAGAGAGTGAACCAGTGAGAGAGTGAACCAGTGAGAGAGTGAACCAGTGAGAGAGTGAACCAGTGGGCGAGTGAACCAGTGAGAGAGTGAACCAGTGAGAGAGTAAGCCACTGAGAGAGTAAGCCACTGAGAGAGTAAGCCACTGAGAGAGTAAGCCAGTGACAGCGAGCCAGTAAGAGAGTGACACAGTGAACCATCCGAAAACATTTGGGCTTTTCATAAAGCATTGTCTAGATCTACCCTCTTCGGTGGCGACAGGTGGTGGCTCGTGTGTTTATAAGTTATAAATTGCCAGGAAATTACTGTTTAATATCCCAAGTCAGGTGCATCTTTGTAAAAAAAAAAAAGTTATCCTATAAAGTTTTGTCACGATTAACCTTGAGAGCTCAGAGGAGTCGGGTCATAAGCAAACAACCAAACATCTTATTCATATATATATATATATATATATATATATATATATATATATATATATATATATATATATATATATATATATATATATATATATATATATATATATGTGTGTGCAGGTTTTCTACATCAAAATCTCTTCACTCCTCAATGTCTAAAAACCGGTCAGTTTATATTGGCCTGTGTCGGCAATTTTAGAGATACTTCAGATTCGCATTGAAGCACCCGTCTATCAAGGATTTAATTGAACTTGCGTATTGATTGGTTTACCAATTCTGGGGATTCTTTGAAAAGATAAGTCACAAATCTAAGATGGCTGCGAAGCCTTTCAAATCCAAGATGGCTGCAAAGCCTTTCAAATCCAAGATGGCTGCGAAACCTTTCAAATCCAAGATAGCTGCGAAACCTTTCAAATCCAAGATGGCTGCGAAGCCTTTCAAATCCAAGATGGCTGCGAAACCTTTCAAATCCAAGATGGCTGCGAAACCTTTCAAATCCAAGATGGCTGCGAAACCTTTCAAATCCAAGATGGCTGCGAAACCTTACAAATCCAAGATGGCTGCGAAACCATGCTAAATATCGACAAATAATGCTCTAATACACTTGAAAAGAGAAACTATTGTGAAAATGTACTTGTTTGAAACAACGTTTATTTTAATTGTTCTCATCATTTCATCAAACACCTGTAACGTGGTGATCCTATCCTTGTGGCTACTTCAAGTCGTCTGTTTCTCTTCGGAGGAGTATTTAAAGAGGATGCCGAGTTGTTTCAGCGTGTCCAGCATTATGTGACTCTCTTTGACCTGGCAGCCCTTACAGAGCATAACATCAATATCGTGACTGCAACATTGAAGGGAAATCGATTTTGTGGAGTGTTCAGTGAACTTTGCTGTGTAACCATTGTATTTTCCTGCCATATTTCCAGCGCTGTCCTTTGTCTGGAATCGACAAAGCTGTTTGGCCTACCTACCTTGTGGCGCTGTTATAATTATAATCTTCATGGTGGAAAATGTTTCGAATAATTTACTGCATATGAAAGGGTTTCCTACATTCTGAGACCACATCTTTGGTTCCATACACCTCAAAGAAAAAAATTAGGGGTTGGGGGAATGTACCATATGCCAGGATCTCCTCCCTCCCCTCAACTCCCCTTCCCCCAATCCGCACCAGGTGAGGTTTTGATTTTATCAGTGGAGGACTCCATTCCGAGGTGTTTATTGAATAAGAATGACAAAATTTGGCAAAAAGAAAAGAATAAAAACAAGTCTGGAGATGGCGATTGTTCAGGAGCAATGTACATGGTTCGCCTTTTTTATTTTTTGACCTTCGAGAGGATGCCACGCGCAAACTGGCGGGAATTGGGAAAAACGTTAATGATGAAAGTTGTAGTACTCGAAGAGCACTACTTGCATACCAACTTTCATTCGAAACAGTTGAAAACCCTAGGAACTCGATGCCCAATTTATTGATTTTTTTGACATTTTCTAAGTTCGTGACCTTGTGACCTTGACCTTGGGACGAAAATGAAAAATCGAGCTCCGTGGGGCTATGCAGGTGCCATTGCGCTAACGAAATACTGAAACCCCTGCTAGATTCGACAAATCCCCTCAGAGAAGATGTAACTTGAAACCGGCTACCCCCTAAAAACACAAGTGTTTTGGGCGTTGCTCCACCCATAATGGGCGCAGTACGCCCATTCTCAGGAAAACACAACTAGATCATGATATAAACCTCCCACCCAAATTTTTTCAGGATCGGATCAAAACCCACGGAGCTATGCTCGGGACAGACAGACAGACAGACACACACACATACACACACACCCATAACGAATATAGTGGTCACTCACTGACTCATGAACCAATAAGACCACACGTCCTGAAGCTCACCTGGATCAGGAGCAACAGTTACTCAAATCCCCCGCAGACCCCGATTTTTTTTAATGCCGTGAACAAACTTTGGTACATCACGGGCAATGAAGGTTGTGGTCAAGTTTCTTTGAAATTGTGTGTGTAGTTTCAGAGAAGAGAGCAAACACCTATTTTTGGGGGGTCAACCCCCCCCCCCATATATTCCCTTAATGAGCGCAGATTTTGATGCATTTTGATGCGGTCAATACACCTTCGTCAGGCATCAGATATGAAGCATGTGGCCAAGTTTCATCAAAATCATGTGTTTGGTTCAAGCGATAATGACAAGTGTTTATGGACTAAATGAATCATTTCCTCACCAACTCACTCACTCACCTACGGACACTGCTCGATCGCATAACCTCACCGGACTAAAGCTAATGATTGAACCAGACTTTGTGACATCAGGGTTCGAGTATCCACTTTAGGTCTGGGAGGTCGTTGGTTCGAACCCCGCAGGCTTTATGGGCCTAATGGCCTCCTCTTGCACTGAGATTCCTTGGAAGGGAATTGATATTATTAATCCCAGCAAGAACAATTGGCTTCAGGCTTCCAGCACGGAAAATGAATAATGCACATTATCTACAAAGGTACTGAAGCCAAGTCACTGTTGAAAAATAATAGGTGGGCAGAGATGTAATGCTAGTAAGCATTGCACCATTCTGCTGTGGCTGTTTAAAGTGTAGGCTCACTATAAATGATGCAAAAAGGTAAAAATTAATTAATTAATCAATGAATTCTTTAAAAAAAAAACAACAGCAAGCAGTCTTTAAGGTCTGTAAAATAGTTGCCAGTGACTGGAGGTGGTTGCAATTGTTGGCGTCGCATTTGCTGGTGCTCGCACGAACAGACTATCTTGCTGGCAATTCATTTTAAAACAACCATATGGAAAGGAGCGTTGCAGTCAGTCCTGGCAGCCTCTCCCATCCGTTGCCTTGTCTGTCGCAAACAGGGGCAAAACCACGTTACCGCCTCGTACAGAATCCCACTTCCAATACGCCAATGTGGAAGATAACAGGGCATCCGACAAGGCCCAAAGGAAGAATGCCGTGTCTGGAAGATAACGGGGAAAACATCAAGGCCCTGCCAAATGAAGGCATGGATGAACGTGCTCTACCAAAAAAGAATAAATAATAATATTAATCTTCATCAAAATGGTGACACCTCTTCAAGAATGAAGGAGATGATCTCCAAAGCTTCGAAGTGCACATTCACGCAACAATGGCCTGATGTTGGAAGTTAACGCGTCTCTCACACAAACTCGTGTAATTTGAAAATTACAAGTTGCACGTTTTTCTAATTTCCCATGTTTGCGTGCAAAAGCAGATGTGTCCCTTCCGCTAATCTCTTCGTTCCACACACGCTGCCAAGCAGAGGCTCTCTTCATAGAAAAGACCCCCATGGGTCACAAAATAATGAATGTTTTTTTTCTGTTTGTTTTCCTAGCCAATGGTGGAAGTCGAGGAAAACGCACAACGAAGCGGCACTGAACGATGCTCTCATGTTGCAGGAACTCAAAGTAACCTTCACTCTTCCAAAATGATGTCAGAACGTAGTGACCACACAAGCCTACTCTTATCGATGAGGCTGGAGAGATCACTCGATCGATTCAATAACTTTTTGAAAATCTCCTTCAAATAGGAAAAACTAGGAGTTTGTGGCTTCGCTGAAAAGGCCAAGCGACATTTCACTCACATTTTTCCTGCATTCCAACCCACGCCCATGCCTTGAGGCCTGGCTGCTTGCACAAGGAGTGTCAGTGAGTTGGGAAGAGGCCAGCGGTTGGTAAGAAGCCAGCTGCGAAGACTTGAAGGAGATTGGTCCTTTGCCTTGAGTGTGGTTTGTAAAAAGTAAAGAAGTTGTGGTTGTGCTGGATCAAAATCCAATTGATGCTGTTCAATAAAAAAAAAAAAATGGATCCTACTCACGCTCATCAGTCTGTATGGGCAGAGCATGATCACATGAAAAACACATAAAGATGAGGTGGTAGACAAAACCACAAATTGAAAAAATTAATGATATTATTCATTAAATATGCAATACATAAAGCTCTTTCTAACCACTCAATGACTTACTCACTCGTTAACCGATGTTAAAGATCGGAACCTTCTGGGTGACGAGGAAAGCTGAAATTTTGCTTGCCAATGGACATCGAAGCCGGAGCACTGGCAAAAATTGACAGAATCGTCGGACGACATCCATTAATGAAAATATAAATAAATGAAAAAAATAAATAAATGAAAAAAAGCATGCAGGTGAGCGACCCGAGACAATGGGGAAGCACGGTTCGTATGCTTACACAATGTGTAAGCCACCCCACTAATGCAATGATTGTGATTACAAGACTGAGAAATGAAGGAACAACCTCGTCGTGGACATGAGATTTAGCAAAGGTATATTCAAAGGTGTACATTGAAACCTTCAATTCATATTTCTCTCCCCATCTTCAACCTCCACCACCTGATCTCCATCTCGAACGACTTATTCAATGGCCACAATTACCCCCACTTTGTGGAGGATGAGCCGCGGGAGAAGCTTTGGAAACAAGTATTTCATGAACCCGTGAGACAGACTTGACATTCGACACGAGTTCATCGGGGCCGGAATTTGTAAGTTGTTCAAGGTGCCGGGGATCATTTGTTTACTCTCCGTGAAAGTCATCAGAGGATCTTCAACGTGAACCAACTAATGCTAGCAGATGAGATACCCGGCTTAATGTCCATCTGAGACAGAGAGCGCTTTGCAAGGCACCAATCAGACAGTTTGTAGTTGGAGGCTGATAATGAAACCCAGACAAGTCAGCTCAAAGGAAAGAGCGCCACCTCTGCACCACACGATCAGACTCTGCGACAGATACGTACACAGGATGCAAAAAGCTAAAAATAAACAACATCCTGAACGATGACCTGGAGGTACTGGATATAAATCATTCACAATGCTTCCCTTAACATGTTGTTAATAATGCACTCTCAAACAATATGTGATGTGGTGATGTGTGTATGGGGGTATCGGTGTATAGATGTGTATGGGTTGATACACAGACATTGGGAGGGGTGTATGGATATATACACATACATGTGTAGATGTGTATGGGTAGATACACATACATGTGTAGATGTGTATGGATATATACACATACATGTGTAGATGTGTATGGATATATACACATACATGTGTAGATGTGTATGGATATATACACTTACATGTGTAGATGTGTATGGGTAGATACACATACATGTGTAGATGTGTATGGATATATACACATACATGTGTAGGTGTGTATGGATATATACACATACATGTGTAGGTGTGTATGGATATATACACTTACATGTGTAGATGTGTATGGGTAGATACACATACATGTGTAGATGTGTATGGATATATACACATACATGTGTAGGTGTGCATGGATATATACACATACATGTGTAGGTGTGTATGGATATATACACATACATGTGTAGGTGTGTATGGATATATACACATACATGTGTAGGTGTGTATGGATATATACACATACATGTGTAGGTGTGTATGGATATATACACATACATGTGTAGGTGTGTATGGATATATACTCTTGCATGTGTAGATGTGTATGGGTAGATACACATACATGTGTTGATGTGTATGGATATATACACATACATGTGTAGGTGTGTATGGATATATACACATACATGTGTAGGTGTGTATGGATATATACACTTACATGTGTAGATGTGTATGGGTAGATACACATACATGTGTTGATGTGTATGGATATATACACATACATGTGTAGGTGTGTATGGATATATACACATACATGTGTAGGTGTGTATGGATATATACACTTACATGTGTAGATGTGTAGGGGTAGATACACATACATGTGTAGATGTGTATGGACATATACACATACATGTGTAGGTGTGTATGGATATATACACTTACATGTGTAGATGTGTATGGGTAGATACACATACATGTGTAGATGTGTATGGATATATACACATACATGTGTAGGTGTGTATGGATATATACACATACATGTGTAGGTGTGTATGGATATATACACTTACATGTGTAGATGTGTATGGGTAGATACACATACATGTGTAGATGTGTATGGATATATACACATACATGTGTAGATGTGTATGGATATATACACATACATGTGTAGATGTGTATGGATATATACACATACATGTGTAGATGTGTATGGATATATACACTTACATGTGTAGATGTGTATGGGTAGATACACATACATGTGTAGATGTGTATGGATATATACACATACATGTGTAGATGTGTATGGATATATACACATACATGTGTAGGTGTATATGGATATATACACATACATGTGTAGGTGTGTATGGTTATATACACTTACATGTGTAGATGTGTATGGATAGATACACATACATGTGTATGGATATATACACTTACATGTGTAGATACACATACATGTGTAGATGTGTATGGATAGATACACATACATGTGTAGATGTGTATGGATAGATACACATACATGTGTAGATGTGTATGGATA
>NC_140966.1:96412962-96415462 GCF_056783735.1 Eptatretus burgeri | reverse complement strand
ACGAATCACTGCTCACCTTCACTCTTTCATTCCTCTTTTTTTCTCGCCTTTGGAATAAACTCCCTCACTCTATTCAATCCCATTCTTCCCTCCAGGCCTTCAGAGCAGCTGTTCACCAGCACCTCTTATCATCCCCCATCCAAATCCAAATTGGTTAGGTGGCAAGAACAAGCTGATTAGATTTTGGATCAGATTCAAGACAAGGTGCAGAAGCAGCCTATCAGTGGGATACAAAAAATAAACTGTTCAGCCTTGTGGAGCTTTGTGTGCGAACAATGCCATTCTAGTTACCTTCATCAGAAGAGAGGGTACTGCATTTGGGACGGCTTGTCTGTTTTTACTTGCAAAATCAAAGATTTTTCAAGTATATTGTTCAGTCGATTTTGTTATTCCATTACTGGTGGTGTGGCAAAGAAGAATGACCATGTGTTCGTTGATGGTCGCTGGAGGATGAGCCAGAACTACAGGGTCAACCGGAGTGTTCAGTTCCTCAAACCCGACCACAGGCTTATGGTAGCAACTCTGAAGTTGCAGCTTAAATCCGGGAGAATGGTACCATTCCAGCCTTGGCTGCATGTTGGCTGGCTCAAGGATGAGAGGGCAGCTGAGAATTTGCTAACAGTCCCAGTGGGGATTTGGGGGGGTCTGGATGATTTGGGGAATCCTGAAGAGTTGTGGAGTGCCTTCAAGATCATCTTCCTTGATGTTGCCGGTGGATGTCTTGGAACTCACTGTCGGGCGGAGAATAATTTTGTCTCTCAAGGGACACTGGGTACCATTGACCAGAGATGGAGGGCCAGGCTTAACGGCAGAGCTGAGCTGTTCAGGGAGTTGAGGTGTAAAACTGTACGTGCACTGAGGGTGGACAAGGAG
Organism: Eptatretus burgeri; assembly: GCF_056783735.1. Lineage (NCBI taxonomy): Eukaryota > Metazoa > Chordata > Myxini > Myxiniformes > Myxinidae > Eptatretus > Eptatretus burgeri. Next base: position 96,414,589 of record NC_140966.1, on the reverse strand, counting down.
GCCTATGTGCGAGGAATCTGTGAGGGGGTGGAGCATCACCTGTGGTCAGGTAATTCTCGTCCTGCTTTCAGGGGAATCCGCGCATTGCGTTCCTCCAAGCCCGTCACTCGGTGAACTGCAGTTAGAGCGGAGGGTGGTGGGCGCTTGACAGAGGAGTCCGAAGTGAAGCCCCACTGGGCCAGTTGCTTTGAGCAGTTGTTCCAGGCTGATTCACTTGCTATTGAGTTGGATGTCAGGGATGTTACTTTCCCTCTTGCTGACCCTCCAATCAACTGTGATACACCTTCGCTTGAGGAAGCACAGGCTGCGGTGAACCGGTTGAAATGGGGTAAAGCTCCTGGGATCTGTGGCACACATGCTGAACTTCTCAAGGATGGTGGAAATGCTGTACTCATGTTGTTGCATGCAGTTCTGTACTCTGCCTGGAACACAGGTTCATCCCAACTGACTGGAAGAGGGGCCTTGTTGTTCCTTTCTGGAAAGTGAAGGGTGATTGCCATGACTGCAACAACTACCGAGGGGTGACACTGCTCTCAGTGCTGGGCAAAGTCTTTGATGGGATAATTCTTGACAGGGTTCGCCACCATCTGCTTGAGCACCAGAGTCCAGAGCAGTCAGGCTTTACACCAAAGAGGTCAACGATTGACGGTATCCTTGCCCTTCGGGTCCTCACCCAATGCAGACGAGAGTTTTCGCAGTGGCTGCTTGCAGCTTGCGTTGATCTCTGCTAAGCGTTCAATTGAATCAATCAGGATGCTCTCTGGAGGATTCTTGATCTTCGTGGGGTACCACCAAAACTGACCAATCTGATGACAAAACTACACTCTGGTACTGAGAGTGCTGTGAGATGTGGTGATACAATCGTTGACTCAATTCCAGTTGTGACTGGAGTTCATCAGGGGTGTGCACTGGCCCCCACAGTTTTCAGTGCTTGTAGGGACTGGATTCTGGGGAGGATGTCAGAGAGATCAAGCCGTGATGCATTGTTTGGGAATGTCAATATCTCTGACCTTGATTTTGCAGATGAAGAAGTCCTCTTTGCAAAGACTCTGGATATCCTTTGTGGGGACCGCGAGGTGCTGAATGAGGAGTCCGAGCCGCTGGGATTATGGATTGCCTGGTTTCTTGTTCCAAGCTTTCAATGACATCTTGGATGCTGCTATCTTGTCTGTACCTGTTTGTGGTGAGGATATTGAGGTCATGGGGAGATTCACTTACCATGGTAGTGATATTCATGTCCGTGCTGGTTATGCGCCAGAGGTCAATGGACATCTGGGTCGGGCCTGGGGAGTGATGCATTCACTGGATCATGGGGTGTGGTGCTGTCAGTACCTGTGCAGGACAAAAGTCCGAGTCTTCAGGTCCTTGGTGCTTCCAGTCTTGCTCTACGGATGTGAGACTTGGACTTTGACAAGGGATCTGAGATGGAGACTTAATTCTTTTGGCACGAGGTTCCTTCGGAGAATCCTTGGAAATTGCTGGTCAGACTTTGTGTCCAACGAGCAGTTGCTGAGAGAGAATCAGATGAGATTTGTTACCTGCATAGTCCGTGAGCATCAGCTGTGGCTGTATGGACATGTGGCTTGTTTTCCTGACGCTGATCCTGCTCACCAGATTCTCTCAGCGA
>NC_140966.1:96302962-96400462 GCF_056783735.1 Eptatretus burgeri | reverse complement strand
TCGCCTTTCCTTCCCCTCCCCTCATGCTGCCTTCCCTTCCCCCTCCCCTCATGCTGTCTTCCATTCCCCTCCCTCACACTGCCTTCCCTTCCCCTCATGCTGCCTTCCCTTCCACTCCCCTCACGCTTCCTTCCCTTCCCTTACGCAGCCTTCCCTTCTCCTCCCTCACACTGCCTTCCCTTCCCCTCATGCTGCCTTCCCTTCCACTCCCCCACCCTTCCCTTCCCCCTTCCCTCACGCTGCCTTCCCTTCCCCTCCCTCACACTGCCTTCCCTTCCCCTCATGCTGCCTTCCCTTCCACTCCCCTCACGCTGCCTTCCCTTCTCCCCCCTCACGCTGCCTTCCCTTCTCCTCCCCTCACGCTGCCTTCCCTTCTCCTCCCCTCACGCTGCCTTCCCTTCTCCTCCCCTCACGCTGCCTTCCCTTCTCCTCCCTTCATGCTGCCTTCCAATCCCCTCCCCTCACGCTGCCTTCCCATCCCCTCCCCTCACGCTGCCTTCCTCCCACCATCATTAAACTCTCCGGAGGTCGAGGTGAGAAAGGGGTGTCAAAGCATGTGCGAATTGAACAAAGACTTTTTTTTTGTTTTTAGCAGTTGTAACTGCTGTGGGATCAATTCCACAGTTTAAATTTTGAAATTCAGCTCAGGTTAAGAGACTACAGCTCGTCAAATTTTAGTTGAAAAACTTATATGGAAATTAATTAAATGCATGAACACTGGTGCGGATTTTTTGGCGATTGAAGGAAGATGCCCTTACTTCCCTTCCCCTCATGCTTTCCTCCTTCCAAAGCTCTTCCACCATAGACATATCAGGACGATCTTTATAGTATGACCCATTTGAACGTGCCGTATTAACGTACCCCATTTCGTTCAATCCTGTGCTCATGCCGGCAGATGGGACCATTCCCACCCCACCCCCCCCCCCCCACGAGATGAGTCAAGCGCCCCTTTCCCTTCAAGTCCGCCTTCCAAACACAAGTCCAGAACACCCCTTTCCCCTCCCCACTTCCCTCTCCTACTCCCACTCCCTCTCTCTCACATAATATTCCTGTCAGCGAAGAAACAGGTTGTATTTGCTGGTCTGGAACCTAATAAATTCCTTCTGCTTCTCCTTAGTATCATTCCTCATCTCACTACTTATACACCCTGGCCCCTTTCTATTTCTAGTTTTACACCTCATTGAAATGTACTTACTCTGCACTCTACCAATTTGCTCCTTGAAGGTTTCCCATTTCTCTGATGTTGATTGTCCTCTTGCGAGCTTTTCCCAATCTAGAGCACCCAAACCTCTCTTCATACCCTCAAGGTTTGCCTTCCTGAAATGTAATTGCCTTACTCTACTATCCTGAACTCTAACCCTAAACAGAATCCTTGCACACACAATGTTATGTCAACTTGATCAAAAATGCTCCCCGACCTCCACGTCCTCCACCATATTGGGATCGTTACTTAAAAGGAGGTCCAACACTGCACCCCCCCCCCCTTCATGGGCTTAATTACAAACTGGGTTGAAAAGCAATCCTGGACTAAAACTACGAAATCCTCATCTGATCTGCCCTTTCCCTGTTCCTGGACCCAATCTATCCCTGGCAAGTTAAAATCCCCCATAATCAACACTATTCCCTTACCACATGGCCTTTTGAATTATTCATGTACTCCTCCTTCCTCCTCTTCCTTCCCACCCGGAGCCTTATAAAAGCATCCGCCCAGTATCTTACTGTTTTTACAATCTCTAATCTCTCCCCATACAGAATCCTCAACATTTATTCCTTTCTTAATGTCACTCCTTTCTCTTGATACAATGTTATCCTTTTCCCAGATTGCTACTCATCCTCCTCCACCTCCTCCTACTATTCTCTCCTTCCTATCGCTCATCAAACCATGTCTCACTGACTGCAACTACATCGTACTTCTCACTGTCTAGTTTGGCTTCAAGGTCTTCCACCTTATTATTTTAACTCCTGGTTTTGGTGTAGAATATGTTTAGCGTTTCCTTCCTGAAAATGTTTTTGTCCTGCCTGGCCTTACTAATCACAAGTACGTCATCAGTTCCTTTATTTATAGCTTCCTCACCCTCCAGCCTAAAAAAAAAACCTGAATTCACACTTTCTGTTTCGCATGTGGCCATCATTCTGGAAATACCCCCATTGCCCCCAAAATGCAAAACCTTCCTCCCGACACCGTTCTTCCAGTGATAGGTTGACATCCATCACTCTGCTCATAACTTACATTCCATCACCTAATCTAAGGAGAATAGCATAGCAGAAAACATTAGCTCACAACCCTTTGCTTTCAAATCACTTTCCCGATATCCTGTTCCTATTTTTCAAATCCTCTCTCCCGACATAATTTGGCGCGCGGTGCACCACAACCGTCTTCCTGCCGTGACCCGATACGATATAACTTAACCTTCCTTCAATGTCCCTAACTCCTGCTCCTTCAAACAATACACAACTGTCTCCAGTCCTTCCTGCAGAACGAACAATCCACATATTTAATAGTTTAATCACCATCAAGCAGCGTTTCCATGGGATCATTCCCACCTATCTCTATTGCCAAGGCTGGGCGAGATCAAATGACGCCCCAGGTAAGGGGCGTCTTCGGTTCCCCCTCTCACTTTGTTCAACTTCTAAATATGTTGCGAGGAGGTAGTGAGGTCAGGCAGGGGTGAGGTGGTAGTGAAGACAGGGAGTGGTGAGGCAGCCGTGAGGTGCTAGCAAGGGCAGGTAGGAGTCGGGTATGAATTATGCCTGATAGTTTTTGCTGGTGATGAAACTTTTAAAAATGGAGATTATTCTTTCTGCAGGAAAGACATATAGTTCTGCGCAGTTTTAAAGGAGTTGGGGACATTGATTGAAGGAGGATAAATGGCATGATATCGGGTCACGGCAGGAAGACATTAGTCGTGGTACATCGAGGAGGAAATGACAGGGAAACCGATAGTAAGGAAAGTTTACTCGGAGGATTTGAAAAATAGGTGTCGGATTTTGGGTAAGTGACTGAAAGCAAAGGGTTGTGAGATAAAGTTTTCTGGGATTTCCCCAAGACTAGGACATGGAATATAATTTTTGAGCAGAGTGATAGATGTCAACCTATGGCTGGATGGAACAATGGTGTCGGGAGGAAGGTTTTCCATTTATGAAGCAGTGGGAATCATTTTGTAGGGGGCAAAGGGATCGGTGCTTCCAAGCTGAAGGAGACAGGGATTTCTCTATTAGAAAGGAGGTGGTTACGAGGTGATATGATAAAGATGTTTAAGATAATGAAGGATTTCGATAAAACAAGTGCTGAAGAATTATTCAGCAGAATAGGAGGAGAAAGGAAGAGGGGACAGTCTGAGAACTAGAAGGGTACTCGGTAGAGCGCATACCTCCGCCATGTAATGCCTGATCCATGAGAACATATCGGGCCAAATACATTTTTGAATCATCAGGCTATACATTTCGATATAGTTTTTGGCCCTCTCAATGGTGAAGAATCACTTTAAAAATTAAATAATTCTCGTATCCAGATCTGGATTCAAATCAATTTGTCCTTGCGACACACACACCCAACCTGTTTACCAAGTTTCATCCGAATCCGTCCACAACTCTTTGAGAAATTATGATATACATCAGTTTCGTCCTGTCTCTCAATGGTGAAGAATCACTTAAAAAAAAAACTTGTAGGATCCAGATCCGGAATCGGATCTTCACCAAAATCTAAGCAATTCTTCCTTGTCACGCACCCAACCTGCCCACCAAGTTTCATCCAGATCCATTTTCAACTTTATGAGATATCCTGCACACAAACAAACAGACAGAGAGGGGTGAAAACATAACCATCTTCACTTTCGGTGGTGGAAGTAATGAAGAGGAGAGTTAAGATTGTCGTAAGGCATCAGAAACAGCAGGTAGGTTTAAATTGTAATTCGATAGATTGGTACCAAAAAGCATTGGAGATGGAGGGATACGGGGATATTGGCAGGACTGGTTGATAGCTCAAGTATGGGTGGGTGATTCTGTACATCTGTGATGAGTGTGATGTCTGTGGGAGGTCTCCTCGAGGGATAGTGTGTGTTCGGTGATGTACATTCTTCACACTAAAAAAACTGCTTTTGCCCACCCTCCCCTCGCCCTCCCCCCCCCCCACCAACTTTTTTTTTTTTTAAACGTTCATTAGCTCACCTGGAACGTAGTTCCGGGGAGCTTATGGGATGGTGTGTCATTTGTCCGTCCATCCGTTCGTCTAAAAACACTTGCCACTTCTTCTCCGAAACAACATTCACGATTTCAATGAAACTTCATCACAACCTTCAATACCCCTGATGTACCAAAAGTTTGTTCACCACATCAAAATAAATAAATAAATAAAAATCAGGGTCAAAGGAGGGTTGCCCCCCAAAATAGGTATTTACTTTATTCTCATTTACATATTTTGTGGGTCATCCACGCCTGCCAGTGGTTCCCTCATTATCTTACCCAACCGCTACAAGGTGAGGACCCAGGGGTATTGCCTCTTCTAATTTTTTTTTTTAACACCCTGGTGATATCCCTGGGCTGACCACATTTTATTATCCCCACTTCTCCCCTCCCTCATCACCCCATTGAAATCAAGTAATTCGCTTGACAGATTGATTTATTTGGCATTGATTTAGCACAAGCATGATGGGCAGAATGACCTCCTCCTGCATTAACCTTCCTGGTTATAGCTTCGTGGCAGGCGCACCCCAAGCCCGGCAACAGCTACCCCGTCTCCCCCGAGCTCGGCACCCTCCCCCTAAATTTTTCCATGTGCATTGCTGCACCCTCACCACTGCCTGCACTTGCTACAACCTCACGCTGTTTTTGCATCTGTTCATGTGTTTTTTGTGTCTGTAAATAGTGCATGTGGTGTCATGGATGGGTTAGTTTCTCTTGTGTTGTTTTTTTTTTTTCTACAACTTGCATCTGTGTGGTAAGGTTTCTGTCACAGTCTCTTGTGTGAAGAAATAATGTATTTCCATCTTCAGAGTCTGTGTGTGCCTCGTGTTACTGCCATTTTTTCTGAGCTGACGTTTGGAATTAATTGGTATTCATTGAAGGCTAAATTGAAAATAGTCTCGATTCATTACATGATGCGAGATCACGAAGTATGGACTGACGTTAAAAATTTGCAGTCGGCTCGTGGACAAGTCGTCACAGATTGGCAATCCTTGGAGCTTAGCCGACACAGCGTAATCAAAACCACTTGATTCTGTTATGTTCAGGCCTGCTCTCATTTCATTTGTCAGTTGCAGACTTGATTTTCTTTGATTGTGTAAGCTGAGCAACTTCAAGTGCTGGTCTTGCTTGGGGAGGTTCTTCTCTTGTTCTGAGCAACCAGGTCAGTTTCTTTCAGGTGTTTCAAAGTGACCTCACACCAATGTCGGAGATCTTCATCTTTCTGCCATTTTCTTCAAAGTGTGTCCTTCTCGCAGAGTTTGGATCTTCACACACTGTTCTGTTGAAATTTGCTTCCTTGGCGCCATTCCGAACCCATTCAGACTTTCATGCAAGGGAACAACGTCGATGAAAACCAATTTCACTAATTACCAACTTTTCAAGTAGTTGCCATGCATGTGACCATGTATTTGTAAAGAAATTATATATATATATATATATATATATATATATATATATATATATATATATATATCGAGTGCAGCCTGTGGCTGCTGGTTGCGCATTGGTTTGGACGCGGCTATGCCGCTGATGCAGTGTCCCCCTTACCAGTACACTGGTGCTCATTTTGCCGACCTCGGAAGGATGACAGGCTGAGTCAACGCCCTGGTGTATTTTAATTTAGCGGGCAACGGGGCTTGAACTCAGGACCCTAGGATCCCAAGCCACCACCCTAACCACTAAGCCAACACCAGGCTTAATGATATATCAATGCACATAATACAATAATTTAAAAGACAATTTTTTGTTTTTTAAAGAGAGGCATATATAGGTAAGACTGAAGGTTCAGAAGCATCAGTATTTCGACAAATAACTCAACATCCTGAAGTCCTTAATTAGCAGGGAACATAACCCGAGCCATCTTTCTTTCTTCAGCTAAACAGCTTTGGGGGGTGTGGGGGAAGGTCGGTTGGGTTAACAGGGGTCGAAAAGATCACGGTTTTGGATGGCGGATGATTTGAGATTATAGTAAACAGCTGTTTTAAAGAAATTGAGGGAAGATTGAGATTGAAGAGAATGTCGAAGTTGATTCCACAGGCAGGAAAGGAGAGAGGAACAAATGAGTGGAAATGAGCAGTGAACAGTGATTCTGGATTTTGAGTTTTTCACCAAAGGAGGTTGACAGTTGTCTACGTGTGCCCTTTACCAAGTGCTTTCAGGGAAAAAAAATAATAATAATAATGATACTAATCTTACACTTGCAGCTGTTTATCAAATGCAACTATTGGTAATTGATGTAGTGACACAGTGAATCAAAACAATTTAATATTCCGCTGGTACAAAGCATTATATTGTATTGTTCCGCACGTGCTACGCGCTAAGGAAAATCAATATTACCGAGGTGAGCTCTCAAAGCCAGGGCTGACAAGCTCAGTAAAGCATTTTTTATGTCAGTATTGAAAGGAAAAGCCACAAATAGCTCTTCCATTAAACTATCTTTACTTTCACCATGCACACCAAAATATAAAATGCAGTCGCAGAAGCAGTAAAGTACAGTTCTGTAATTACAGCAGTTTGTGGTAAGTTAAAAAGGGGGAGTTTGAGATAAATGCTTTGAAATAGTGGCCAAGGTAATGGAAAATTTAATCACAGACAAGTGCATAAATTGACTTCGGAGATACATCAAGTGGAGCAGAGACAAAAAGCTTGTAAAGGATTTCTTCGTCATAATCGACAATAAATGAATTTGTAAAGTAAATAAATGAACAAATAAACATCAGCAATTAGTGATGTTCAATTTGAGTGATACGTCGGATAAAATGTGCAAAGTGAACAAAGTGCGAGCCCAGCAGTGGAATTCTCAGTTCAGGCTTGATGGATTAATTTTATTTCTCAAGAAGCTCTGTTATACGCTGTGCTACACGTACACATAGACAGTCCAAGTAGTGAGGTGACTCGAGGACAGAAGTGACAAGGATCATTAGCACCATTGGACAAGGTGGACAAGAGCACCATTGAAAAATAAGGTGTATATATAAATCACATATATTGATAATAATAACATTGAAAGTTGTGATTAGAAGCTAAAGGGAATAAAGAAAAATATAATCAAGGAAACAATAAACTTTAAACATTATTACAACTGTTTAACCTTAAAGAAGGATGAGTACAGAAAAATGAATACAATAAGAAGTTATAAACATCAATTATATACAGAAGAGATAAATAAGAAAGCATTCGGAGCTTTTGATGATAAAAGATATATTTTAGAGAATGGAATCAATAGTCTCCCTTATGGATAAGTATAAGTGTTAAGATATTGGATTGAGAATTTTAACAGGCTACCGCCATCTTTTTACCGATTTATAAATGATAGAACCAAGCAATAACCAAACCAAAGAGTGGGGATGTAATCAGCCTTGGTATTTAAATGGAAAACATAATGAATGCGAGAAATATCAAAAAAGTGTTCTTGAAGAAATAACCGGGGAAAAGTAAATAAAACAAATAAGTGGATAAATTTAATTACAAATAAGTTGGAGGACGTAAAGAAAAAAAATTAATATCCTTGAATGGACTGAAAACTTTGATGGTTATCAATTGAACAATGTAAAAACAATTTACTACAATTTCAAAATGATATGTGGCTCAGGAGGTGGTCAAACAAGAGCATTAAGAGAAGTTGATCATTTCATTTCTGCTCAACAAAGACACTTAAACCAAGAACCAAGTTCCAAGTTATTCTTTGTGAATATACTCGATGGAAATGAATGTTATATGAAAATTAATTTATTCTCTAAAGTAGAACATGGACAAATATTCGTTGGTTCGCTCTTTGAGTGGAATGAAAATATAAAAGGACTGTGATTATGTTGGGGGGAAGAAGTGCTTTAATCAGTAAGTCTCAATTTTACATTTGCTTGTATGGGAAGGGGAGGGGATAGGTGGGGAGAAAATGAGTCTCCTATTTTTAGCTTTTGGGGCCTGAGTCAGAAAGTTTTTCCCTTTCCCCCCATTCATTTGAATGGGTGTCCCAGAAACCCCATTTATCATCTACTCACACTCCCAGCAATGATGCATGCCAGCAGCCACAGGCTGCACACAAAATAAGGATGATTAATTGTTGCACTCAGATGTAGGCCTACACATTTTATTGGTCAAGGAGTGGGTAAACCCTATCTATGATGACACCCCCTCCCCCCCCCGCGACCCCCTCTCTTTAGTTTTAGGAAGGGTGTGACGTACTGGAGCACTTCATGCTTGGACTCAGACCCATACTTGTACATGATTTGAGAGGAACAACATTGAAGGGTGCTGGCTTTTCAGATGGTGGTCATAATTACGTCACACAAGACCCTTCCAGCTGTCCATTTTTTTGAAGCAAGACGTTTCTTAAATTTGAAAGACCATGGTGTGCTTCGGTACAAAAAAAATGGGCCGATCTGGCAGCATGGTTCCGCTCCTGACTGGTAACTGTACGGCAAAGCTCGTTCCGGTCACATGGCTTCAAGTTGGTCAAAATGTGGACTTGGGAAATTCCTTTAAAAATCTTCTCCAAATCCACCAGTCAGAATAATACCAAATTTGGGTTACAAGATGAGGACAGGGTCGTGATGTAAAATTTCAGAGGTCATGCCGATCACATGATCGGAAGTGTGTCAAAATGATGGGCTTCGTAAATTTTTTGGAAGACAGTGTAAATTCCTTCAAAAATCTTCTCGAGACCGACCGATCAGAATGCTACCAAATTTTGGTTACAACATCAGGCCAAGGCCCAGAAAAGCCACAGCAGCATTTTTATACATGACCCTAAGCATGCTTGGATGGTATTTGCTTAATTAACACATGGGCCACACCTGTGTGGAAGCCGTTGCTTGGTGTCCCTCATTTACCCAGGTCAGGTGTTTTCATGTTTTTCTTGTCCACTACCTGCACGTCAAAATGGCAACTCCATCTCACGATCGCTACATTGGCCTGTCATGGTTGTGTTTGTTAATTCATTAATTTGAATTAAATAATCATGAATCCCTCATTCAATTATTCAAAGTTGAACCTTCTCGACTCACCCTTAGGATGGGTAAACAGCTTGTATTAATATTATATGAACAGAATTAAAATGCGACAGCATGGACGGTTTGCTCCGACATTCAAACTTAAAATATATATATATATATATATATATATATATATATATATATATATATATATATATATTTTTTTTTTTTTTTTAAACAAATAAACCTTTGCTGAGATTATGCATTTCCAGGAGTGTCTGGCAGAATGGTGCATTTACAATAGGTAGAATAGGTAGAGGTTGGACATTGAGAACTTTGACATGTCGAGTCTAGGGTTGCTTCTCGACCCCAATATACACGACAAGACCTGATCTTCACAGACAGGGCATTGCATAAATCAGTGCGCCATCCCTTGGCCGGACTTAAGATGGGGACCTTATCGGCTTGCATTAGTTGGCAGACGGCAAACATCCCATTACGTCTTTGAATGAAGAGGAGGTGAGTCATCTATCACCGGCACCCTGAACAAGTTCCAAATTCCTGCCCTGACCTCCAAAGCTGGACTCACGATCATGATGGAAACCAGCAGCCTTGTGCTGCATATGAATGAATGAATGAATGAATGAATGAATCTCAAGGAGGGTCGTGATAGTTCAGTAATAACACATGGCCTTGAATGAAAGGCACATGATGCTGAATGGTTTCCTCTCGTTTGTGAATCTTAAAGATGCCATAATATTATTTGCAAATTTTGGTGCATTATCAAAGTTAATATTTTATACGTTGCATGCCACAACAGCTTCATGTAACCAACCGACATTTCAGGTATGGGTGAAATTAAATGGAATGCTACACTGTAAAAGCATTCAATCTCTTGAGAAACAGTCAACGTTCATTATTTGTACTCATCACAGCGCAACTGCCATGTACGAAGGAGTTTTCAGACACACAGACAAAAACAAACACACCAGTTACCTACTTCTGGTGAAACTCCCAAAATCCTGGCTCACTGTTCACCTGCAATCATTTGTTCCTCTTTTCTCTCATCTGTCAGACCAGCTTCTTCAGTGTGATAAATGGCATTCTTCCCTCCAGTCGGGTTACCCCCCCCCACCCCCATCCATGCTCATCATCTTTTCTACCCTCATTCCAATCCCCAAGTTTATTTCCAGGTCATTGTGTTTGCCCCCCCTCTCCATTGCCCTCTTTTTGTTTTGTTCCCTTTCTGTTTCATCCCCATTTTCCCCTTCTTATTGCTGTGTTTGAGCTTTTATCCAGCTTGTTCACCCTTTGTGTCTTCCTCACCATCCCTTAGATATCATCCCTCCCCATTGCCCATTGTTCCTCCGTGCCCCGCCACTGTGTCCCATCAACCATGCCGTTGGTGTTTTCCCATTTTCCACGATGTTCTTCTTGTACTGTTATGTTCCCGTCTATCCTGTGTTCTAACTCTTCCATGAGCCTCAACTTTGTCGCTAAAAAAGTTAATAAAGCAAAGAACACACACACCATTTTGTTTGTGGCTGACCTGCTATTCATCTGGAGAAGGGTGACAAAAATGGCATCTTCAAGCAGTGGAAATAATTTTTTTTTCCAATGAAAGCGACTTTTAAACCAACTGCATTTTTAAATATATTATTTACAGGAGCGAGGCTCTTGTACGAGCAAGGTAGAACTGAGAGTGGGACAAACATCAAAGGCATGAATGAACAGGAAAAGGAGAAAAAAAAAAGAAGAGGGATAATGGGGGAAAAAAAAAAACACTGAAACTAGCAATCCCGGAGTTGATTGGGAGGTTTGAAGGACAGAGAGCAGAGAGACCAAAATCGGAGAATAAATGGTGGAAAGACACAGAGACCACCGACCCGCTTGCGACGCGAGAGAAACAGACCCTGTGATTTTGGACTCACCATGGGAGATTCCAATAATTTTGAGACCTTCAGATTCCACAGAATTCAGGAGACAAATGCGATGCTGGTGCGCCAGTCCATCGAGGAGGGCAATACTCCATTGAGCTCCGGACAAAGGCCTTGTCGACTGTGAGCAACTCTGATTTTCCAAAGAAAGACTTGGATCGATGGAGGATGCCCAGTCTGCAGTTGGTCCAGAAAAGGTCATGGCTGATGGTGAGGCCTAGAGGTTCAGGATACTGAACCTCTTAGTCTTCGAGTGGATGATCAAATAAATAGACAAGTGGGTTTATTTGATGATCATTCCAAAGTGAGAGGGTGAAGCTGTGAGGTTTTCCAGGATTGGAGGACATGTTGCATTCATCAAACCACAGTCTAATAACTTCCAGACCAGCGGAGAAAGACGTAGCTGCTGTCTGCCTATCAGAGGGAAGAGGGTACTGTACTGTACTGTATGACACAATGTGGAGTCATTTGCAAAAAGGATGAGAGGGTTTTCCAGAGCATCGGAGAGGTCATTTTTATAGATGAGGAACAAGACTGTACCCAAAGCATTACTTTGGGAGAACTCCGGTCTCCACTAGGGGAGGGGACAGAGGGTTGGAACGATGAGAACACGTTGACTGCGTGAGTGGAGGAAGTCAGAAATCCAGGAATGAATATCCAGGGAGTCAATCCTCACATCTTGTTCAGGATTGAGGGCCCCAAACCATTGCTAAGAGGAGCAGAAGCATGGCCAGAGTTGAGTGACCAAGACAAAATCCAAACTGATGGTCAGAGATCAGACTGCTTGAAAACAAGAAAGACGACATCTGAAGCAATGATGGATTCCATGACCTTGCTTGTAATGGGAAGCAAGTTCACTGGCCTATAGTTGGTAGTTGTGTGTGTTTTTGCACCCTTCTCATGGGTGGGAGTGATGTTTGCTGACTTCCCTGCAGATGGGAGGTGGCCAAGGAGAAGGACAGACTGAATTGGGCTGATAGAGAAGAAGGAAGAACGAGTGTTTTTTTTGTTTTTTTTTGGAAAAACCTTCAAACCACAACATTCAGTCGGCTGCAGTTTATGAACCTATATAAGAGATCTGAACTGGAATCAGAATGTATAACCAGAAATATAAGAAAAGGATTGTTTGCTTGTGAAAATTGTCAACATTATTACAATTTAGGACAAGACGAAGCATCAAAAGTATTAAAAACAAAAAAAATAATTTCAACAAAGAATCAACTGCATGCAAAAAGCTATGGCCACCATAAATGACACCCATGTGCTGGTTTTGAGGACATTCTTCATCACAAAGACCGGGCGTCAGAGGCAGAAACAAAGGTGGAATTGAAATGAGAAGAGAGAGAAGAAAACAAAAGCAAAACAAAAAACCAGGCCCTCAAGGTATGGAGTATTTCCAGCAATTGGAGGTTTTGGCGAAGAGCAACGGAGGGAAGAATATGGGGGCCGCTGGTTGCTCGGCTTTTATGCACTTTCTTGGTGCAATTCATACAGTGAAAGCATGCATCTGCTACAAGAAAAAAAAAAAGTGTAGCGTGCCAAACTTCACGAGGGTTGAACCATCTGCTGCCTTCAATCAGCAGAGAAAGAACAATAGAATAAATAAATAAAAATCAGCAGGAAAAAAAAAGGCAAACCTTTCATTTGACATTGACGGAAACCCACGCCATCCAATCAGTCATATTTATTCCCTAACTCGGATCAAAGAATCCATTTTCCCTGCCAATGTTGGGGATTCATTTGGTAACGCGAGGCCTCAAAGGACAGGAATGAACGAGATGAAAGAAATGAAATGTGGAGGAAGACCAATGAGCAGTGGCACCGAGATCAGAGAATGGTGGTACTTACATCAGTGTCTGCCCCTTTGTCTGCACCTGGACAGCAGAATGTCACAAACTCGTGGCATCTCTTGTGGACCACAAAGCTGCACACTGCAGGGAGGGATGGAAGAGGTTTAGTCTTCTTAACACCATTTCAAACATATTCATTTGTGCGGCACAAGGTAAAGCAGCAATTGCTTTCGCATTTATGAGCAGAAACAAATAGAACTAGAACAGTATTCGGAAGAGCGCGCACCTCCGCCAGGCTGAACAGTTTACGTTTTGTATCCCACTGATAGGCTGGATCTGCATCTTGACCTTCAACAAATTTGAATCAGCTTGTTCTTGTCACCTACCCAACGCATCCACTAAGTTTCGTTCGAATCCGTCAAGATAACTGTTTGAAATATCATGTTATACAGTATTTTGCCCCATCTCTTAATAAAATGCCTGGTGTTGGCTTAATGGTTAGGGTGGTGGGCTTTGGATCCTAGGGTACCGAGTTCAAATCCCGATGATCTGTTAAATTAATACCAGGTGGGGTTAACTTGGCTTGTCATCCTTCCGATGTCGGCAAAATGAGTGCCAGCATGCATGGTACCCTGTGTCGGAGTGGTGACCTGTCCAGGATTGTGTTCAATAGCTAAGGAGACTGCTTAAGCAGTACCAATGCTATGCACAGAGTATGGTCCCAATCTCTCAATGGTGAAGAATCAATTATAGATTAAAAAAAAAAATTCTCGAATCCGAATCCGGATCCGGATCTTCACAAAAATAAAAAAGTGAGCACAATATACGCCCGAACAAGAAGGTATATACAGAATTATGCTACTACATGGAAAACAGCATCCTGATTGCCATGGCAACCACTTTAGATGACGAGCGGATGTCGCGACACCGTCTCCACAGTCTGTACCTATGTACCAAATATGAAACATGAAAGTTGAAAACTTTGGGAATTAGATTGCAGACAGGAACCGACGGGCGACCGGTATCACATAATATGCCCCGATAGATAGATATTTATATCAGGAGTATAAAAAGAAAGAAATCGATCAAATAAACTTGGCGTTCTCACATAAACAACCCGTCAAACAAGTTTCGTCGGAATCCATCTTTAACCTTTTGAGATATATATCGCTCTCACAGAGAAACAGACAGGCATACAGTGATGAAACAACCTCCGTCCACCTTTGGTGGTGGAGGAAATTAAAAGATTGACAAAAGGAAGTGAAGAAAATTGAATTAAAGTCCAACCTAAAGTAACGAAAAGCAAAAACTGCTGGAACCTTTTTGATGTGTTAAAATAGAAGACAAATTACAAGACCACGTAGGTGCAACCAAGATGCACAAAAGGAAATGAATCATTATAAAGCACGAGTTCAGTCAAAGAGGGAAGCAGAGATAGAGCTGCAGAGATAGGAAGAATGACAGAAGGAAAGGGAGAAAAAAAAACCAACATTCGACAAGAATGTCATCGATTGAAATATCCCTGGAATTTGGAATTGAAGAAGATATCGACATTGATCGGGATGGCGGGATAGCTCAGAGGTACGCGCCCTCTCCTCTGAGCTGTCTAACCTGGGTTTAAATCTCGGCCTCGATATAACCTGCTGTCCTGGTGTTTCGCAGACAGGGCAATTCATCATTGTGCACGCCGTCCCTGGGAAGGATGTTCGGCTGGAGGATCCGTATGCCAGCACTGGTCATTGGTGGATGTTAAAGATTCCAAAGATGTCTCACGTGAAGAATAGGCGAGCTATCGCCGGCACCCTGAACAAATTACAAATTGCTGCGCTGACAGACTGCTGGGAAGGCAACGGCAAACTACCCAGGATAACCCTTGCCGAGGGTTATCCGGAAGTTCCGGATCCAGAAGTTCCGGAAGTGCCAATGCTCTGATAAATGCCCATCAGTCATCATCATAATCATCATCATCATCATATGTACCATCCATACTCTTGCCAGAAGAGTAACTAGAGATTTCTGTGTTACTTCCTCAAAAAAATCATCACAAAAGTGCTCTTTTCAGAAGGATCACTCCACTGCTCATCAACACATTTTTTCCAGCATCACGGTGCACACAAAGGAGCAAGCTTTCAAGGAAAATCATACCAAGCAATAAATGATCAGGTTGCGTTGCGTGTGCGTATACAAAATCTCGGCTCATGGAAGAGCGAGAATTGAACCGGGTAGTAATGAAACGCATTTCTCAGTTGGGTGAACGAGGTTTAATAAAGAAAAAATAAATAAATATATAAATAAAAACGCTGATATAATCAAAACAATGACAGCAAGAAGAAAAAAACAACACACATGGGACTGGGGAAATAGAAGGAAGAAGCCAATTGGACGTTGTGCAAAAGGTGAAAAACTTCGCTGCTGCATGACTATAAATGTGTTCAATTTTCATCATCCTGAACAATCCACAAATCTCTCACTCACCATTAGCGAGTGCGATCCAGTGGTCGACACTTTACATTTTTTCTCTCAGAATGCAAAGGCAATAAAATAAGAGAAAAGGAGACGAAATAAAATTGATAGTTCAACCTTTATTTCGCTCCAAGGTCCCTGGGGGAAAATAGGCTGGCACGATGCCTCATTATTCTGGTGAGGCCGATACAGACATATATATATATATATATATATATATATATACATATATATATATATATATATATATATATATATATATATATATATATATGAATATAAATAAATAAATTAATATATATATATATATATATATATATATATATGAATATAAATAAATAAATTAAAAAAATATATATACATATACATATACATATACATATACATATATATATATATATATAAATACAGAGATGCCAACTTTTGGAAATCAGAATTAGGGAGGATTTGCAACCGACACCAAATAATGTGCGCGAAGCGCACATCTCGAGCGCGGAGCGCTCGACCCTTGCGGCGGGGTCCAGGGCCCGCCTTAGGGCCCTGGAAGCTCTGGGGTTCTAGATGCTCTCTAGTGCCCTCTGAGCCCTATTTTGGAGCATTTAGCATGTTAAGAATTCCCACTTTTTGAACAAAAAAAGGGGAAAATTGTGCACTTTTTAATGTTACATGTATGTTAATATTAGTAAGTTAGGGGACAATCGAAGATTAACAAAAAGCACAAAAGAAGCAATATTTTTCTTGCCTTACTGGCTGGTACTACTGCTGCTTGCTTTTTCCATGGCAGCTTTGCTGAGTGACAGCTGTGTGGCTCTTTTAGCCCTTCTGATTATGTCTTTGCTGTATTCTCTCTGGTAGCAAGGGGTGTTATGAGCTAGTTTTTCAATTAAGAGAGCTTCCAGGGTTTTGACACTCAAATTGGGACGAAATTCAGTATGATTCTTCCGTACAAGACTGAGTGCCCGCTCACATGATGCGTTCGAATGAGGAATGACCAAGATTCCCTTCATCACTTTGCTCAAATTAGGATACTTCTTGGCACCAGTGCAGGGATCTGTGAGCTGTGAAATCCGATGCCACTGCTCATCCACTCTCACTGTCTCAGTAGCAATTGTAGCTATGGAGGCGTCTGCCTGGTAGTGAGCGAATTCACTCTCAAGACTGTCTCTGTCACGATCACCGCCACTGAACAGACAGGGGAATTTCTTGATGCAAAACTCCACACAGTCAAACCCCACTTCTTGGTGTAGCTTAACATCCAGCACCTGAGCATGCTTGGCTAATTCATCATCTAGCGGCCAGGTTTTGAAGATGTAATTGCAGGCTTTCACATAATATGAGCGAACTGCACTGAAGAAACCTTGGATGTCTGACTCACTCAGAGTGAAGGTGGATTTCTTGAGACTCCTTTGTTCCCTTATATACAGTTTGGCATCGTTCCCAATCATGAGGTCCTCATCATTCTTCTGATGATTTCTGTCAGAGAAGGGTACATTTACCAGAGCAACCGATGACACCGATGGTTTCAAAAACCATACGAAGATATCTTTCAGAAGACCATTCAATTCTCCGTGCAGGAGATGAATACAGGGTTCGTCTCTTTGGAGCAGAAGATTCCCCTTCTCAAAAAGCTTGTTAGCATATCGAAGGAAGAAACAATAGAGTTTTGTTTGTGGAGACAAGAACATCCTGTTGACACGTTTTTCTCTAGATTCCTGCACAGTGTTTGAGGAAGATGCGCTTTTAGTTGTAGAACTCGTAGTACACTTAGCCGCAGGGCGATCACACTTGCGTTTACTGCCAGCAGAAGAGGTCAGACTCGTAGTACCAGATCCAATTTTACGTTTGAGGAGAGAGCTTGAGGTAGGTGCAGCCAAGGAAGAAGACCTCTGATTCGAAGGTTTTGCTGAGCTTCTATCAAGTGATTTGGCAAAAGCAGAACTTAACTTGGGTCCTTCTTTGCCTGTAGATGGGACTATCACAGTCTTTCTCGACTCTGAAGGGATCTGCTTTGTAGATGAACGTGATGAAGGGCCGGTGATGCTACCTGCTCTCAGCATTGGTTTTGGTGCTGTCCCTGCTGTCTTCTTCGCAGCAGATACTGCAGTGGTAGTGGTGAATGCTGCTCCACTAGTGCTCCACTCCACTAGTGCAGTGCCAGTACTGGCAGTAGATACAGTGCCGTCCTTCTTGCTCGTTGTTAGAGTCTTGGCTACAGTTGGTTGCATTTTTCTTCGTACTTCTTCTTTGAAGAAGAGGCGAAGTGGCTCCCACTGTTCAATCAGCCTGTCTAGGCACTGACCAAGGGACAGCCACCTTGTTGCGACATGCTTCAGAATCTTGTGTGTCGGGGCATCACAGAGTTCTTGCAGTGCTTTCACTCCTTTGACGCGTTTACTACTTTTGTCCAAGTAGTAGTAAATATCGATGAGAAAGTCATCTAATTCAATGGGTAAGGCCTGAGCCGCCTTCTTGGCCGTATTGTGCATCATATGGCAAGGGCATCCCATGATGTAGCACTCTGGATTTTGTTTGTGGATATAAGCAGTGACTCCTTTGTGCTTGCCCACCATGACAGAGGCATTATTATCAGCACAAAAGGAAACACAATTTCCCCACGGAATTTTCCTGTCACTGAACTCATGATCAAGCAGTTTGAAAATGTTTTCTCCAGTGGAATCTTGTTTGCACGCAGGCAAACTTAGCAAACCTTGCTTCACAATCCCAGCACTGTTGTCATAGTACGAAATCAGGACAGGATATAGCTGGGCCTCACCACTGTCATTGCTACCGTCTGTAGCTAGGCTAAATGGAGCTAGTCTAGCAATATTGGCAATAGATGAAGCAGTAACATTTGACAACTCACCAATTATTGCTGAAGTTTTTGTTCTTGCACATCCATACTTTGAAGCAACTTTTGAATCTGGAAACATCTTTTGAAATAGAGGTCCAGCATGATCTGAGACTGATATGGGCAAGTTATGTTCCACAATAAATCCACTAAAGAGAAGTTCTGCTCGGGTAACATCCTCTTCCTCGCTTGTCCCTTGTTTGGTGAAATAATTCAGAAGTGTACCGGTACTCGTGCTCGAAGATCTCTCCTTTGCAATGTCTGTGTGCCGTTTGCTTCCAACGTGCTTCCGAATATCATCGCGACCTCCGTGCTCAACTGAAATATCAACGCTGCATACTGTACAATACGCATGATGAATTCCTCTTTCAGACTTTCGAATACACGGGTATTGGAGACTGTATTCGGTCTTGTACTTCTGAGACCATTTCTTGGTCTTCGTAAGCTTCTTTTCTGCCATTTCGTAATCAACATCGAGGGCTTGAAGCATCGGTAACTTCGAAGTCGATGTTCCACAGCTGCAGTGCGACTCGTAGAACTCTAGCGGCTGTTAAACACCGCACGGTGGTCGCGACCGCCAGGCTGGTACGGGGCCCAGCTGCATGCAGTGAGCGTATCGCATGCATATACACTGTGCATACATACCACATGCACTGTATTGCACACATACCGCATGCACTAAATCTCAGTGCATGATCGCATAAGTGAGATCCAGACCCAATGTTTCGCTGCTCTTCATTTGAATTTGCAATTTTTTACGTACAATTTGGTAGCAGCGAACGTTATGGAGTTACCACATGCTATACGTAGCAGACGATGCTTTTCATTCAATTCTCATACTAGTACATTCTGATTAGTGAACAGTGCAAAAATATCAAAATTTCGGGAGGATAAGGATAGTGATCGTAAGGGCGGGAGTTTGGGTGAATTTTCGGAAGCCTCCCGATGAAATCGGGAGGGTTGGCATCTGTGTAAATATAAAGCCTGGTGTTGGCGTTGTGGTTAGGGTGGCGGCTTGGGATCCAAAAGGTCCTGAGTTCAAGCCCCGTTGACCGCTTGAATTAATACACACCAGGAGGTTGACTCAGCCTGTCATCCTTCCGAGGTCGGCGAAGTGAGTACCAGTGTACTGGGCCCGGTGTATGCCCCAGTCAGAATAGGTGTACCATATTCGTGTGTCGTAAGAGGCGACCAGGGTTGCGTCAGGAAGGGCATCCGGCATAAAACCTGTGCCAAATCATTATGCGGATCATAACTGGTGATCCGCTGTGGCGACCCCTAACGGGAGCAGCCAAAAGAAGAAGATATATATAAAAAATATATATATATATATATATATATATATATATATATATATATATATATATATATATATATATATATATATATATATATATATACATATATATATATACACAGTTGTGTCATTGAACTGTATATATATATATATATATATATATATATATATATATATATATATATATATATATATATATATATATATATATATATATATATATATATATATACATACATATATACAGTTGTGTCATTGAACTTTGCAGTAAATAATGATATGCCCACCTTCCCCATAGGCCGCTGAAGGAAGGTGGTTTGCTATTCAAACAGCAAACAATGAGGATTAAATAATCATGGTGAGAAACCATGGTGGTAGCATGACAGAGCATCACGTATTGAAAAACAAAAGTCCCAACGATGGGGGCCGAGAGAGTAAACAACGTCAGGCATCCATCGTGGCCACGTCAAAGCAATGGAACCAACCCCTTCAAAAAGGCAGCTTTACAAATACCTGTAGCAGCCCGGTCCTTTCGGGTGAAAGGCGACACTGGAATTAACCACACGGCAGCATCGCGTTGCACAGCGGATGTGTCAACATTCCACTTCACAACTCCGATTTGGCTCGCCAGCCGGCTTTTGTAGCTTATTGTGGCACGTACTGATTACATCGTAAATTGGTCGATCCACTGCAACTTGTCTCGCACATTGAAGGAACGCAGTGCAAGATTGTACGAATCTGGTATGCCACCAAATGGGATATTGGACCAATCATCACATCACCATTTCCCGTGTTTGTCTGTACAGCTTGGCCCAAAAGTTATTTTACTTGTCGTTATAAATGAATGAATTGCAATTTTTCATTAAAAAAATTAATCCAAGGCTCAACAGGTAATCAACTGGGTTGTCTGACGTATGATTATTTTGCTGAAAAGAAACGTGGTCATCTCGTTGAACTCACTTTTGGGCCACCTTGAATGTTTGCTCGCCGATTGTGTCTCGTATCTCTTTCCCTGGAACTTTATTGCGAGGACAGTTGTAACTTTGCAAAGTTCCCTGACCTGATGAGTCTTCATTGCCTTCAGATACCCTAGGTGTCACCAATTTATCACTGTTCCCACGAGCTTATCTTGACATACAGGTATCCCTCGCCAAACACGCGGGTGAGGTTACTGAAAAACCCCATGGTTGGTAAATCCACAGTTGGTAAGACTAAAGGCCTATGGAAAAAAGGGAGTTAGGTTCCGTGACCTCACATTGCGCGTTATCCGATGCCTTCATCAAGCATGAGAAATCCGTATCATATACAGTACCCTTCCTGTGTGAACAAAAATAATTTTAATTATCTTTAATATTGTGAAGTCCAGATAATGACAACGATGATGACAAATAGGATAAAGATGGTGACGCTGGTGGAGGTGTGTGTGGAGGTGTAGAGGCAGTTGTGGTCTCTGTAGCAGTGGTATTTGCGGCGATTGTGAGTCTTTTATTCAAAGGATTGAGGACTACTTCGTTTTGTTGATATGGCCTACTCTGTACGAGAGGCGAGACGAGACGAGACAGAACGAGGCAGGCAAGCGTGGGTGACCGTGCTTGATGCACCACTAGTGGCGGGTGATTGAACGGCGGTGGGAGATTTGAAATGGTGGGTGGTCGAATGATGTGCGGCAGCGGAAAACCATGGCTACTTCAACCTGTATACCGTGGTTGGCAAAAACGTTCTCCACAATAAGAATAGTAGATACTCGAAACTGCGATGGGAAACCCCACGGTTGGCCAGGGATGTATGATGTTAATTAAATAAATGCGAAACTGTTTTTTTTTATATTATTATTATTAAATAAATTGTGATTGCACACGACATCTGGAGCAGTGGTGTTTGCAGTGATGACACTAAAAGATTGTGGATAGACCTTGTGCAAGTACTCTAATTCATGAGATCGCATGGCTTTTGTGTACGCCACCGTCGTGGTGACCAAGACATCCCCACCGATCAAGCTGTAATCATCGTTGTTGAAAAATGAACAACGTCGGAATCAGGCTCAACACGCTTGTCAAGGAAGGCATGTTAAACCCCTCGGTTGTTGCCACAAAGAGGCATCTTAAAAAAAAAGACATCACGTGGGGAAGATTATCAGCGTTCGAAGTCATCACTCACCTGCACATCCAAATAATTGCCGGACATCGGCAATGCACAAGTACATCACGACTTCATCCAAGCACCTGTTGAGTGTTGTGTCGGATAAAATTTATCAAGAATTTATCATCACGTCTCAAACCTCCATTATTTCACAACAAAATAAGATGAGATGAGGTCGACAAGGCCTGTGACAACTCGGCTACGTGGAAAAGGCCCGTGAGTCCCCGTACGGCTGACTTTGGCTTTTGTCCAGCAAACCTCGAGAGAGAGAGAGAGAGAGAGAGAGAGAGAGAGAGAGAGAGAGAGAGAGAGAGAGAGAGAGAGAGAGAGAGAGAGAGAGAGAGAGAGAGAGAGGAGAGAGAGAGAGAGAGAGAGAGAGAGAGAGAGAGAGAGAGAGAGAGAGAGAGAGAGAGAGAGAGAGAGAGAGAGAGAGAGAGAGAGAGAGAGAGAGAGAGAGAGAGAGAGAGAGAGAGAGAGAGAGAGAGAGAGAGAGAGAGAGAGAGAGAGAGAGAGAGAGAGAGAGAGAGAGAGAGAGAGAGAGAGAGAGAGAGGAGAGAGGTGTCTCATCGCCAAAAGCGATTCGATGGCACTGCAAACCATGGGAATTCAGTGTTCGTAGCACCTCGATAAAGCAAAATAGCGCTCATCTACCCGAGGCAATGGTGAGTCACACAACAGAACAGTATGAAAAAATTAATGTACGAAACAGCAATTTGCTATTGATACGGAACACACAGTCAGGAATTCCATTAGAGCTTAAAATGTGTGTACAACTGTTTAAAGTGCAGGTCTTATAAGCAGTACAAACGTGATGGCGCGCCGCATTCTTTGATGCAGCAATTGTAATTCTGGGGACGAAAAATTATTCAAACATCACGTGGTAAGTGTTGGGGCATGCTCGATAGCATCAATTATCAGGGTATTTAGAAAATTCATGAAATCAGTAAGATAGTTTGCAGCTTTGTCCGAGGGCCTTTCGGTGCCCTTCGGCGACTCGACACACCGGGGAAGAAACGAACGCCGCTTGGTTCAGATGTGACCAGTTTTTGAAATGCTCATCTGCACGAGCCACCAAGGAAAGCCACATGGACTCCAAGGAAATGAACACGAAGAGCAGAGGATCAACTGGAACCCGCTCAGACCTGCCACGATCTGCACACGACGATAGGGGGTGCATCCGGATGGGGAGCACAACTCCATGACGACTTGCTGTGCCGATGCATCGTACCAAATTTGGTCCATAGTCGGTCGGGTAGTTTGTGAGAAGATGTTTTCCTCAAATGTTAATGTACGTACCTACGGACGGACATCAGGGCCAACTCTGTGAGCATGTGTCAGAGAAATAACCTAACTAGAACAGCACTGGATAGAGCGCATACCTCCACCAGGTGAAACAGTCGATGTTTTGCATCCCACCGATAGGCCGGTTCTGCATCCGGACCTTCACCAAAATCTAATCGGCTTGGTCTTGTCACCCACCCAACTCATCCACCAAGTGTCGTCATAACTCGTCCAGGACTTTTTGAAATATCATGCGTACATTCATTGTTTTTGGCCCCACAACCAACCTTCCCACCACATTCGGTCCGAGTATGTCCATAACTTTTTGAGATATCCCGCTCACAGACGAATACACAGACAACCACACAGGGGTCAAAACATAACGTTCGTCCACCGTAAGGAAGCCACTTGGGGTGGATTTACCAATATTTTTCAATCCCACATAGCAGCCTGAGGCCCATGGAGAGCTCAATGAACTGGAAACCTGCCAGCATGATTAACTACCCCACCCGAGATACGCGCGTGATTGTGCCACCCCGATTAAAGAAAAGAAAAAAAAACAGAATTAAAAATTCCATAAGTTAAAAAAATCCATCACGCACGATAAGAAAAAAATTCCATTTTCACCCCTGGGTCCTTAAATCCACACCCGGTGGGGCACGAGCTGGGGGTCAAATCCAAAAACATAGCAACATATTCCGCGTATCCTTAAATGTTGATTGCATATACTGGACTCAGTTTAATTAAAAAAAAAAATTGGAATTTAACCTTTTGGCCCAACCCCAGAAGAGGGGGAGGGGGGGCGGCGAAGACAAAAACAAAACTGCTCTCGCATCTTCTTGCCACGTGGTGCTCACAACTACCGGGTTTGGTCAATTTCTGCCCGACCGTTTAGGAGGAGATAGTATGATAGATGGACAGACAGACAGACAGACAGACAGACAGACAGACAGACAGACACAACAGATTATAATCTCCTCCCCATTTTTAGTTCGAAAAGTGTGGGGATAACAAACTTGGCATGCAGACTCAGGGATCAAACTGTCACTGAAAGCCACAGTGGTGCAATGCACAGCTCGCAACAAGTTTCAGTGTAACAGTACCAAATGGGCGAGCAAGACAAAATGCCATCGTAAGACGAGGTCTTAAAGATGATAAAGGGTGTACAACATTCATTTATTTCATAATGAACCATTTTTCAGAATAGCCAAACCATGAGATGTACTTTACTCTCTGGATACCTTGTCCCCATCTCTTACTACATTGCCGTCTCCTGTCCAGCATTCAGGTACATCCGCTCAATACCATAACTGAAGATGATGATGATATATATATATATATATATATATATATATATATATATATATATATATATATATATATATATATATATATATATATATATATATAAAATCATGACAATGATGGCTGTCTGTCCGTCCGTTTGCTGTTACGCTGATTGGCTGTGTGAGGCTAGGTGCAATGTGATCGGGTCCTGGGGCTAGATTAGCACATAGGTTTATTAAAAGCCGATATTCAAAATCTGATACCATATTTTACGATGGAAAAAGCGATATTTTTCCCAACCCGATACAGTTCAATAATGCACTCATGGGAGGTGAAAGTAAAATGGCTCCAAATTGGGTTTTTTTTTTTCACTCTTTTAAAGGTAATTACAGGTATCTTACATTTCTAATTTTATTTTACAACGTCCAGGAACACCAGTCGTGATATCTTTTTTACATTTGGATTCTATTCTTATTGTGTTTTCATGATTTTTAACGCACACATACGACATGGAATCGCAGTTTGCTCGCCAACAGTGCGTTACGATGCAACCTCGGCCGACAGGATGACCTCGACAGGTACCCACACTCGCTTCTGAGCCGTTTAGCCAGGGTTTAAATCTTGACCCAGCTATAAAATGGCATCATGGTTTGTCCCATTGTTTGTCCAATTCTGCCTCTATTTTGTCCTTCAACTCCACTGTTGGTGTCCCCACCCCTACCTTCGCTATTGTTCCTTTTGTCTGCATCCTGATCCATTTTGTGTTCTCGCTCTTCCATGAGCCTTGACTCTGTATATAAAAAAAAGTGATAGGTTGGCAACCATTGTACAGGCTTGATGGGCCGAATGGTCTCGTTCTGTGTTGAAGTCCCTTGGAAGGGAAGTCATCTCTTACATATTGTGAACCGTGGTGTCTGTCCTTGCGTTCATCTGTCTCCCGTTTACAGCGGGCGCATCATGAAATGACGGGACAACAGGCACGAGTCATGTTGTTGCCAAATTTTATTTCTCAGCCAGGATATTTTACACTGTTTTGAGACAAATCCAACCTCCACCACCCCTATGTTTCACCACCAGTTGCGGTGTGTGGTGTCAGTAGCTCAGAGCTTCAGCTCGAAGCAAAACCAAGAATGAAACACAAATCGACCTTTTTAAAGTCCATGAAATATTATCGGTATGTCGTCGTATGTCGGGTATTCCCTTGGATGGGGAGAGGGGAGGAGCTGAGCGATACTTCGCCTTTACACCTCCCCACAAGCTGGGGAGGTGTAAAGGTAAGGTTAGAAAGGGCAGGTGTGAAAAGAGCGGTAAAGAACCACAAATCCACCTACAGCATGTGACAAGAGAGAAACGTGTCAGCTGCACTTTGACCTCATCATCAGAGCCTTACATACAACTGCCTCAATAGGTGGTCGATGCAAAATGGAGGAACCAACCAGATGTGGGAAAACTGCACTGAAAGATGAACACCTTCTTTGTACATTTGTTTGAGCCGATGGCATCAAAGGAGACGGCTAAACATGGAGGCCAGCTTGGAGATATGATCAGCTGAAGACAAGTTCACGTCGTACAGCCAAGCCGGTCAAAGAACTTCAGCTCGGCCGAAAGGTGTTCCCGGCAATAAATCGGAGGATTAATCTCACAATGTTTAAGGAGATGTTGGTTGGGAATATTGGACTTTCGAGCGTTGAACTGTTGCCAGAAATAGGGTTCCAAGCTGTTGAGCAGTTTCTTATCTCGTCAGCAGGAAGGGATGCAGCTGCAGCCTGCCTACCACGAGGGGTGATGAACAGTCTGGCACAGGTTCGAGTCATCTGCAAAGTGGCAAAAGGATTTTCCAAGGAAGCAAAGATGCCACTTATACGAAACGAAAGCAAGAGCTGTTTGCAGGATTTTGTCTTGAGGGATGCCACCCTCAAGAACCTTTCATCAAGCGCATCACACTTCCTGCTGAAACACAGAGGGGGAAATCCACAAGGAATGTCAAGGAGAACACCCTGAAAGTTATTGGCAGACAGCGTCAAAAGCTCAGGAATATAAAGTAAGATTACCCTGACATATCAGCAGCAATCGCCTCGCCAATTTTGGGAAATAGGTCAATGCATATGGCAAGACCCGTCCACTGGTTCATGCTACGTATTTCTGGGAGCATGGCTTTGTTGCTTCGAAGAAAGTCCGTCGTTGAGATTAATCTCAGCACCATTCCTGCAAATTCCAAAGACATTCGGGAAAGATCCACGCTCAAGGAGATTAACCTTTGAGAAGCACCTGGAAACAAAATGCGCAGAAAAAGCATCAGCCAGAACAGACGCACAAGTTTTCAGGATGATGGTACCAACGCCATCAGGACCGTCGGGGTTCTTTGGCCCTTTTTTTTTTTTTAAACAAAGTGTTCCAAGGCCCAGGCAGGAAGCTTGTCGGCGAGTCACATGCATAACAGACACGAGGATACTTCAAAATGTACTTGTACACAAAATACAAACACTGAAGTAGACAATGGACAAATCATCACGGTACGTGGCGATTTGAACTTGGGACTCCCGTACCACGAGTCCCTGGACTCATTTGGGAAGACCAAAAAGGACGGCCAGAGTTTATAATGAGGCCTCGAGCGCGGCCAAAACCTCACTTATAACTGGTGTGCCTTGACCCCACTGGCATTACACGGTAATTCATCAATTATACTTCATAAAAGATTATGTGCAAAGTGTGTGCAGCAAGCATCTGCTTCTTTTGCATTTGAGCCACGATAAGACACATCGTCGTCGTCGTCGTCACTACGACTATGAGGTACATCTTTCCAAATTGGGCGGTACATTTTCAGAAACCTGCGTACACTCATTACCGGTCAACGCACCCAAAGCACCCAGGTGCCCGAGATGCTCCACCCCACCCGGTGCCGTCACAAAAACCACTTTCGGCGAATTGAAAGGCTTTTAGCAATAGTGTGCAGATGAGTTATTCCGTTATCTGTAATAATCCACAAGCATGTTTAAAAATTACATCTATGAGTGATCCATCAGTGTTTCTGCGTAATGCGGATGTTGAGACCAAATTGTTTTTTGTTTGGAAATTCAGATCTTTTGCCAGACAGCCATCGGCTGTAAGGTGTTTACTCTGCCTCACATCCTGGTTGCCTTGAAAGGGCAATCAAACCAATAATACAGGGAGTTGGCGGCCATATAATTGTTATGTATGCATACTGTGTCATGGGGATGGGACTGGCAGGATGGCCGGGAGGTACGCACACTCGCCTCTGAATGTCGGCACAGCTATAAACTGCCATCCCAGTGTTTCACAGGCAGAATGATACGTTAATGCGTGCGTCGTCCTTCAGATGAACGTCCGGGCTCCCTGTCTGTCTGTCTCTGCCGGCATTAGTTGGTGGACGTCAGAGATCCCACGGTGTTCTTGATGAGACGTAGGCAAGTTATCGACGGCACCATGAACAAATTACAAATCCCTGCCCTAACTTCAGTCGAACGTCAAGTCTGCCTGGTTCGTGAAAGACCTGGGCCAAGCTTCCCCCAGGCCAACCTGACAAGAAGGTGCAAACAATTGCAGCTTTCGGAAGGAAACCATGACATCGGAGAAAAGTGGAGGATAGGGGAGACAAAGGAGGAGAGGGCAAGTGTGTGAAGACTGGCGAGAAAAGTGGCATACAGAATATTGGGAGAAAAATAATAATAATAATAATAATAATAATAATAATAATAATAATAATAATAATAGAGAGAGAGAGAGAGAGATATGCCATACACGGGCACAAGCTCAGATAACTTTAGGGCAAGGTGGCCAAAAAGCAGCAGTTGAAGCCAGCGGGCCACCATGTTGCTGTACCAAGAACTCCAAGTAACCAGTGTTTTTCCTGAAGTCTTGCAAATGGTCATCTCCGCCATTGAAGGTGGATGGAGGTTATGTTTTCACCCCCGTTTGTCTGTCCGTCTGCAGAATAGCTCAAAAGGTTGCGGACGGATTTGGACAAAACTTAGTGAACAGGTTGGGTGTGTGACAAGGACAAATGGATTCGATTTTGGTGAAGATCCGGATATGATTTTAATCGATTCTTCACCATTGAGAGATGAGGGCCAAAAAACTACGTCTTGTACGAGGTCTCAAAAAGTTGTGGACAAGTGCCGTTCTCGTTGAGATATTTGTTCACCAACAACTAGCGATTAAAGTTTCGGAAAGGTGAGAATATTTTGCCACCGTTTTATAATCACAGTACAAAGAACGTTTTTTGGTTGTTAGTCTCAATCTTATCAAGAACTCCATTTCATGGACCAGGATCGTTGCAACCACATCGATAAGAACAACTGAGCAGCAATGTTTCTTTGGCGATTATTAATGGCAATGTTGCAAAAGGATTAATCCTATCGAGGTGATAGAAAAATCAGGTTCAAGTACCATCAATGATATCTGCCAAATTCATCCATCCATCCATCCATCAGGACAATACTCTGTGCAGAGCGTTGGTGCTGCCTAAGCAGTCCCCTTGGCTATTGGACACAATCCTGGACGGGTCGCCACTCCGACACAAGATACCAGCACGAAAGGCACTCATTTTGCCGAACTCAGAAGGATGACAGGTAGAGTCAACCCCACCGAGTATGAATTCAACAGCCGAGCGGGATTTGAACTCAGGACACTCGGATCCAAAGTCCGCCACCCTAAACATCAAGCCAACATCAGGCATAGATGCAGAGGTTGGGTGTGTGTAACAAGGACAAATTGATTCGATTTTGGTGAAGATCCGGATCTGGATACGAGAATTTTTAAATGCTTCTTCACCAATGAGGTTTCGGGCCAAAAAACGAGATCTCAAAAAGTTGTGCACGAATTTAAACATGTGCTGAAATGCAACTTCCGAGTTAGTTGTGGTCTGTGAATGACACTAAATGCAGTGTTAGCTGCTGCACCACTAACCGCTGTATCAGCCAGCTTGCAGGCCTTATCCACCCCCTCCCTTTGAAAAAGGAAGTGTCTATCAGCTAACCGCATATTAACCGCTCGACATCCTGGATACAAGGATGACCACACAAAGAGAACGCACATGCACACGCACTAATGTTAATTAAACAAAATAATCCGTGCAAATGAACAATGTTCAGAAAGCAATGCATAGCAACCTGGAGTGACATTACATCGGGCGATAGATGACCGGTGATTGATGTTGACCACAAACCCTGGTATCTCTTTACCTGGTCTGGAAGACTGAAATCCATCTGCCCACCTGTCAAGGCAGGAATTTGGAAGTGCAATTGCCGTTTGCTGGCAGGATTTTAGCAAATAGTCTGTGCTACACAGACAACCATGCTCTTTTGAGAAGTCCGATTAGCAATTCGTGATTTCAGTCGTACGATTAGGCTTTAATACAACAAAATATACATATACATTAAACACATGTGCATAAAGCTCTGGAACTGAGAAAAAAAAAACAAAACAAAAAAAAACATAATGCTCCGCTACGGTGCAGTCAATAAAAAAAGCAATCTTCAACTAGAACTGCACTCGGTAGATCAAACGCATACCTCCGCCAGGCTGAACAGTTTACGTGTTGTACTCCACTGATAGGTCGGATCTGGATCCAGACCTGAACCTTAACCAAATCGGCTTGTACTTGTCACCTTCCCAACTCATCCATCAAGTTTTGTCATAATCCGTCCACAAGTTTTTTGAAACATCATTCTATCCTGTACTACTGTATATCGTTTTAGGCCCGATCTCTCAGTGGTGAAGAATCACTTTGAAAATTAAAAAATTCTGGTATATCCGAATCCAGTTGCAAATCTTCACCAAAACCTAACCAATTGGTCCAAAACCTCATGACTCACCAAAACCTCATGACTCAATCCACTAAATTTCATCCAGATCCTTCCATTACATTTTAAAACATCCTGCTCACACACAAACAGAC
This sequence comes from Eptatretus burgeri, assembly GCF_056783735.1. Taxonomy (NCBI): domain Eukaryota; kingdom Metazoa; phylum Chordata; class Myxini; order Myxiniformes; family Myxinidae; genus Eptatretus; species Eptatretus burgeri. The sequence goes on along the minus strand of NC_140966.1, from coordinate 96,370,387 downwards.
AGAACAAGAAGACGACGTCGTGCAGAGCACGGGACACTTGCAAAATCCATAAAACAAATTTGACCTCAAAAATAATTGGTGGTTGAATTCAATGACCGAACGTGCAACTCCTCTTCAAATTTCAAGTCAATCGGATGAAAATTTCAGGATTTCGAAATCTCTCCCAAGCTGTTGACCTTTTGACCTCAAAAACAATTGGCTTCTTTCCTATGACAGACTCTACCATGTGGTGAAGTTTCGTGAAGGTCAGTTTAAAATTGTGACCTGTCGGCGATAGACAGACAGACTAACAAACTCGACTAACCAATATACTTGAAAAATCTTTCATTTTGCAAGTAACAAACAGACAGAGAGGGGGTGAAAACATCACCTCCTTCACCTTCGGTTACAGGGGTAATTAAATTTAAGAAAAAAAAACAAACAAAAATGTGTTCCCATGTTATGTACACTCAACAAACAATGAATCTGTGTCCAGTTTTGTGTTTTGAGGAATTGGGGAACGTTTCCTACCCAAATTTTTTTTCTCGAAACTGGGGATGTGGTTTGATTAGTCACGTTTTCATGCCGATGGAGAGAAGGAGAGGAGGAGAGGAGGAAAGGAAATCGTGCGAATAAAATGAGTGTTGAACAGGAACTTGCGAGAGGCAATGTGTCGCAAAAGCACGTGATGACAATTATAATAAAAAGTGGAAAAAAAAGAAAAAAAAAAAAAGGTTGCAATGTGGAAGAGTAAAATTGGAATTTTTGTTTGCGTTCGCCACGTGACTGGCGAACTGGCATCTGCGATGGAGGCCGTGCGCCTTTCATCGCAACCAAGCGCATTGGGGGGAATCAAATCTCGGTCGAGATTAGGAGGTGGCGAGCGTCGCTCGGAAAACGGCTGCGGTTCGTGCGGTTCTCATAAGGCGTTTCAGATTGAGGTGAGAACCCTTTCTTTCTTCGCAAGGAATTGCAGAGTCGAGTCAATTGGCATGCAGGGAATGTGATGCAGCATCAAAATTCAGTCGGGAAGATGAACATTGTCACTTAAAACGTACAAAATGATAAATTCTGCTCAACAATTCCGTCTGACGAGACGTCTGGAAATTACTTCCGAAAAACAGCAAAAAGGTTTGTCCCACCACCTCCACCTCCACCTCCACTAATGATGTGAAATGTGTTTCAAACACAATCCTTGCCATACAACCCCACTAGACCTCCTTCCATAAGTACTGGGTCTGCCCGACCACCTTACCTTTCAAGCATGTTTTGTCCCCTCTTTCTCCTTTCATCAAAATTAATTTCCTCATCTTATCGCGACTTCCTTGGTGTACGTAAATCGACGTGCACTCATCGATGATCCCAAACACAAAACTGTGCAATATTTTGTCCTCTGAAGTTCTTCACCCCTAAACAGCAAATCTGTATCACCCTGCAACATAGAGCATAGTGAACTCTCCAAATTAATTTACACAATTATTTAAGATTCTACTATACCCTGCCTGGTGTTGGCTCAGTGGTTAGGGTGGCGGCTTGGGATCCGAGGGTCCTGAGTTCAAGCCTCGTTGCCCGCTGAATTAATTCACCAGGGGGTTGACTCAGCCTGCCATCCTTCAGAGGTCGGCAAAATGAGTACCAGCTTGCTAGGATGACCGAGTCATTCGAGTATCCTGCGTCAGAGTGGCGACCTGTCCAGGATTGTGCCCAATAGCCAAGGAGACTGCTTCGGCAGCACCGACACTCTGTACAGAGTATGGTCCCAATGGACTCTACTATACCCTGGTTTTTCGAGTGGCAGGTTAAAAACAGTTGTCCAAATTTGAAACAAGTCCTTCTTTTTCTGCTGGAGCATGAGAGCACACAAACAGTAGATGGTGAGAACCCCTCACAACACCTCAAGCATAAATTGGCAGCTCCCAAATACCCAGCACCCTCAAACAGGGGGAGGGGGGGGACAGGATAGTGACAATCTTGACAGAAGTGTTCAGGGTACATGAGGTTGAAATCATGCCAAGAGTTTGAAGAGGGCAAAGGCTTGTGGTGTGTGCACTTGGAGAGTGGTGCTATATCAGTCAGCAGAGGTACGTCATCGTGAGGATTCATCGACATATTATTACATTCACAAAAATGGTGCAAGTTTTGATCCTTCTCCGTACACAATACCTCTCTTCAATTACACTCATAACTATATATATATATATATATATATATATATATATATATATATATATATATATATATATATATATATATATATATATATACACACACACACCTTTCATTTCCTCTTCAATTTACACACCTTCACCATTTGTTGTGGATACAACATATCGAGGGCCCCCAAATGTGGCCTTGTGATACATGTGCAGACATGCACAAGAATGTCAATAATAACAAGGCCAAAAAAAAAAAAAAAAAAAAAAAAATAGAAACACAGGAAGTTGTGGGGAGAATAATAACAGCATTTTCAAATGGGAAGAAGTGGCGAGGGCAAAATGTCAAGGTAAGAGAAAGTGAAATTGAAGTAGCGGGTGCAAGGAAGGTTATGTTTATACTGCATAATGAGGCAAAGGAGTTGGGATGGTGTGCAAGAACAGATGAATGCATGTGATTACAATGTGAAGCATGAAGGGAGAAAAGGACATTAGGGTTACTCAGCACGATGGATCGTCTCCAAGGACCATAACCTGGCAAGCCTATTCCTTTTTTTGTTTCAAGACTCAATCATTCCATGCTCTACAGCGACTTGCTAACCGGGCAAACAGAGAAACCCATTATTTCTGCTCCCAACGAAGACGGTGAGAACTCCAGAGTAGGCAATGGGTGAGGTAGTGAGGAATAAATGAACAAGGAAGAGGAGCAAAAGAGTCGCGTTGGACGTTTGGGTGCCGCCTCGTCCCCCTCCTCATCCTCCACCTCTTCCGTGTGCAGCACAAGGCTGTGGATAGCATCATTGGCTGGGGGGCGCAGCCGTGCCGTTACCAGTACACCGGTACTCGATTTGCCGACCTCGGAAGAATGACCGGCTGGGTCAAACCTACCTGGTGTTGATTCAACGGCCAGACGGTGGGATTGAACTCGAGACTTTCGGAGCTTAAGCCAGCGATCTTAACCGTTAAGCCAACACCAGGCTGTGGGTGCCGCCTGGGAAGGGGAGAGGGAGAGGGATGGGCAACTGTCCGTTCCAAGCTGTGCTGTGCAGGAAATCACGGAAGAAGATTACCGTTTGGAGTAGATTACCCCCAGAGTAGAAACATCTGCCACCTTTTCACATTAACAATTTAGTGGATTAACGAGGAAAAATAAAAATAAAAAAGTGACCACCGCAAGTAGATTAAAGAACTGTTCATTATCCAGATCTTCCAATGTGTCGTAATGCTATGAACGTCTTGTTGCTTAAAACATGGCTTGGCGTGTCGACCTGTCGCTTTGCCGTCGGGTTTAATCGAGAGACAGCATGTTGTACTTCAAAAACATATTTAACGTCTCTGTGTGAGTCTCAAGGAGGATGTAAAATGAAGTGAAACAAACAAACAAAAAAAATGGATCTATTGTAACATGTAGTTGTTGTTATTGTCCCGTGCGTGCGAAGCAAAAAGTGGGGTTAAGCAACTCGGTCACTCCTCTCTGTCTGTCTGTCTGTCTGTCAACAAATGTCAGTTTATGAATTGAGGAAGAACTTGATTTCAATTGAATTTTATATTTTGAACACAAATTGGAAAACAAACCTGCAGTTTCGCATTACTTTGGCTCTGAATTCGTCCCGATCACGCACGTACAGACGGCAGAGAGGAGTGAAATTTAAGAAAATACGTTTTACCACACTATCCGTCTGCCTGTAAAAAAAAATTAAAAATTGAAAATAATTTTAAACAGGAAATCTATCGTTTTTAAAGAATGTCATAACGTCACAACAGAACAACACAAACAAGTCACGAAGAACTCATGTAACGTGATAAATACGGTGGTGGCAAAGAAGCTGCATCAACGGCGGTAAACTTCAGAATTTGTTTTTCTTCTGCGGCATTTAAAAATCCTTTATTTTATTCAAATTGAATTATATACTCGAACACTGCAGAACACAAAATCGCCTGCTTCGCAATTTCAAAATCCTTCCGTTTAGCAGGACTTGGACAAAATATTACGGCATTTCATGTCATCTCGACCGATAAAATTTTCCGCTCGAAGACCCCGCCTGTGTTCTTGTTCTCAAGACAGCACAGGGTAAGGTGTTCTATGAACTCAAGCTTCTGCTGTCATTGTTTGTGTGTATATCCGTGGTGGACTTTTATTTTTTTTCTGTTGCTTTGAGAAATATTACTACGGGGTATATATAATTTTGTCCTCTTTTTTTTTTTCTAAGGGGGAAAAGAGAGCTTTTAAAACAGGCATCCTTATGATTAAACAGACACGTTTTTGTTCCAAGTACATCAATTATTATTAGTGTTTGTACAGGACCATTTTTAGCTCGCCTGTTCGAAGAACAGAGAGCTATAGCAATACTCCCGGCGTGAGTGTGAAAACGTTAAAGTTTTTGGTGCAAGTTATTTCGAAGCTTGCCATTCATTTAACATGTGTACTAGGATGCTGATATTTGGCATGGAGGTTCCTTTGTCGTATATTATTGATGTACTGAAGTTGAAATAAAAAAAAATTCAAATTAAAAATTTTTTTTGACCTGTTTTGAACTTAACTTTTTTGTAGCACATCAACGTTAAAGTTTTTGGTGCAAGTTATTTAGAAGCTTGCCATTCATTAATATGTGTACTGGGATGCTGATATTTGGCATGGAGGTTCCTTTGGGGTATACTATTGATGTCATGAAGTTGAAATAATAAAAATAAAAATTCAAATTAAAAAAATTTTTGACCTGTTTTGAACTTAACTTTTTTGTAGCACATCAACGTTAAAGTTTTTGGTGCAAGTTATTTTTTTAGAAGCTTGCCATTCATTAATATGTGTACTAGGATGCTGATATTTGGCATGGAGGTTCCTTTGGGGTATACTATTGATGTAGTGAAGTTGAAATTAAAAAAATAATTTCAAATGTTTTAAATATTTGACCTGTTTTGAACTTAACTTTTTTTGTAGCACATCAATGTTAAAGTTTTTGGTGCAAGTTATTTAGAAGCTTGCCATTCATTTAATATGTGTACTAGGATGCTGATATTTGGAATGGAGGTTCCTTTGGGGGTATATTATTGATGTAGTGAAGTTGAAATTAAAAAATAATTTCAAATGTTTTAAATATTTGACCTGTTTTGAACTTAACTTTTTTTGTAGCACATCAACGCTAAAGTTTTTGGTGCAAGTTATTTAGAAGCTTGCCATTCATTTAATATGTGTACTTGAATGCTGATATTTGGCATGGAGATTCCTTTGGGGTATATTATTGATGTCGTGAAGTTGAAATTAAAAAATAATTTCAAATTTTTTTTAAAATTTTTGACCTGTTTTGAACTTAACTTTTTTGTAGCACATCAACGTTAAAGTTTTTTCCTTTCTAATGTTTTTATCTACCACACTATTGTTTACTGATTACAATATACAAATACATATATTGCTTTAAAATTATTTGGATCAGACTTCACTGCAATGCTTCATAAAAATATAATTAGACAAGTCTTTTAAAAACGATAAATGTATAAACAGGCGAACATTGGGTGGCTTTGACACCAACTCTCTGGTTAATATTCTACGCTAGCAGGAACCCTTTCGAATGAAGTGTGTGTGTGTGTGTGTGTGTGTGTGTGTGTGTGTGTGTGTGTGTGTGTGTGTGTGTGTGTGTGTGTGTGTGTGTGTGTGTGTGTGTGTGTGTGTGTGTGTGTGTGTGTGTGTGTGTGTGTGTGTGTGTGTGTGTGACAGCGGGATGGATGGATGCTTCTCCTTTTAGTAATAGATGACCCTGCAAGGAGGTGAGTGGTGTTAGAATGTGTGAATCCTCGGAGGGGGAAAAGGTGCAGCATCATGTTTGCCATGTTACAATTATATATCGTCACGTCGATGGGTCACTAACGCATCATTTGGCCCATCCTCAGGGCCGCTTTCATCACCTCCGCCATGGCTATGCCCACAACCCCCGAGCATCCCACCTCCGAGACCGGCTCTCCTGCTTATGCGGGGGAGCGGTGCCATCATTCAGGTGGGCTGACGTCACGGAGCCTCTCAAATCACCTCGGGCCACGGGGAGGTTCTAAAATCTGCGCACTGGATGCAAACGAGTCACAAACCCCCACGTTACCAAGCTGTTACCACACGAACTCATCAATTACCCAATACCCCTCAAACGTGACAATATTTATTTTACTTAAGAGACAAACTATTTGTTGAAATCCAGACTTATAGGTGCCATAGCAGGGTTGGGGAGACAGAGACCCTCAAATGATCTTCTCGGCCTGGTTAGAGGCACATTACGATGGCCCAAAGTGTGTAAGTGGGAGTGTCCCTCAAAAGGTTCTGTTCCACCACTGAAGGTGCTCAGTAAAGCAGAAAAAGTGAGTGCAGATGCTGAAAAAGTAAAAGAAGGTACACTGCAGACAGGGAACAGATGAAGTGGACAGACTGCTGGTGAACGCTGTATTCATCATGGTGGCGGACGTGAGATCGTGGCCAACGAGGTTGGTGCTTCTGTGATTACTGATCCCCGAGATTCGATCAGGCTTGTGTCCGGTGTTGTGTCTGTGCCCCTTCGTCTGAGGTCGTCATGTCCACTGTGTGCAATGCAGCTGGATGCACAATCGTGTTTTGGACTTTTTTTTCTTCCACAGTATCATCGTCACGCATTTCACTTCACGGGTGGGAGACTGTCAAGTTCTCGAGGGACCTGGTTACTCACGGTCTTTCCCCTCAACACGCGCTTGTTCCGACGGGACGGCACAGCATCTCGGGCCCCAGTTTTGTTCCTAATCACCAAACTACTTTGCCAATACTCTGGTAAACCTGCTCTCCCTTTTTGCAGATGACCCCGACGACATCGTTTCATTGTTTCCCCCATTGCACTTGTAGAATTGAATATATATATATATATATATATATATATATATATATATATATATATATATATATATATATATATATATATATATATATATATGCTGGTCTGATGTCTGTCTAGCTTTCCAAAATAAATATCAGTTTCACACTGTTGCTCCTAAAGGATTGACAAATTAACTCACCGATCTGGTTCCATGGTGAGCCACCAGAAGTTCAGTTTGTTAAACTGCCAGGCCTCATCAGCCGTGACCTCTTCTGGGCTGACCATGTTGCAAGGATGGCCTCTAAAACAAGCTGCAGACTTGGACATCTTCCGTTATTCCAATTAATTCCTTGGAAAATCAAAACTACTCACAAGCTACAAGGCCTTTGTCCATAGCTCAATGGAGTGCTGCTCTCCCATATGAGCTGGCACCCGAACATGTCATCCGTCCCTCCTGGATGATGTGGAATTTAAAGCTCTCAAAGCAATTGAAATCTCCCACGATGAGGCCGAAGCACAAGGCCTGTAGCTCTCTCTCTCTCTCTCAGCCTTCTTAATCCCCCCCACCAACCACTCTTCCCCACCAGCTCCTCCACGACGCACACATTCTTCCAGTAACCCCCTCATCGTAAAACTTCCATCATCGAGGCTTTCCGCCGACCTCCACTCTTATTTTTCCCCCTTTATTTCTCCAGTGTGTGGAACTGCCTTCCGGAGGAGATTCAACTATTTCATGTGTCCATGGTGTGCAGTATGCCTGGTGTTGGCTTAATGGTTTGGGTGGCAGGCTTGGGATCCGAAGGTCCCGAGTTCAAATCCAACTTTTACGCTGAATTAATACCAGGTGGGGTTGACTCAGCCTGTCATCCTTCAGAGGTCGGCAAAACGAGTACCAGCTTGCAGGGATGATCGAGCCATTCAAGTATCCTGTGTCGCAGTGGTGACCCGTCCAGGATTGTGCCCGATATTCCAGGAGACTGCTTTGGCAGCACCGACGCTCTGTACAGAGTATGGTCCCGATGGGTGGATGGGTGGATGGTGTGCAGTCCCAACCGATAATCTTTTTCTACACCAATTAGCCTGACCTAAGCCAACAATAACTTGCAGGTTACTGTTTCTTGTCCAGTTCTCTGTCCCTGTCTCTCCCGCTCTCATTCTTTTCCTGTTCATTCTTCCCTTGCTTCTCGAGTCCAACTGATGCCCTGCCGTCAATACGTTGACATTTTTTTCCCCTCCGTTTACTCACTCTTCCAGAAGCCTCCATTTTGTACAGAAAAACAAACAAACATTTCAATCCTTCACAATCTGACACATAATGGACCGAGCTCTCTCTCCCCTCTCTGCCCCCCAACTCTCCGTGTTTTGCATACCTGTGCTGGATGTAGAAATGTATCTCAGCAAAATGTTTATTTTGTGGATTCCAGGATTGCGACTGTTCAATTCATTCAATATATGCTCATTGAATGGTACTTTGCAGTGGAGATGATGTGAGCAAATTAATTTGGCATAATCCCTCTCCGGTTCGCTCCGTGCTGCGACCTTGACACAGTTCAGCTTCATGTGGAATCAGATTCCCATTTGATTACTCCTGTGCCTTGTGTGTTTGGAATTTGTTTTAATGGTTCATTCATGTGGTTAATGCTTCCCCAATTACCTCAAATAATTTTCTTTATCAAGTCGGGAGATTGGGGGGGGGGGGGGAATCTCCCGTGAGTTTGACAGCTTTAGTGGTGGGAGGAAGGGGGAAAAGCGTGTTAAAAGGGAGCGAAGGAAGGAAAGAAGCATGGCTGCACAAATTGTGTGAACTAACAATATTTCATCCGTGCATCAGCTATACGCCATCGGCATGCCGAAAACCCATTTGTGGTTCTTGCGGTAAAAAACAACAAAAGTTCAAAAAAAAAATAACTAATTAGGCTTAGGCAATCAGATTTGGACAAAATAAATAAAGGAAAATCTCTCACATCTCACCTCGTTTTCATGTTTACAGAATTTGATGATACAACGATTACAAACAAAACGGCACTCAGGAAAACGCATGTTACGCCACCAGGCTGAACTGATTACGTTTTGTACGACGCCGATAGGCCAGATCTGCATCCAAATCTTAACCAGAATCTAATTGGCTTGTTCTTGTCACATACCCAATGCATCGACCAATTTTTGGCCGAATCAGCCCACAACGTTTTGAGATATCGTGCTTTGCATCGTTTTTGGCCCCATCTCTCGGCGGTGAAGAATCACCAAAAATTATCAGATCCAGATCCGGATCTTCACCAAAATCGAACCTCATCACACACCCAACCTGCCCACCAAATTTCCTCTGAATCCGTCCATAACTATTTGAGATTTCTTGATCACAAAGACAAACAGACAGGGGTGAAAGCAACCTCCATCTTCAGTGGCGGAGGTAAAAATAATGATCTGAAAAGCGAATTTGGAATGCATGAGAATCTTAATTCATTACCTACAGTATATTATATATATATATATATATATATATACATATATATATATATATATATATATATATATATATATATATATATTTTTTTTTTGAATTAAACATTAAAGATGACACTGCCAACAGCTTTGCAGCCGACAAGACAAATTTGGAAGTCACTGGAAAATTGTGAAAGCCATTATCCCCATGGACAAAACGGCGGTATATATTTACATTTACTGCTTGGCCCTCGACGTTACCAGTTGATGAATTTGTACAGTTCTGATTCACCTGCCTGCTTTGTCATCTTCGATTTTTTGTTTGTTTGTTTGTTTCAATGATTGAGACTCATGGAAGAGCAAGAGAAAAATGGAAGGGAACAAAATTGAAAGGCGGAAAACACCAAGCACTGAGTAGAAGTGAGTGAAAGTGAGATTCCATCTCTTGTCTTCCCCCTTCCAAAACCATGATCTTTTCTACCCCCATGAATCCACCTCAAACCCACCCACCTTCAAATTCCCTGCTTTCCTTCCAGAAAGTCCCTGTAGTGTCCATCTTGTTTACCCTGTCTACTCCACCCAATCCCTCTCCCTTCCAAAGATCTCCTAATGTCTCTGTTCCACACTGTTTTGTGCTTCCCTCTCCCACACCTCTTATCTCCTGCTCCCTTTGTTGTACGTTCTGTATGTTAGCTCTTATACGAGCCTCGACATTGCATACAAAAACAAAAATGGGGAGGGGGAGAAAGACACATGGGGGTGAAAAAGCTGAATGAAACACAGCAAGAAGAGGAAGGGCAAATCAGGGATGGAAAAGAAAAGGATCAAAGGAACCAACAACTAACAACTGAAAAGAAGTGTGAGTGGGGGGGGGGGAATCACAACGAGAGCAAAGTCGATGGCATATCATCTCATATCCCCACACTTTCCACCAAAAGTGAAAGGTGGTAAAAAGTTACACCAGTAACAAACCAATATCAGATTAAGAGTTAAAAGTAAAAATAAAAAAAATTCTGTTTTGACCCCTGTGATCTCAAGTTGCCACCTCCTGGGGCATAGACTGGGGGGTCAAATCCCCAAAAAATAAATCGTTACATATTTCATACGTCCCCCAAATATTGATTGTTTATATACAGTTTCATTAAATAAATAAATAAAAATAAATATATAAAAAAAATTTAAAAGGGCGAAAAATGTGGGCGTTTATCTTTTTTTTGGCATTTGACCTTTTGACCCCAACCCAGGGCCTCAGGGGGCAGGACCAAAAATTATGCTGCTCTCACACCTTCTTGCCATGTGGTGATCATAACTACCAATATTGGTGAATTTCTGCACCACCGCTTTAAAGGAGATAGCATTACGTACAGAACGGAAGAAGCTACCAATGTCAAATTACACCACGTGATTCAAGAGGGTGACGGCTAGCGCTGATTAGATTTTGCTCAAAATCGGTCAAAGGTCAAGGTCACAGTGAGGTCAAACATAATTCCATAAATTTATGTGGAGAAATGGAGTATTTTTGCTTCGCTCGACGTTACGAGTTCGTTTTAACTTCGATTTTAATTTTGTCTTCGGTTTTTGCGATCGCTTAGGACGCTTAAAACTCGGTTGTCGAAATTCTGGTAAAAATCTGATGTTTTAGAGACGTTTTAAGATTGTATAAAAAATATTTCACTCGCCGCATCACAGCTTGTCACGTGGTGCAGCGCGCTCGAGCAGAGGCATCGTTGAGTCACGTAAAGGTTTTCCGTGTGCGCGCTGATGGTGTTTTCGATAAAGATGGTGTTTAAAAGTCATTTTTTATCCCAATAAAGGTTATCGTTGCACGTCTGACTCGCTAAGCCGTCGGATTATGTAAAGATTGTTGGTGGATGGCCGAATATTATAGTTTTGTGACTTTGATAAAAATAATATTAAATAATTGCGTGGAGAAATGGAGATTTTTGCTTCGGTCGACGTTACGATTTTTGAAGGTTTGTACAGAATCATCGTAGAAATTTCTGGTTTGCGTCGCTACCTACTCTGGAGACAGCTTTTATTCGACAAGGTCAGAGGTCAAGTTGACGATTTCGTAAGTACCAGTCTATGACTGCTTGTTTGTTTTTTTTTGTTTTTTTTCCCAAAGTGTGACAATAACCTGGAAAGAGAGAGGGAGTGCTTGGGAATGGGGTTATTTGGGTTCGATTATGATGACAGACCCTTATTGCAAATGATTCTCATTTCTATCATGACACTCAACACAGTTAATCAAGCAGTGACCTTCACCCTGCCTTGCTTGCAAAAAGATTCCATTGGGAATTCTCAATTGCAATACCGTTCAGCCGCTTAATTTCACACTAATCGACATGAAAACGGAGCGTTACGAATTACCCCATTTGTATACAGTTACCGGTATGAGGCAAGCTCACAGGCAATGTGCTCAGCTCGAAAGGTGGATGGACATGAGTTTGCTACCGACTGGCGTTAAAAATCAACATCGAGACCGACGAGTGAAACGGCCGGATGAGCTGCTACATTGTAGAATACGAGGTTCTTTGGAAAGGGGCCTTCCAGTTTCAACAATGTGAAGACAACTTCCCTTCCAAAGCACTTAAATAAAGGAGGAGATCATGAGGCCCATCAAGCCTGCACAATGGTTGCTTGTCCATTGCTCTATCCTTTTTAAATGCTGAGCGTCAAGCAAGGAAGAAGCGCATACCGTTCATAAAGTCTTTGGTACGACTCGGCAGGGATTTACATTTTTATAGTTATGTGCAGAGAAAAATAAAATCTGCTTAATTAGTTGAAATTTTCTTTGTACATTTGAAGGTGATGTACAGTCTATAAGGTTGCAATTAAAAAAAAAAAAAAAATTTATTGGGAGAGGTCAAAAAGTGCGTCGAACTGTCATGTGAAAAGTTTGACGAATCCTCCGGCCAACCATAGCGGTTATTCTTTCTTTCTAGTGTGCTGCCCAAACGTAGGTTCAGTGCTACCAGAGCAGCCTCATTGCGAGGATTACACTGGGTGGTTTTGCCTTTGCCTTTCCAATGGTAGTTATGGCAAGGAATTTCAAATTTGTTCATGGTGCCGAAAGATAGTTCGTTTACGCTTCGCGAAGGACACCATTGGATTTTTAACGTACACTAACAAATGCCAGCAGATGGGATGCTCAGTTTAACATCCATCTGAGGATCAGCACACACACTGATGCATAACCCTGCCTGTGAAACATCAGGGTGACAGTTTATCGGTGGTCAGGAATCCAACTGACACAAGATAGCTCAGAGATGAGTATGTGATCTCTTGTCAGCCGAATAGTTATTGATATACATGTAATTTTTTTTTTTTTTTTCGAAAACACTAATAGTCAAGATTTGAAGTCTGAGGACAAAGTTTACCTTTTTGAAAAGAGCATTTGAGAGGAGGGAGAAAAAAAAATAACAATCATTAACATTTCTGAAAAAGAAACTGCAAATAAAAATGGATTGAAAATGCTTCACATTTTAACCATTAACAAATATTTCCAAATTTCATTAACAAAACAAACAAACAAAAAGGGCAAACTAAAGTTTTAATTCTGATTTTGTGACCTCAGGAAGATGTTGGAGGTTGAACATCTATTACAATCAAGACAAATCAAACTGAGGACCAAGAAGGAACCCGAAGAAGTAAAGAGCAAACATGGAGTCATCAGGAGAAACCTGGATAAGATAGGATTCGGGTTTCAGACGCTACTCCACAACCCTCAAACCCACCCAGGCACAGCCAAGCGACCCTTACAGAAAAATGTACAAGCTACCAGAGGTCCATCATTATTAGATGTTTGTGTACTTGTACATAAATTGCAGGACATCAGTGGAGAGCGGATAAACACACATTTGGTATATATGGGATTTGGAACTGGATTAACTGCATCATGATCCAGTAGTTCAGATGGGAATACCAACACGCCAAAAATGAAAAAAATAAAATTATCTTTCCTGTTCAAGGCAAAACATCTGGCGAAGGCGGCCCCAATTCAAATATCGGGCGAAGGCGGCCCCAATTCAAATATCGGGCGAAGGCGGCCCCAATTCAAATATCGGGCGAAGGCGGCCCCAATTCAAATATCGGGCGAAGGTGGCCTAAATTTAAATATCGGGCAAAGGCTGCCTCAATTTAAGTATCGGGTGAAGGCAGTCCCAATTTAAATATCGGGCAAAGGCTGCCTCAATTGAAGTATCGGGTGAAGGCAGTCCCAATTTAAATATCGAGGGAAGGCGGCCCCAATTTAAGTATCGGGCGAAGGCAGCCCCAATTCAAACATCAGGCGAAGGCGGCCCCAATTTAAAAACCGGGTGAAGGCGGCCCCAATTTAATTAATCGGGCGAAGCCGGCCCCAATTCAAATATCAGGCGAAGGCGGACCCAATTTAAATATCGGGCGAAGGTGGTCCAAAGTTAAATATTGGGCGAAGGCGCCCCCAATTTAAATATCAGGCGAAGGCGGCCCCAATTTAAGTATCGGGTGAAGGTGGCCCCAATTTAAATATAGGGCGAAAGTGGCCCCAATTTAAACATTGGACGAAGGCGGCCTCAATTTAAATATCAGGTGAAGGTGGCCCCAAACTAAGTATCGGGCGAAGGTGGCCCCAAAGTAAGTATCGGGCGAAGGTGGCCCCAATTTACATATAGGGTGAAGGTGGTCCCAATTTAAATATAGGGCGAAGGTGGGCCAAATTTAAATATAGGGCGAAGAATGCCCCAATTTAAATATCGGGCGAAAGTGGTCCAAATTTAAATATCGGGCGAAGGCGGCCCCAATTTAAATATCGGGCAAAGGTGGGCCAAATTTAAATATAGGGCGAAGGTGGTCCCAATTTAAATATCGGGCGAAGGTGGGCCAAATTTAAATATCGGGCGAAGGCGGCCCCAATTTAAATATCGGGCGAAGGTGGTCCCAATTTAAATATCGGGCGAAGGTGGGCCAAATTTAAGTATCGGGTGAAGGCGGCCCCAATTTAAATATCGGGTCAAGGCGGCCCCAATTTAAATATCAGGCGAAGGCGGGCCAAATTTAAGTATCGGGTGAAGGCGGCCCCATTTTAAATATCGGGTGAAGGCGGCCCCAATTTAAATATAGGGCGAAGGCGGCCCCAATTTAAATATCGGGCGAAGGTCGGCCAAATTTAAGTATCGGGTGAAGGCGGCCCCAATTTAAATATCGGGCGAAGGCGGCCCCAATTTAAGTATCGGGTGAAGGCTGCCTCAATTGAAGTATCGGGTGAAGGCAGTCCCAATTTAAATATCGAGGGAAGGCGGCACCAATTCAAATATCGGGCGAAGGCGGCCCCAATTTAAATATCGGGCAAAGGCTGCCTCAATTGAAGTATCGGGTGAAGGCAGTCCCAATTTAAATATCGAGGGAAGGCGGCCCCAATTTAAGTATCGGGCGAAGGCGGCCCCAATTCAAACATCAGGCGAAGGCGGCCCCAATTTAAAAACCGGGTGAAGGCGGCCCCAATTTAATTAATCGGGCGAAGCCGGCCCCAATTCAAATATCAGGCGAAGGCGGACCCAATTTAAATATCGGGCGAAGGTGGTCCAAAGTTAAATATTGGGCGAAGGCGCCCCCAATTTAAATATCGGGCGAAGGCGGCCCCAATTTAAGTATCGGGTGAAGGCGGCCCCAATTTAAATATAGGGCGAAAGTGGCCCCAATTTAAACATTGGACGAAGGCGGCCTCAATTTAAATATCAGGTGAAGGTGGCCCCAAACTAAGTATCGGGCGAAGGTGGCCCCAAAGTAAGTATCGGGCGAAGGTGGCCCCAATTTACATATAGGGTGAAGGTGGTCCCAATTTAAATATAGGGCGAAGGTGGGCCAAATTTAAATATAGGGCGAAGAATGCCCCAATTTAAATATCGGGCGAAAGTGGTCCAAATTTAAATATCGGGCGAAGGCGGCCCCAATTTAAATATCGGGCAAAGGTGGGCCAAATTTAAATATAGGGCGAAGGTGGTCCCAATTTAAATATCGGGCGAAGGTGGGCCAAATTTAAATATCGGGCGAAGGCGGCCCCAATTTAAATATCGGGCGAAGGTGGTCCCAATTTAAATATCGGGCGAAGGTGGGCCAAATTTAAGTATCGGGTGAAGGCGGCCCCAATTTAAATATCGGGTCAAGGCGGCCCCAATTTAAATATCAGGCGAAGGCGGGCCAAATTTAAGTATCGGGTGAAGGCGGCCCCATTTTAAATATCGGGTGAAGGCGGCCCCAATTTAAATATAGGGCGAAGGCGGCCCCAATTTAAATATCGGGCGAAGGTCGGCCAAATTTAAGTATCGGGTGAAGGCGGCCCCAATTTAAATATCGGGCGAAAGCGGCCCCAATTTAAGTATCGGGTGAAGGCGGCCCCAATTTAAATATCGGGTGAAGGCGGCCCCAATTTAAATATAGGGCGAAAGTGGTCCCAATTTAAATATCAGGCGAAGGCCGGCCGTATTTAAGTATCAAGTGAAGGCGGCCCCAATTTAAATATCAGGCGAAGGCGGGCCAAATTTAAGTACCGGCTGAAGGCGGCCCCAATTTAAATATAGGGCGAAAGTGGCCCCAATTTAAGTATTGGACGAAGGCGGCCTCAATTTAAATATCAGGTGAAGGTGGCCCCAAATTAAGTATCGGGCGAAGGTGGCCCCAATTTAAATATAGGGCGAAGGTGGGCCAAATTTAAATACAGGGCGAAGGTGGGCCAAATTTAAATATAGGGCGAAGACTGCCCCAATTTAAATATAGGGCGAAGGTGGCCCCAATTTAAATATCGGGCGAAAGTGGCCCCAATTTAAATATCGGGCGAAGGCGGCCCCAATTTAAATATAGGGCGAAGGTGGGTCAATTTAAATATAGGGCGAAGGCGGGCCAAATTTATTGTACCACTGCCTGTGATGCAGTGGCAATTCATTGTGTCAAATCACCAATCTCTTTTGCCTTTGGAATTGGTAACCACTCATTTTGTTTGAAGAAATACACTGGTAGTTCATAAACGTTATTAAGGGCACATTAAGCACCGAGCAACAATCCGATATTTGCAAGATCGAAACAAATCCTGACAAACACAAGGGCGTCCAAATA
The DNA here is from genome assembly GCF_056783735.1 of Eptatretus burgeri. Lineage (NCBI taxonomy): Eukaryota > Metazoa > Chordata > Myxini > Myxiniformes > Myxinidae > Eptatretus > Eptatretus burgeri. The sequence continues at coordinate 96,353,898 of NC_140966.1, read as the reverse complement.
TCCCTTTGACCGTCCGTTATCTACGCACATTCGTGCATGGCTGATGTTGCGGTTAAAGTTTCTCTGAACATCAATCATTGTCACTGATTTGTAAGCAACGATAATTGAGGGGACACAGCATCGCCATTATAGTAATCAATGACCTCAATTTTATATATATATATATATATATATATATATATATATATATATATATATATATATATATATATATATATATATATTTTTTTTTTTTTTTTTTAACAAATGACCACCTCATTTTGAGGCGCGAATGTTCCTGCCGTACATGCTATTTTTTTGGTATCCAGAATCAAGGCTCGTGTTAGAGCAAGAACGTGGAACGGATCAGGACGCAACATGACAAAACGAACAGGAGAGGGGGGAGAGGGTTGAGGGGGGGGAGAGAGAGAGAGAGAAGGGGGAGATGACAACAAGGGAAAGATTTGGGGGCGGGAGGAGGGTGGTTTAATGGGTAGAGGAAAGATCATGGTTTTGGATGGGGGATGATATGGGATGGTTGTGAAAAGCTGTGTTGATGACTGAGAGGGAAGAACGAGATTGAACGGGATGTGGAAGTTGGTTCTAAAGATGGGGAAAAAAGAGGAATTAATGAGTGGAGGTGAGCAGTGAACTTGGATTTAGGTAGTTTTACCAGAAGGGGGTTGATGGTGGATCGCATGTACACTTCAGTTATCTGGTGGGGGGGGGGAGGAATGGGGACAAAGCATGTAAATGGTGGAGGGTGCAGGACCAGAAAGGAGGCGGAATAAGACAGAACGACCACCCTTCAGACAGAACGGTGGGGGGGACAAAGATTCTACTTTCTTAACAATCGTATTGAGGAAGTTCAGTCATTCAAACTCCAAGCTTTTACTATCAGCCATGATCTTTGTTAGGCAAACCACATTTCAACATTGGCCTCCAAAGCCCACCAGTCATACAATGTCCTTCGTTGGCACACCTAAACTGCCATCTACATACAAGGCCTTCACTCGCAGCTTGATGGAGTACTGTTCTCCCCACCTGGGTCTACTCCCCTGCCTTGAATCTTGCTCAGCTCGACGTTGTGGAAACGAAGGCCTTTTTTTCTGTATACCTTGGTCGAGGCTCGTATGAGAGCTAACACACAACTCACAGCAAGGAGGCATGAGACCAGAGGGGCGGGAGTGGAAAGGACAAAACAGTGGGGAACAGACACATTAGGTGAACTGTGGAAGGGAGAGGGATGGGGATGGGATGGGGAACATGGCGAAGAGAAGATGGACATTACAGGGACTTTCAGGAAGGAAAGCAGGAGAAATGAAGGAAGTGGGCTTGGGTGGATTATCGGGGGTAGAAAAGATCGAGGAAGATAAGAGGTGGTGGTGAACAGCTGTTTTGAAAGCCTGGAGGGAAGAATGGGAAAGAATAGAGTGAGGAAGTTTATTCCAAAGGCGGGAAAAAAGAGGAATGAAAGAGTGAAGATGAGCAGTGATTCGTGATTTTGGTAGTTTTACCAGAAGGGGGTTGTTGGCGGACCTTAAGCGCCCTGTGGAAATGTGGTGGGGACAAATCGCAGAGAGAGCAGGGGGGGGCAAGGCTGCAGAGGAGTCGGTAGAAGACAGAAAGACCACCGACCAACCTGCGGTGATTGAGTGAGAGGCCCAAAGACTCAGCTTCATTGCGGGAGATGCCGATGATCTTAAATGCCCTGGTTTCAACAGCGTGAAGCCGAGAAAGGTGGGAGGCAGGAGCACCAGCCCAGAGGGGAGAGCAGTACTCCATCAGGCTACGGACAAAAGCTTTGTAAGTGGTCAGGAGCTCAAGAGGGCCGAGGAAGGACTTAGCACGACGGAGGATTCCCAGTCGGCAACTGGCTTTTGAGGCGAGGTTGGAAATGTGACTTTCCCAGGAAAGGTTATGGCAGATAGTGAGACCCAGAAGCTTGAAAGAAAAGACTTCTTCCAGAGGATTGTTGAGAAAGTGGATGGGGGGGTTTTCTAAACGGTCCTTTCGAAGAGACATAGTGAGAGTGTGAGATTTGTCTGGATTGAAAGACATGTTCCACGTGTTGGACCAGTTTGTGATTTTATCCAGATCTGCAGTGAGCGAAGAAGCTGCTGCTTGCCGGTCTGAGGGATGACAGATGGTACAGCAGAGGGTGGAGTCGTCGGCAAAGAGAAAGAGGATTTTCCAGAGAGTCGGAGAGATCATTGATGAAAACCAGAAAAAGAACAGGGCCCAGAACGCTACCTTGAGGAACTCCAGCCTGCACAGGAAGAGGGGATGAAAGAACTCCATTTAGGGCCACACGTTGACTGCGACAGGAGAGGAAGTCTGCGAGACATGAGTGGAGATGGCCTTGAATACCATGGGAAGAGAGTTTGGTGAGTAGTGCAGGGTGCCAGACTGTGTCAAAAGCACGTGATATGTCTAGGGATACGGCTCGGATTTCCTATCTGGCATTGAGGACCTCCATCCATTGATGGGAGAGCAGAAGCAGCATATCCAGGGTAGAGTGACCTGGTCTGAAACCAAATTGATGATTGGAAATCAAGCCATTGGAGAAGAGGAAGGATTTCATGTCTGAAGCGATGATGGATTCCATAACCTTGCTGATGATTGGGAGAAGGCTGATTGGTCTGTAGTTACAGGGATCTGTTTTTGCACCTTTTTTATGAAGGGCAGTGATGTTAGCAGATTTCCAAGCAGATGGCAGATGACCTTGGGCAAATGAGAGGGTGAATAGAACAGAGAGAGGGTGAGCAAGAGCAGAAGAGCAGGTTTTGAGGACACGTGGGCTGATGCCGTCTGGACCTGTTACAGAATCTGACTCTAGGTTAGACATTCAGCTTTATCACGTGTGGAATCAGCAGTGCGGCCATTTGAGGTAAGGGAGGGGATGGAGGGGGAACATACACCAGAAACAGATTTGATTAAACGCCACCAGGATTTTGAGGAGGGAGAGAGGTTTGAGAGTTCAGACTTGAGATGAGAAAGATGTTGTTTTCTGGCTCTCCTGAGGCTAGATACACACTTGTTCCGAGCTTTGTGGAAGGAACTGAGATTGCCCTCAGTTGGGTTTGCTTTCCATGAGGCAAAGGCAAGTTGTTTCAGGACAACTGCCTCACCACAAGCTTCAGTAAACCAAGGGCGGGAGGAAGGGTAGGACAACTGAACACGAGAGGGGATAAATCTGTGCATGAGGGAGAGAAAGTTTATTTGAAAGAATTCCCAGGATGAGTTGATGTTTGAGAAAGTAGTGATAGGAGACCAGTCTGTAAGTTTGATGGCTGCTCGGAGACCCTGCCAGTCGGCTTGAGTGAAATGGCAGACTCGACAGCGGTGAGGTGGTTCTCTGATAACAGCCAGAGAGAAGTCCACTTTGTCAAGGTCAAGGCCTTCAAGAACATTGAAATCTCCTGCGCTGAAGCCGAGTCTGTGGGCTCCTCACTTCGCCATCACAGACAGGTTAACAGTCTCTCTATCTTCCACCAGCTCCTTTCTGGTCTTGCACCCTCTGCTCGTTGTGTGCTTTGTCTCCCCCACCCTCCAGGTTTCTGCATGGCTCACACGGTCGACCATCAACCCTCTTCTGGCAAAACTACCTAAATCCAGAATCACTGCTCACCTCCACTCATTTGTTCCGTTTTTTTTTTCCCCACCTGTGGAACCAACTTCCACATCCTCTTCAATCTCATCCATCCGTCCAGGTCTTCAAGACAACTGTTCACCACCTACTCACATCGTTGCCAATCCAAAACCATGATATTTTCTACCCCCGTTAACCTCACCCAAATTTCCAGTTTTCCTTCTTGCAGTTTCCTTCTCCGTGCGCACGTGCTTTGCGTCCTTATCCGTTCAGTGTACGAGCTGTTCCAAGAGTCGAGACTATGTAGACAAAAAAAAAGGCTTTCACTAAATAAGGCCATTCTTGAAACTTGTGGTCATGCGACTTCAGCTTTCGAAGTCAACGCAGCTTGGTCGTTACAAACTATTCCACCAAGCGATGAGAAAGATTCTGAAAGTTTGTCATTTCCAAAAATACTTTTTCACACTTTCAGGAAAAAAAAAATAACCAAAAAAGGACGTTTTAACCACATTAACTCTCAAAGATCATGTGAGCGCAGATTCATGGGGGTTTGTGTTGATGGTCTGTATTAGGTGCTTCGTCGTGTGAACATCAAATTCATGGAAGTTTAAACGAAATCAGCAGGCAAATCGTGGGGGAGTGATGGGGGGCATGGGAGATGTGGGGTGGGGGGGGGATAGACAACAGATGGGGATGAGAGCAAGGGCTGAGCAACATGTAATATCTCTACAGAAGTACCTTGAACCTGAGGAAGAGAGAGCAATATTTTTAAAGGTGAGGAGGGTGGGGACTCTCTCAAGGGACAGGGGTGAGGTGGGGGGGGCAGACGATCTCTTCGAGGGACGGGGGTGGGACCATCTTCTCCAGGGAAGGGGGAAGGGGAAACCATCTTCTCCAGGGAAGGGGGAGGGGGAGAAAAAACACTAAAAGGATTTAATGGAATTACTTTCTGCTTTCTGCAAAGGAGAGAGTTCACATTGTCAAAAATGATATATATATATATATATATATATATATATATATATATATATATATATATATATATATATATATATATATATATATATATATATATATATATATATATATATACATATATATATATATATATATATATATATATATATATATATATATATATATATATATATATATATATATATATATACACATATACATACACTGTGTTGGAGTTTTCTTGATATGCATGCAAAGTTTCAGGCTACTCGGTTTTATGGTTTTGGGGTTATGGAGGAGACGGTGATACACGCACACACGAAGTGCAATCAATGCAAATAAACCTCAGATATCAACCGATTTGACTGAGCAAGCTGGAGCAAGCCACAAAGACCAAAGGGCAAACACAAATGTGGGTGGAATTTGCTGTGCATCGCAGGCCAGACTGGAGTCATGTGTCAAAGTCACAAGGACTCCTTCACATGTTGTAATAACAAGTAATAAACACTTATTTTTTCATGTAAAAGGATGTAGGGATGTCACTCAAAAACACATATACATATATATATATATAGAAGGTTAGGATGATCACAAGAAATGATCATGGGAAACCAAGAGTCCCAAGAAAAGATGGTGTGGTGTGGTGTGGTGTGGTGTGTGTGTGGTGTGTTCTAACTTTTCATCCCTACATCTTTCTTTGAATTATTTGAAACCATACATTGGGATGTTTGAACCCATGGACTCCACATATTGTTCAGATGTTTATGTAGACGGCTTTGGAGGAGAAGGTTTGGGGAGGGGGGGGGGGGGGAGGTGGGTAGATAAAATCTGCAACTTTTGATGCGAGATCAGCAGAGTTTCTCCTATTCTCTTCAACACGGAGGAAGTTTGACATGCTCACATTGTATAGGTACTGTAATACTTTGTAGAAGATCAAACATTCTAAACAGTACGTACTTTTATAGAAATATGTGCGTTGTTGCTGGGGCATAGCCCCCATCAGACTGATTGACAGTCATAGTCCCACCCACCCCTCTGTTCCCTTCCTATATCTTCACAATAGGAATGCAGTTTTGCATACTTTTCGTGGAATCCTTTCAAGCCATTAAAATTTTGATCAGTTTGCACCTTCGTGCTATAAAGTGCAGTAGATTGGTATTTAAACCAAGTTTGGAGCTTCAACCAATTTTGAGTTAATCTGCCAGAAAATTTTAGGAAGAAGAATGACAAACGAGACTTTTGGTTCTCTCATTTTTCTTGTTCAGCGATGATGTCCCAAAGTTTAATGAGTGTTATTGGATGAGGAATTCTACGCAGATGACTGGTAGGTTGGTAATTTATCGGTTTACAAGTTCTACCCTTGTCGATTTTTTTTTGAGGATTTCTGTTGTATTGAGCCAATGCGGTGTTCAGGCCACCCCTACATAAGAAGTCTACCGACTTATTGATAATCATAATAAAAATAATAATAAAGTTCCCTTATAAGGAACTTCAACGCAAGGAGGAGGCCACAAAGCTGATCAAAGCATGTGCTATGGTTATGACAATCCGAGTTCCCTTACGAGTAACGTAAACGCAGGAGAAGGCCATTTGGCCTATCAATGTTATACATCCGAGCATAGCGGTTGCCAACCTATGGTTGTTCATCCGTGCTCAAACCATATTAAATGCTGAGGCTGAGAGTGAAGCAAGGAAGCAGCACACACAATTTGAATAGTGTTTGGTACGACTCGGCCGGGGTGCGAACCGGCGACACCGCAGAACACACTCAGAGTGGACGCCATTGAGGCCTGTCAAGTGTTTTTGCAGTCAGGGTGCCCAGTCCATTGATAAAAACCAAAAAATAATAAATAAAGAAAAACAACTTTTGGTGAGAGGATTGTAATCCTGCATCCCAAGGACTACAAAAATCACTTCAATGCCACCTACTCTGGGAGCCGTCCATTTATTACGTACGCAAGTTTATGACACCATGCGGAGAACCCCCACGACTCTCGGATCACCAAATGGTCTCTTCTTTATCTCGACCTTCATCTGCACGGGTTGAACTCCGAGGTTATCTGCACCGTCACTCGTTGTACATTAACCACCGCCGTCCTCAATCGACAGGTTCAAACTCAGGTCTCCAACCCCACCTGCACCGAACATGTTCCCATACACCGAGCTCGGAAAACAGCAAAACCACAGACAAGAATGCACCCATAGACAAGGTCATGTGACTTGTTTTACAAGTACAGCAAGCAATATCTTCGGTTCGCACATTAACCGGAAAGAAATGACATCATTTAGTGGGGACAAACTTGGGCCTTTTCCCAAACAACTTGGTGGAAGGTATTCAAAGACATTAAGCTCAAACCATAAAATATATAATTTTTTTGTTTTTTTTTTAAACAAATGCCAATTGCCCACAGGCTTCAAAGCTTCCAACGTGTTTCTGCCGATAATGAGAAAGTGCTCCACGAGCTTGCTTCAACTTTACGATGCAGCAGAAAGCAGCAGTTCCAGAACTACTGCCCCGAAATGGGGAAAAAAAAAATAAACTATGGCTGAACAACAAAGGTTTGGAATAGAACTAAAGCATAACGGATGGTGACTTCATACTCTTCCAGTCCAACAACGTTTGGCGTACTACGACACATGCCCAAGGCCTGTCGCTCTCAGATCGCAGGCAGGTCTGTGGCCTCTGTTTGGTTTGGCCTCAGTGTCCAGTCTACCTCCCTCTGACCCTCCTCAATTCCTCCAGGAGACAAGCACTCAGATTCCACTAATGTCCTCCTGCTTGAATTTCCAAAATCCAGGTTGTTTTTGGGGGGGGGGGGTTCCTTCCGCTCATAGAACTGCCTTCCGAACACGGTTAAACCGCATTCTTCCCTCCAGGACTTCACGCAAGCGGTGCCCCACCATCTCGAGTTGCACAACCTCCCTCCTCCCACCCCCACTTTGGCAAACCAAATAGTCTTACTTGCTTGCACGTTACTTGTTCCCCTCCGCTCTCCTATTTTCGTGTTTGTTCATTGTCCACCTGTTACCCCACTGCCCACAATGCAGTCAGTGCGTTATACTTTCGTCCTCGGTCTCCTCGCTCTTTCATGAACCTAGATTTTCCATACATTTTAATTATATAAACCGCCAGCACCTAATTACACATGCTTTCAATATCATACCTGACAGTTTGTTACAATGGATAAGACGGAAATTAAAGAAGAAAAAGCAAAGAAATGGAGTTGCTTTGACAAATCACGGATTACAAAATAATTACTGAGAGCAAAGAAAATGGGATATGACATGGCATGATGTAAGCAGCTGCATTGATAGGTTAGAAAATAAATAAATAAATAAAACAGGTGAATGCAAGAGCTTATGAACATGCCACGTAGGTAGGGAAAGAGGTTTTATGATGGCAGATGAGCAAAGATGAGAACTGAGGATGTAAGCCATGAGTAGCCAAAACCGGTGCAACTTGTAGGAATTTAAGGACAAATACCAAACACAGCAGGTGCAGTAAGACTCATCAAAAGGAAGAAGAAACCACAAGGCCAGCAGGTATCCTGCAGTTATCAGGGAGCAGGTGCTGCATGTCCAAGTGAGATGTATGGATGTTGACAATGCTCAGTGCTTCGAATTCTAAAGCTGGAAAAAAAATATGTGGGCCTTTACAAATTTAGAACACGCACAAACGGAGGTGGATACTTTGAGACCGAGTAAATCTCCGTTCAACCTCCTGAAACCAACTCGCGTGTGGAGACAGCAGCCAATAACAGCAACTCGCGCGCACACATCGACACTGCCCAGGGAATTCTGGGTACCATTGAGGCCATCTTTTTTGATGACGTCTCTTCCCTCTGCACTAAGCGGGGAAACCGAAGAGGGACTTCCTCCTCCCCACGGATGCCAATGTTTGGTTGTTTGTACATGCTCTATTCCTTTTTAAATGCCGAGTGTCAAGCGAGGAAGCAGCACGTACCATTTTTAAAGTCTTCGGTATGACTTACCCAGGATTCGAACCTGCGACCTCCCAGACTCGGAGCCAATGCGCAAACCATTATGCCACCGAGTCCATAAACATGACCTGCTGATCCTCAAAATGGTAGTTCACAATCCATCCATTGGGAACGTACTCTGTGCAGAGCGTCGGTGCTGCCTAAGCAGTCTCCCTGGCTATTGGGCACAATCCTGGACGGGTCGCCACTCCGACACAGGATACCAGCAAGCTGGCACTCATTTTGCCGACCTCGGAAGGACGACAGGCAGAGTCAACCCCACCTGGTATCAATTCAACAGCCGAGTGGGAATTGAACTCAGGATCCTAGGATCCCAAGCCCACCACCCGAACCATTAAGCCAACACCATGCACACACCGTTCACAATGGACTTGGGTAAAACCGTGGATTGGCACGAAAAACTAACTCATTTATCTTGGTCAAGGCACAAAGTGCATATTGCTGAGACCATTACAATTTGTGCCGTGGAATTAGCATTTCAGCAGTAAGCCTGTGTTGGAGGAGACAATGGGCGATTGTGTGCAGCCATCATGATAAAAATGCAGAGTGGACATCACAAAACCTCGTGTGAGTGGGAGACTCGTTTAATGGTGTGGTAGACGAGAGAATAAAACAGCTATCACTCAGGGAAATGAAAGGCAACCACCATATATGACGAACCGCATTAACTCGTTGATTGGAATAAAAAAAAAAAAAAACAACAACAAGAAGAAGAAAGGAATGACAAAACCAATATTTTAGAACACGTACTCGTGCATTCGACAGCCATGAGGACATATTCAGGTTCATAGCATGAATTTCGTTCCGATTTTGAGACGCGATGCCTCAAACGGTGCGGTAAATGGGTCGCACTTTATGGACATTCGCATCATGTGGAAAGAGAATTGGGTCAATTTGTGCCAGTTACTGTTGCACTCCGAAAGGCAGATGAAAGCGACAGCACCAAGAGCAAGAAAAGTGCTGCATTGCGTGATCAGGAGACGGCAGAAGACAGAAGACAGACCGCTGAACTGTCTGCGATGGGAAAGAATCCCGTCCGAGTCATCCCAAAGGCTTTACAAAATGGTCCGTGCTGCTTACTTGCTCGAAGCTGAGCATTCAAAAAAAAAGGATCGAGCATGTACAAGCAACCATATGTTAATAATAGCACAGGTTTTGATGGGCCTAATGGCCACCGCCTGCATTGGGGAAATGCAAGGGAACTCACATTAATAATTAAACCGAACAGGTCGAAGATAAGTGTGGGCCCACTGAGGATTGGTTCGAACCGAGTGCGAGATGGCAGGTTTCATAAATCGTTATGTTGCTTCAACATTTACACAAGAACAGTCATGGGAATTACCAATCGCTGAACAATAGGGGGTGGCTTTTTTGGGGGGGTGGGGGAAGATCATGGTCTTGGGAAGAACATTGGGGACGACCTGAGATGGTGGTGAACAGCTGTCTTGAAGACCTGGAGGAAAGAATGAGATTGAAGAGAATGTGGAAGCTGAATCCACAGGTGTGAAAAAGAGGACGGAATGAGTGAAGGTGAGCACTGATCCTGGATTTAGGTCGTTTCACAAGAAGGGAGTTGATGCAGCTAAGAAAGTAAAGACAAGGTAAAAGTTCCAGGGCCTGATAATATACAACCAAGGGTGTTGAGGGAGAAGGCAGAGCAGATAAGCATGGTGTTAAACAGAGATGTTCAACAGCTCGTTCGAGTCAGGACAGGTACCGGAGGATCTTTTTGTGTACACGGTCAAGGCTCGTGGAGAAGCTGGAACACTGAATGGATCAGGGCACAACAGAACAAAAACAATAGTTCAAAGAGAGGGGGAAACACCAACAGCATAGTTAAGAGAGGGGGGGGATACCAACAGCAGAGTTGAAAGATGAAATAGATTGAGACTTGGACAAATAAGGGAAGTGGGGAGGACACATCATGGGGTGGACAATATGGATACAGAAGCAAACTCACAGGAGGGAAAAAGTGGAAATTTGGGTCAACGGGGGTAGAAAAGATCATGGTTTTGGAAGGGGGAAGATCAGAGATGGTAATGAACAGCGGTCTTGAAGACTTGGAGGGAAGAATGAGATTGAAGAGAATATGAAAGTTGAATCCACAGGTGGGAAAAAAAAGAATGAAGTCAATGATGGACTGCATGTGCCCTAAAGAAACTTGGGGGGGGGGAAGGGGGACAAAGCATGGAAAGAGAAGAGGGTACAATCGACTTCCGCTTCCAGGTTTGGGGCAACGGCAGCTTCTCTCGGGGGTCTCTGGCAACTTTCTCAAAGTTAAGTTTCCAGTAGTTATTTGTCCCATTTAAACTGTTTATTTTCTCACCTTCATGTTTGCTGTGTGTTCCTAGTTCGGTTTTGTTTCAAAAAACAAACTATTTTGTGAGTTTTCGTCAACCTTACCTTATCGGGTTTCCTTGAGGTCTACCCATCCTTCCCCTCTCGGTGTACGACCGTTTATTTGTATTCTCTCCCTATTACCATCAATTCCTATTTTCTCCACTTTTCCCAACACCCTCCATCTATCCCTCCCAAGTACACCCTCTGTTTTTGTCTTAAATTTAAAAAATATATTAAAAAAGCAACAACAACCCTTTCTCCCTCCTTACCCACGAGTACTGATCCTCCTTCTCCTTCTTCTTCCTCCTCCTGCCGGCACACCATCTTTCTTCTATTTGAGGTTACCCACTCTCACCATTACCATCACAATTTCTACCGACAACCTTCCATTCCTGAATCTTACCTAATCGTCAAAAATAGATCAAAAAAAAAAATAATTTTCCTTGTATCCTTTCTAACTACACACCTCCTGAAACCACCTGGCTCTCTACCCTCTTACTGGTGCTTTAAATTGATCCATCAGCTTCACTCTGTGTTTACCGTTCCAAATTCACCAGACACCTCCAGGATTTCACTTCAACCTTTCCTTTTCCAAATGTTACGCAATCCTTATTTTAAAAAATGAATAATTTTAATAAATAAATACCATCAATGGAAGATGTGGAGGATAGAGCGAAATGGAGACGGTTGATCTGCTGTGGCGACCCCTAACGGGAGCGAGCCGAAAGAGGAAGAAGAAGAAATTCACTTTTAACCATGCACTTCCCGTAACCACGTGCTTCTCCCGTAACCACGTGCTTGTTTCTACCTCTGCGTTTACTGATCCAAATTCACCATTCACCTTACGATCCTTTCTTCAACCTTTCCTTCATCTAATCTTATGCAATCTCCATAAAAATAATAATAATAATAATGAAAACGGTCTCTTATAATGCTTCATCTTCCCCTTTCACACGTGTGGTTCTCATTACTGTTTCATAATTCACGACTCTACTTCTATTTCAACAGACTGCTCCAAATTCGACCTTTCCTTAATACCTTGTCTAAAAAAAAAATCCAATTGTTGAAACGTTTCTTCTCTCCATTTTCTTAATTCATTGACATTGCATCCCTCAAGAAATGTCTTCAATCACATTTCTGAACTAAAAATTAAAAAAAAACCCAGTTTGCTTTGTATGTTTACTTTCAATCAATTGTCATGTTTTTTTTCCAACTTCAATGCCAATTCACCCCTCTCACGCCTCCCTCTCAAAGCAACCATCACACTCTTCCCCCTCCAAGCTTCCCTCTCACCTTTCTCAAAAACTCCCCCCTCACCTCTCCCCACTCACCCTTCTCCCTCCATTCACCACCCCCCTCACTCACCCTTCTCAAAGTTGCCCCCCCTCACATCCACAAAGCTGCCTCCTTCCCCTGCAATCTCTACTCCATCTCATCTCTCTATCTCAAATGCCTTCTGCTCCCTCTCTTATTACTCCCCATTGTACCTCAACCCAGCACCACAGAGCCTTTTCTCCTCCTCAAACTGCCCCCTCCCTCAGCTCTTCTGCAATCCCCCACACTCTTTCAACAACTCTCCTTACCTCCTCCCTCCCTCCCTCCTCTCCCTCTCCTCCCCAAAACCTCAATATTTTCTACCCCGGTTAATCAATCCAAGAGTCTCCTTCAAATTCCCTGCTTTCCTTCCTGAAAATCCCTGTAATGTCCATCTTCTATTCCCCTTGTTCCCCACCTCATCCCTCTCCCTTCCACAGATCTCCTAATGTTGCTGTTCCCCACTGTTTTGTCCTTCCCTTTCTCGCCCCTCTTGTCTCATGCCTCCCTTGATGTGCGTTGTGTGTTAGCTCTCATACGAGCCTCAACAAGGTATATGAAATATAAAAAAAATAGGAGGTGGGAGAAGACAGAGACCACTGACCAGTATGCGATGACAAAGTGATTGGTCCATCGACTCAGCTTCATCGCAGGAGATTTAAATAATGTTAAAGGCCTTCGTCTCTATGGCTTCAAGATGATCAAGGTGTGAGACAGGGGCACCGGCCTAAGGGGAGAGCAGGAATCCAAGCTGCGGGAGAGCCTTGTATATGGAAAGGAGTTCCAGTGTGCCAAGGAAGGACTTCGTACGATGGAGGATTCCCAGTCAGCGACTGGCTTTGGAGGCCAATTTTGAAATGAGATTTACCCAAGAAAGGTCATGGCTGATACTGAGACCCAGGAGTATCAATGATGAACTTCATCAAGAGGGATGTTAAGGCCCGGTCACACCTTGACGTTTTAGCCAGCGATGGCAACGTATTAAAATGTATGTAAAACGCTGGCTTACGCTGAACTTTTGATGTTTTTTTTTAAAGATTCGGACGTATTCATAATGAGTTGGTCGTATGCATAACGCATTGGTAACGGACACAGAACGTTTCGTTGTGTTGTAGATAACTTATACCAACGAATGCTGAACCTGTTGTCGGCCTACACAACCGATGCCCAACGATAGTCTAACTTCGGCATAGCGCGTTGCACACATCGCCGACGATGTTGTGACGTAGCCTATTAAAAGGCTGACGCACAATGATTCGAATCATAACTGCCGTAGAAATGGAAGTGAAAACATCGCGGTCACACCTTGGCGATCTTGCCAGCGTATGCCGACCTAAGAAAAATGTCTAAAACGTTGGGGCACGTCAAATACGGTATGAGTAAGTTTGGTATACGTGAGTACAACGCTAAAGTACGCTATCATACGTCGTAGTAAGTAGAGTACGTCAAGAAATTTTAAACATGTTCAAAATTTTACGACGTCCTCGGCGTATGACACACGTTCAGCATGCGATGGGGATAAGTTGTACACACGATATGTGGACGCTTACACACGTCCACAAAGGCTACTTATAAGCTACTCATAAGTCGAAACACGTCGCGGTAATGTCTTTTTTACGCGAAACTTATTTCTAACTTATGTTTGACGTGCTTTGAACCAATTCTTTACGTAGTCCCAACACACATCGACGTATGTAGACGTATTCCAATGACGTCTTCCGGTCGACAAAAAAAAAAATTAACGTGTTTCTAGTTTACAACTGCCATATAAAGACGTGTTCCCAGCGGTTTTGGGAATTGGTATATAAAAATGGTGTTCATAAAAGGGGAACCCAACAGTGTTTTCGAGTCCTTTTTGAGTCGATGTCCATGTCAGCAGTAACAGTATCAGTATTAGTATTAGTATTAGTAGTAGTTTGTTCATGTTGGCAGTAGTAGGTGAGTGTGAGGGGGAGGGTGTGGGTTATGATGGATCCTCCTTGCGTCCGCGTGTCCACGGGTAGGAGACATCTTTGCACCATTGTTCGAAGTTCTTCGCGGCTAATTTTTTATGGGGCTTTTTCAACAATGAGCTATAGCTTGTTTTTACGATTTAGGTCTATTCATAACGGGTTGGACAAATGCACAATGAACTAATAATGTGCATAGAGCGCTTTGATTACTTATAGATACGGTATACCAACGAATAATTATCGTGAAGCCGGCGTTCACAAACTATGCCCAACGATAGCCTAACTTATCCATATCGTGCGGCAGTTTATCTTTGCCGGTGACGTGGGGTTTGCTATTCATAGGCTGCCACTCAACGATTTAAATGGCTGCATCTCCACTATTGAAAGTAGACGCTTGCGCTCAACAATTGGATTTTTTTACACTCAACGACTTTTAAACGGTACCACTCAGCTATTTTCATTGTTTACAATGAACGATTTAAATTGCTGTCACTCGCCTTTGTTTTTTGACGCTGGGGTTTGAAATTTGAAGCGTTTCTTCTGAACGTGTTAAAACGCTCAAACTCGACTATTTTAAATAGACGCTGCCGATGGACAATTGGAATCATAGCCAAGCTAGACATCGAAGTGTGAACATCCTTGTCAAGCCGAAGAAAAGTTTGAAGAATGCTGCAAATAAGTGTCCTGGCCGTGGCCGTGGACAGACGCAAGGACGATCCATTATACCGACGTCTTTCAGCCTATGAGTAACTTAAAAGTAACGTCTGTCGACGTGTGGCAACGATCGCGTAACGTGCCAACAACACGTTAATCATAGGTAGGAAATAAGTTTCGGGTACGCTAAACATTACCTTGGCGTGTCTCAACTTGTGATTAACTTACAAGTAGCATGTGTTGACGTCTGTCAACGATCGCAGACCGTGCCTACAACTTGTGGCCAGCGTAGCGGAACGTGTGAGTCATACGCCGGCATACGTCGTGAAATTTCAAGCATGAAAAAATTTGAGGACAACCAAAAAGTACAACGTTTAAAGCCAATGTACAACGACGTATGGCAGTGTTTTTCAGCGTGCTCTCAATGTTATCAAAACTTACCCATAACGTATTCAACGTGCGCCAGCGTTTTAGAAAAAAAATTCAAAAATCGGCACACGTTGGCTAAAACGTCGAGGTGTGACCGGGCCTTTAACGAAGTTGATGGGAGGGTTTACCAGACAGTCCTTTCAGAGAGAGATCGTGAGAGTGTGAGATTCTTCAGGATTGAAAGACATATTCCAAGTGTTTGACCAGCTTGTGATATTTTTTTCAAAGTCAGAAGAGAGGGAAGAGGCTGCAGCCTGCCTATCTGAAGGATGAGGGATGTCATGGCAGAGGGTGGAGTAATCAGCGAACAGATAAAGAGGATTTCCCAAAGAATCAGAGAGATCATTGATGCAGATCAGGAATAGGACTGGGCCCAGAACACTGCCTTGGGGCACTTCAGCCTTGACGGGGAGTGGAGATGAAAGGATTCTGTTGAGATCCACACGTTGTGGAGTTGGCCTTGGATGCCATGTATGGAGTTTGGAGAGCAAGGCAGGATGCCATGCCGCATCGAAAGCACGATACATGTCTAAAGAGAGACGGCCCTGATCTCATGTCTGACATTGAGGGCCACCATCCATTGTTGGAAGAGTAGAAGCAGCATGTCCAAGGTGCAGTGACCAGGTTTGAATCCAAATTGGTGATCTGAGTTGAGGCTGTTGAAGAAAATAGAATATTTCATATCAACTGAAATGATGAATTCCATGACCTTGCCGAGGATTGGAACTAAGCCGAGAGGCCTGGAGTTAAGGAGATCAGTTCTTGCACCTTTTTTTATGTGATGCGGTGATGTTGGCAGATTTCCAAGCAGATTGAAGACGACCGAGTGCAAATGACAGGGTGAAAAGGACAGGGAGAGGATGCGCAAGAGCAGCAGAGCAGGATTTTAGGACAAGTGAGCTGATACCGTCTGGTCAAGTTGCAGATTCAGAGTTCAGGGATGCTATAAACTTCTCAGGTGCAAAAGACAGAGCCCAGGAGCAGTTGGGTATGACAGGGAAGGATGGGTACAGAGAGTGAGGGGTTGGAGACAAAATTTGGAAGCAAAGACAGAATTGAGGCATTCGACCTTCTCATGAGCGGAATCGACTGTGGTGCCATTTGAAGAGAAGGAAGGGATGGAAACGGAACATACACCAGAGACAGACTTAACAAGGCACCACCAGGTTTTCGAGGAGGGAGACAAGTTGCAAAGCTCAATGTTGAGGTTGGACAGATGTTATATTCTGGCTCTCCTGAGAGTGGACATATTTTTGGGGAAGATGTTGAAGAAGTTAAATGGGGATCAGTTATTGGAACTATTTCAACAAATTTAAACCAATAAAGGTAGGCAGCATGTATTTACCAAAGGGAGGTTATGTTTATCAAATTTATTGGAGTTCTATGAAGCATTTCTGATTGTGTGGATTTGGGAAGCGCAGTGAATGTCGTCTCTCTCTATCGAATGCAGTTTGTGGCTGCTGGTTGCATCATTGGTTGGGACGTGGCTATGCCGCTGATGCAGTGTCCCCCTTACCAGTAAACTGGTGCTCATTTTGCCGACCACTGAAGGATGACAGGCTGAGTCAACCTCCTGGTGTATTTTAATTCAGCGGCCAACGGGGCTTGAACTCAGGACCCTAGGATCCCAAGCCACCACCCTAACCACGAAGCTCACACCAGGCTCGTGAATGTAGTAATATGTAGTTTTTGAAAAATCATTTGATAATTACCAGATAGAAGGCTGTTAGCTAAGGTGAGGAATGGCAACTACCGGATTGGAAACTGGCTTTGTGATAGGAAGCAGTGTGGCTGTGAATTAGAGGACATCCGACAGGGATGATGCAAGTTGTGGGGCAACTCATGGAACAGTTTGAGGACCATTATTATTCATTTACATTCATGATTTGGACAGTGGGGTTAAGAGTCAGCTTTCCAAATTTGTAGACGACACAAAGCTTGGAAGTAAGGTAGATAACAGTGTTGCGGACGTGGCCCGGATAACTCTGAAAGGCCGACACGTCTATAAAAAGGCCACGGAGGCCCTCCACAGCACCCATTTTGGTCACATCTTCGCACCCAGTGTTGGTTTACTGTACCAGCAAGATGACTGAAGTCAATGGGGAACCGTGCCGGCCGTTGTGCAACGGATGTTATTTGGCCGAGCGAAACAATGTTACACACCGCACCCTATTGTCCAACAACGGCCAATCAACCACATGGGTTAATTATCCCCAGAAGCTATATCTCCGACAAACCTGAACAGGATAAGTCAAAAATAGGGGCGGGGGGGGGGGGTGGGGGTGTGATCAGATTCAGGAAAGTCCATTATACTTTCATAGACTGGGCAGAAGATTGGCAGATGCAGTTTCACATAAAGATATGTAAGGTGCTGTGGATGGGTCAGAATAATGAATGAAAACAGGGATAACATAATGCAAGGGCAGTCTTAGAGCATGTCAAACAGGAGAAGGATCTGGCGGTGGTCAATATAGATACGAGGGGAAGGGGTGGGGAGGGTGAGCTGAAGATGACAAGTTTTAGGTTGTATTCACAAGGGGATATATTATTATCAATCAAAAGAGGTGATTTCAACACAATATAGGGATTCCTTGAAGCATAATCTGGAATATTGTATTCAGTTTTGGTGAACACACCCAAGGAAGAACATAGCTGCCATATAGCGTGTTCAGCCTCGGGTTATTAGATTGATTACGGGCAGAGCCGGACTAAGCTATGAGGAGCGGCTGAAGGAGACATGACTTTATACATTAGAAAGAGGTAATTAGGAGCAGAATTGATGAAGATCTACAAGATTGTGGCAACAGAAATGTAGATAGTTTAAAAAATAGAATTAGAGAGGTATTGAGGAATATTGGGAATTGGTTCATGGACATTGGCAGGACTGGTCAGTAGCTTCGTTAAGGTATGGATTTGTGAACGTGTATGCATGTATGTGAGCTCGGGTCTCGTCAAAAGGCGAATCTTTATTCATCCCTCACCCTACAACCCCCATCATCGCTATTAAAAAATAAAAATAAATAAAAAAATAAAACACACTGGTGATATCCCCGTGTCTGCTCCACAGTTCCTTCGCCCTCGCAAGCTCCGTGCATTTCCTTGCGCAAGGTGTGCAACAAGACGGTCACGAAGGTTGATCAACAAATTAAAAAATGCACACTCACAACTAATGATGGACACAACCAAAAAAGAAAAAAGAATTTTTTTTTAAACTACACCGGTAACGATTCAACGACGACTGGAGGGAATTGTGAAAAATAAATAATTGGCTCGTGATTGCGTTGACCTAGTCAAGCGTTTTCTTCCCCAAACGACACATTACACAACCCTGAGAGACCACAATGTGATGCACCAAGTGTTGTCGCCACTCACACCCATAAATCCAGCTCAATAACCCCTTCATGGATCTGTACGCTTCGCCAGAAAAGAGATACTGCACCAGGAAGAGGCGCTCACAAACTCAAATGGCTCTTCCTGGAGACACTATGAACAAGGTAACCGACATCCATTCATATTTCATCGAAAGCAGCAGTTTTTTAAGCAATTGATGCTTGTGTAATGTGCATATAGAGAACATCTATTTATTACGTATGCAAATATGGTGCGGTTCTAATGCTTCTCCATTGCAAGTCCTCCATCAATGTAAAGTAAACAGGACACAGTACAATATATGTTCACCAGGCGTCACCACCTACCTTGACACTGAAAGCCTTGCTTTCCAAATCCCCTGCAGAACACACAGAAGGTTGGTGACAGGGGTGGGATCAAAATGTCAAATACTTTAAAAAAAATAATGTAATTACAGCACATTTTTAATGAAACTTTGTGCATGCAATCAACATTGGGGGATGCATGAAGTAGATAACGATTCGGGGGATTTGACCGGTTCATGCCCCAAGGGGTGGGGAGTTAGGGTCACAGTTCGGGTCAAAAGGGGAAAAAAAAAAATTTAACTCAAAACTTGATATTTGGTAATTTCTCACGGAAAACCCTTTGCAATGATTTTAACTTTGCTTGAGGTGGAAAACATGGAGATTTGTGATGGCGCGTGGCACGCCGTCGACTTCAATCTAGTTAAATCCTGAGAATTCATGGACTAGTGTGTGTGTGTGTGTGTGTGTGTGTGTGTGTGTGTGTGTGTGTGTGTGTGTGTGTGTGTGTGTGTGTGTGTGTGTGTGTGTGTGTGTGTGTTGCTACTCCTCCGACCGTTGTGGGACAATTACATCCAGATTTGCTCCGTAGGATCAGCATAACCCCAGTTAATGTATAGGGGTGAATTTATCTTTGCTATGGTCTTGGGGGAGGGGGGAAGGAGAGGACACAAATTATCTATGTAAATGTGTACCGCGTGGAGCCGCCTCCAGGTAGGGGAGGGTATTACAAGTCTCCACCATTTTCAGCGCAGTATTCCTGTCCTCTCGTTTTCCCGTCCAGTGAGGTGTTTTGAATGATCAGCAGTATATCTTCTTCTTCTTCTTCTTTCGGCTGCTCCCGTTAGGGGTCGCCACAGCAAATCATCCGTATGATCCGCATAGTGATTTGGCACATGTTTTACGCCGGATGCCTTTCCTGACGCAACCCTGGTCGCCTCTTACGACACAGGGATCTGGTACACCACACCTATTTTAACCGGGGTATACACCGGCCCAGTACAACTGGTACTCATTTCGCCGACTTCGGAAGGATGACAGGCTGAGTCAACCCCCTGGTGTATTAATTCAGTGGCCCAACGGGGCTTGAACTCAGGACCTTTTGGATCCCAAGCCGCTGCCCGAACCACTGCGCCAACACCAGGCTGATCAGCAGTATATATATATATATATATATATATATATATATATATATATATATATATACACACACACACACACACACACACACACACACACACACACACACACACACACACACACACACACACACACACACACACACACACACACACACACACACACACACACACACACACACGTTTTTACTTCATACATATAACCTGGATTATTTATTTTTCCTTTCGGAGCTGTCAGTTGCCTATACACCGCCCAAATAAAGGTATGCCTCAGAAGAACGTGCTGCATGCTTGGAACAAGATTGCCCATCGGCTGGGTGCTCTGCTGGTATAAAAATAAACCACAACATCGCACTACAAGTCTAGTTATTACAAGTCATTTTTTTTTCATAAATTTTTTTTTCACTATTTTTTCACTACAAGTCATTTTCATAAATGCCAAGGTGAGCCAATGAAAAAAAGCCAAGAATTCACAAGGTTTCGGGAAAAGCGATGATAATAGAAAACCTATAGAAAACCAAGACGCCAAGGTGAACAACGAATAGCCAAGATCTTGTGAAAAAAAGCCAAGGAGCGGTCACACTGGTCTTGGTCCTGCTAGGCTTCGTTCAGTGAGCAAAGCAGAGGCATCCGGTCACCCTCCTGTCAAGATTGGTACGATGTCAGTTTAGGGCAATGGGCTAACACGACTCAGGTGGTGCCTTTGATTGGCGGTCAAATTCATTCCATGAAACCCATTTCTGCAGAGGAAATGTTACGTGTTGCGGACGTGCACGGTGCGATTGGATCAAAATGTTTGGAACGATGTGAACAAACTGTGAACATCACAGAAGTAACACTTTTGGTTTGGAACCGTGGTATTAACACGATTAATACGAGATGAGTGTTCGGAAGTCAATGGTTATCTGCGGCCCCAGTTGGAAGCCCATCAAGGGGTACTTGGGTTCAGCACATGGTCATGGAGGAAAGTCCTGAAACAGAAACATTCGATTCAGTACAAAATTACATAATGTGTTTGTGATCGTTCTAAGACCCAGGATGTTTCTGTGACAGCTGTACAGGTCGTCGTCGTCTGGGTTGGGTTGTGACGTTTCCCTCAGTAAATCTGAGGAATGGGAATTCTATCTGAGAACTGGAATAAATGTTCAACCTTTGGACGAGGAATGACGTATACCAGTCTTTCGGAACAATTGACCGTTTTTACAGCCATTTTTCCCTGCTGTGCAGGGGTTTGGCTTTTTCTTGAGGCAATGTTTTATGGCCGGATGCCCTTCCTGACGCCAACCCTGGTCGCCTCTTACGACACACAGGGATATGGTACACCTATTCTAACCGGGGCATACACCGGGACCAGTACACTGGTACTCATTTCGCCGACCTCGGAAGGATGACAGGCTGAGTCAACCCCCTGGTGTTAATTCAGCAGCCAACGGGGCTTGAACTCAGGACACTGGGATCCCAAGCCGCCACCCTAACCACTAAGCCAACACCAGGCTTAGTCTTTAGGAACAATACTGGGAAAAGTCTGTTCTTCAACCGTTTACACAACCACCAGTGGCATACTTGTTGAGGATTGGCTTGCCACAAGTAGCACGATGGCAGTCGCAAGACTGAGCCGGGGTGGGGGGGGGAGTAATGTTATTTGTGAGACCGAGCCAGAGGATCATCATGAGACAGGAGCTGGAGAGCCGGGGGGGGTGAGGGAGGTGAGTGTCATCACGAGACCAAATTGGAATGGGGGGGTGGTTGTCACGAGACAAAATCCGGGGGTGGGGTCATCACGACAACAAGCTGGGAGGGGGGGAAGGGTCAGAATAAGAACGAACTCGAGGGGAGAGGGGTCATCACAGGATCAAGCCGGAGAGGGGGTCATTGCGATATTGAGATCATGTGGGTTGAGGGGGGGGTTATCATGAGAGTGAGCTTGATGGGGGTTGATGAGACTAAGCCAGGGGTGGGGTCAGCGCGAGACCGAGCCAAGGGTCAGCGGGAGACCGATCCAGTGATACATACGAGACTGAGCCAAGGGTCAGCGGGAGACCGATCCAGTGATACATACGAGACCGAGCCAAGGGTCAGCAGGAGACTGATCCAGTGATACGTACAAGACCGAGCCAAGGGTCAGCGCGAGACCGAGACAAGGGTCAGCGGGAGACCAATCCAGTGATACTTACGAGACCAAGCCAAGGGTGAATGTGAGACTGTGGCAGGGGGTCAACGGGAGACCGATCCAGGGGGTCAGCGGGAGACCGAGCCAAGGGTCAGCACGAGACCAAGCCAAGGGTCAGCGTGAGACCGAGACAAGGGTCAGCGGGAGACCGATCCAGTGATACGTACGAGACCAAGCCAAGGGTGAATGTGAGACTGTGGCAGGGGGTCAACGGGAGACCGATCCAGGGGGTCAGCGGGAGACCGAGCCAAGGGTCAGCACGAGACCAAGCCAAGGGTCAGCGGGAGACCGAGACAAGGGTCAGCGGGAGACCGAGACAAGGGTCAGCGGGAGACCGAGACAAGGGTCAGCACGAGACCGAGCCAAGGGTCAGCACGAGACCGATCCAGTGATACATACGAGACCGAGCCAAGGGTCAATGTGAGACTGTGGCAGGGGGTCAGCGGGAGACCGATCCACAAGTGATCATAAAAAAGGTTAAATGTACAGATATCCACAAAGGACGGACAGTTTAACTATGGGGTGAAACAAAAGCAAGTGGAGGCTGTAGGGGAATCGTCAGGACGAGCGAGCGCCGCGCACCAGATGAAGTCCTTGCAGTGGCTGCAGAACGTGGGCTGTTTGAAGAAGCGCGCGATGAACTTGTGGTCCTTCACCTCGTGCACGTTCTTGTGTTTCACGGCTCCTTGTCGCGCGAAGCGCGTCTCGCCAGGCTCCGCCAAATGCTCGCTGTCCATCTCCGACATCGCGATTCCGACCGTCTTGGTGTCTCGGCGTTGGATAAACAGACACTCGGGGAGGAGGAAACAATCAAACTGCCTCGCCCTCCTCTTTACTTCCTCCACCGCACTCCAAATTTATTTCTCCGAAGCGCCGACAACCACAACCTCGACCTCGACCTCGACCTCGTCTTCCCTTCGCTCCTCCAGTCCACGTCGACCTCCTCTTAGCCGCTTCTCTTTCTCAATCTGCCCATCAGTAACTTACGCATCTCGTCAACGCCCACTGCATAGACTCCTCCCACTTTTCTGCCGACGTCGTTTATCGTCGCCCCGCCCCCTGCATAGACTCCTCCCACTTTCCTGCCGACGTCGTTTATCGTCGCCCCGCCCCCTGCATAGACTCCTCCCACTTTTCTGCTGACGTCGTTTATCGTCGCCACGCCCCCTGCATAGACTCCTCCCACTTTTCTGCTGACGTCGTTTATCGTCGCCCCGCCCCCTGCATAGACTCCTCCCACTTTTCTGCCGACGTCGTTTATCGTCGCCCCGCCCCCTGCATAGACTCCTCCCACTTTCCTGCCGACGTCGTTTATCGTCGCCCCGCCCCCTGCCATCGCCTCAAAGCAGAGCGCAACTGCAAAAAAAAAAAAAAAAAAAGTATTTATTAATTTAAAGCGAATGTAGTTTCCGTTGCGTCGTATCGTCTTGGTTCAACGTATTCAGCGAAAGTATCACAATGATAAACAATGCAATAAACCTGTGAATCCGCCGTCCGGGTTTCCGCGCGTCCGCCATGAGAATCCTTCCGGGGTGCAGCTGCCGGTGCCCTCTGGCGGCCGCGAGTGGAGCAACACAAAGGAACAGCCACTATCATCATCATCATCATCATCATCATCATCATCATCATCGGACCAATGGAGGTCTGGAGAGAGAGATATATTGATTGGAGAGATACCGACAAGTACCAAGTGTAAGACCGACTTTTTGCAAACAGTATTATGATTATATTTTATGTGCACGTGACCAAAAGTAAAGGCGGATTGATTTTCCCCTCAATGAGGCGGGTGCGGTTCTTGATGCAGTGCCCCCCCCCCCCCCCGTTGCGCGCACTAAAAATGAAACAGGAGTCTCGGTTATTCATGGGGAACTTGAGTATGGTGAGATTTAGCAAAATGCTGAGTTTAGTTGTGGCTGGTTCGGTGGACGAATGTTTCTGAGGTTCAACGGGGATCCTTTGTCACCAGGTGGGAGAAAAGGTAGGTTTTTGTTTTTTTACCTCCGTCACCGAAGGTGGTTGAGGTTATGTTTTCACCCCTGTCTGTTTTTCTCCCCCTCCCTTCAGACGAGGTCGGACACGGGAGACATTAAAATGAGGACCGTCCGTCCATCCGTCCGACCATCCATCCGACCAACCGACTGATCATCTGACCAATTGTCCGTCCATCCGACCGTCCCTCCGACCATCCATCCGTCCATTAGACCATCCGACCGATTGTCCGTCCATCCGACCATCCATCCGTCCATCCGACCGTCAATCTGACCATCCATCCGTCCATCCGACCAATTGTCCATCCAACCGACCGACCAATCGTCCGTCCGTCCGACCGTCCATCCAAGTGACCGACCGTCCGTCCAACCGACCATCTATCTGTCCACGTACATTTGTGTCCATGATGTTTCAAAAAACCGTTGAACATTTAGCTTTCAGATTGCAGATATCTATCATTCCTCATGACATTAACTCAACCCGATTAGATCATGGCGATTAACTGAATTCTGTTGCCATGGCAACCATCTCTGTAACTTGGCTTGTGTATGCAATATTTAGCTTTCATACTCTCCGGATATATTCCTCATTCCACCCAAAAGTCGGGGGACCCAGAGTATCCGCTCGTTGTGTCCGTTTATCTCCGCCGCCACAGGTGGACGGCGGTTATGTTTTCAAACCTGTTTGTTTGTCTGTGAGCAAGAGATCTCAAAATGTTACGGCCGGATTCGGACGAAACTTGGTGGACAGATTGGGTGTGCGGTGAGGACGAATTGATTCGATTTTGGTTAAAGTCTGAATCCGGATAGGGATATGAGAATTTTTTAAATTTTTTAAAAGTGATTCTTCACCTTTGAAAACCGGGCGTAGTGGCGTGCGCCTGTAATCTGGCTACTCGGAGGCTTGGGTTGGAGGATCGCTTGAGGACGGGAGCCCTGCACTGGGCCGCGCTATGAGAGGGTGTAGGGCAGCCCAGAATCATGGTGAAACCCAATCCTTATCCCTGTGTCGTAAGAGGCGACCAGGGTTGCATCAGGAAGGGCATCCGGCTTAAAACCTGTGCCAAGTCAGTATGCGGATCATAACGGATGATCCGCTGTGGCGACCCCGAACGGGAGCAGCCGAAAGACGAACAACAACATTCTTCACCTTTGAGAGATTGCGCCAAAATGTTGTTGGCTTCAGCATGATATTTCAAAAAGTTGCGGACAACTCATGGCAAAACGAGGTGGACGAGTTGATTCGGTGACGCGAACAAACCGATATGATTTTGCTTGAGGTCCGGATGTTGATCCGACCTATCAGTGGGATATGAAATGTAAACTGTTCAGCCTGGTGGAGGTATGCGTTCTACCAAGTGCTGTTCTAGTTATATTTGTTTTTATGGTGATATAAGGCTCATTGAACTTGTTCAAGGAATACATGCATCACGTACATGACAACGACAATAGCAGACATCAGTGTACTCTTACATTACTTACCAGGACATTCGTACGATTTTGAACCTGGGTATCCTGCACCATGAGCCAGTTGATCAGATGGGAACACAAACACGCCACTACCCCCACTCAAACACCGAGAACGTCCAAACATCCTTTTCCTTTTCTCCAAAATCCACTCAGATTCTCCTACTTTCCAGTGTCTCTCTTTCCAGTGTCTCTCTGTCTCTCTGTCTCTCTGTCTCTCTCTCTCTCTCTCTTCAACCTCCTCCCACTTCCCCCAATGTGTTCATTCAGCATACAGGCACAATAAACAATATCTCTAAACAGAGGGTAGTGTTAAGAAACTTAACTAATCATGTGAGTGAAATCGATTGTTAGACAGGTAAGAATTTGTGGACTTGAAGCAAATTACTTACAGACTTACCTGAACATCAGGTGACTGTCTACCGTCGTTCTTGTAATAAGATTTAATTGTTTTTTTTATTACCTGTATATCACATGTCCAACTCAGGCAGCATCTCTCTGTCCATTCTTTGAGTTCTCTTTTCTATGTACATTCTGACAGTAGGATTTGACCACAAACTGTTCTTCCGCAAGTGTTTTCCAAACAGGGCACATCACAGAATAAAGCACACTCAAACAGGACGACAAGCCGGCCTGCTGTTCCGTCTGCTTGTGCTCATAAGTTGGGAACAAGGAGGGATGAGGAACGTGAGCTTTGGAAGCAAATGACGATTTGAATCGTTCTTCCCCTCCTCGACTGCGATGAGGCCATTTGAGATGATGGAGGATATCACAATGGAGACCATACACCACAGACAGACTTAAGAAGGCCTCTGAAGTTTTCAACGTTGTCCTCGCACCGGTTTGTAAGACACACTCTGCGCATCATGCTGGTAGTTTAAAGCAGCTCTCACAATAGTATTGCATCAGTATTCAAAATTCCTGCGAAACGAGCTCACAGCAACCACTAGGCATGAGTACCTGGTTTGTCAATGATGTTGAATGAAACTTCCCCCACAACGTGAGTTTAATCGTCGCTATTCATGGAGTAGTCATCGTAGCCGTCATTGTCGTACTCGTACAAGTACATTCATCATGTCAAAACCATACATCTTTAGAAAGCATGTGCTGCCTTAGTTTTTGGGGGAAAGCATGTGCAGACAGGTTGTGAGAGCTCGTGTCGGGTTAGCATGTGTTGACCAAATATGCTTGGTGATAACTAAAAAGTCCTCCACTCTCCCTGTGGCTTTGAAACCGCGAATGAAGGAGGCGGAATAATAAACAGGAAATGTCGTGGAACTACAGAACCATTGAAGACTTGATAAACATTTTTTCCTCAACACGGAGACTCGGCTGACAATCGCATTTCGGTGGATGTACATAACCGAAACAGAAAGAGGACATAACTATCGAAACCAAAGGACTTGTGTCTGCAAGACAAAGAAGAATGTCTCCTGTTCTTCCTTTGCTCCAATTGGTTCATCTGATCATATGCTTGTGAGAGTAAACATTGCTTTGGCTATTCTCAGAGAGCAACCTCAATGCCGGCGAGTGTCACAGTTCACTCAGCCAGATGGGCAAGGACTGTGAGCAGCCACCTCTTTTCAGGACTGGTCTCGCATATCTATTGCCCCTGATGTTAACTCAGCCGAGGAATTCTTCCACAGAAATTCTATCTGTCTCTGTCTCTGTCTCTCATCCCATTTCGTCTTCAATTATCCTACCCTTCTTCTCGTCCATGGTACAATAAATCCTGTGGTGAGGCAGTAATCTTGAAACAACTTGTCTTCTCCTCCTTGAAAGACAACTCTGACCCAAGGCAATCTCCGATCGTTCCACAAGGCCCGAAACAAGTGTGTCCACTCTCAGGAGAGCCAGAAAACAACATCTGTCCAACATAAAGAATGAACTTTCAAACTTGTCTTCCTTCTCTAAAACCTGGTGGTGGCTTATTGTCTCTGCAGTGTGCTCCCCTTGCATCCCCTCCCTCTCTCCAAATGGCACCACAGCCGACAACAATCGTGAGAAAGCCATATGCTTTAATTCTGTGTTTGCTTCCAAATCTTGTCCCTATCCTCTCGTTCTCTGTACCAACTTACTCGGTCACACCCCACTGCTTGACCTGAGAAGGTGAAGAAGTTTTTTTGCGCAACCGTCGATTCTGACTCTGCGACTGGACCGGATGGCATCAGCTCGTGTCCTAAAAACCTGCTCTGCTCTTGCACATTCTCCCTCTGCCTTTTTCACCATATCATTTGCCCTGGGTCATCTTCCATCTGTTTGTAAGTCAGCCAAAATCGCTGCATTACATAAAAAGGTGCAAAAAACTGATCCACTTAACTGCAGACCTTCCAGCTTGCTTTAAGTCATCAGCAAGGTCATGGAATCCATCATCTCAATCGGCATCAAATCTTTCCTTTCCTCCAACTGACTCTTCTCAGACCAACTATTTTATTTCACACCCAATCACTCTACCTTGGATATGCTTCTTCTCCTCTCCCAGTGGATGGAGGCCCTCTCTATGAGACATGAGATCAGGGCTAGCTCTCGAGACATATCTTGGGTTGCCTTGGAATCTTGCCTTGCTCTCCCAACTCACAGCCTATGGCATCTGAGGCCACCTCCACACATGGCTTACTGACCTCCTCTACTTTTGTGGACAATGTCTGGCTCTCAATGGAATCCTTTCATCTCCTCGCCCTTTCAAGGCTGGATTGCCCCAATGCAGTGTTTTGGGCCCAGTCCCATTACTAATCTTCATCAACGATCTCTCTGGAAAATCCTCTTCATCGATTCGCTGATGACTCCACCCTCTGACCTCACATCCCTCATCATTCAGATAGGCAGGCAGCAGCCTCTTCTCTCTCTGCAGATCTTCATAGAATCACAAGTTGGTCAAACACTTGGAATAAGTCTTTCAGTCCTGACACATGTCACACGCTCACTCCGTCTCTCCAAAAATACCATCTGGGGAACCCGCCCATCTACTTCCTCAACAATCCTCTTGAAGAAGTTCAGTCCCTCAAACCTTTGGGCCTCACTCTCAGCCATGAGCTTTCTTGGGCAAACCACACTTCCAAGTTGGTCTCCAAAGCCAGTCGCTGACTGGGTGGGCATCCTCCACCATGCAGTCATTCCTTGGCACTGCTCTCACCCTCCTGGCTGGCTGGCACTCTTCCCTCACATGTTGGTCGGCTTGATGCCGTGGAAACCAAGGCTTTCACAATCATTTTTACATCCTGTGATGAAGCCGAGTCTCCGGTCCTATCACATTTACCACCAGAGAAAGATCAGTGGTCTCTGTTTTCTACCGCCTCCTTTCTGATCTTGCACCCTCTGATATTTCTGTGCTTTGTTACCCCGGGCCCAAGCACTCCACCCTCAACCCCTTTCTCGTAAAACTCCCAAAATTCCTCTTTTGTACAACCTTTGCAACCATAATATTTTTTTTACATCTAATCTAACCACAATTTGATTTTGCACGTTGAATATGAAATTATGCAAAGTTCCCGCGCCCATCCTTGAGAGCGTTTCGATGTGTGCTGCAAGCCTGCGAACTGACAAAGGAGAAGAAGACCTTATCGTGAGGGTGCTGTGTATCAGTAAGTGAGTGAGCCTCCACTGCTTCATATATCTGCAGTAATCTACATACGTCATTCCATTATGGCTTTGCATTGTCAACTACTCTTGTGGACTTTGTTCGGTTTCCAACAATTATGGAATCATGCATGCAAAGGTCGTTAAACTACACGTACTGTGTCGTGATCAATCAAAGTTCCCCTCGCTCCCCCCCCCCACTAATTATATTTTTCCCCATAATAAGTATTGATAAAATAAAATCCCCAATATTACTTCATACTCTCAGTTCTGCTATTGGACTGGCAGGATGGCCGAGCCCTAAAATACACACACTCGCCTCCAAGCTGTCGAGCCTGGGTTCGAATCCCAACCCAGCTATATTAAAACTCTCATCCCGGTGTTTCACAAGCAGGGTGATTAATCAATGTGTGTGGTGTCCCTCGGCTGGACATTAAACCAGTCGTCGTGTCTACCAGTATTAATCGGTGGATGTTAAGGATCCCCATGGTGTTGTTCACAAAGAGTCAGGGAGCCAGCACCGGCACACCGAACAAATTCTAAATTCCTGCCCTAACTATTAAGTCAAGCATCAGGCCAAGTAAGCTGGTTCGTGAAAGACTTGGGCCAAAAACCTCCACTGGCCAACCCCACAAGATTGTGGGAATAATTGTCCATTAAAGAAGAAGCAGAGGAAGAAGACCTTTCTGCTATTGGAAGCAGTTTGTGAAGGCCACGGGACACACATGGGTGGTGGTGGCCCTTTCTGCCACCAACGATGCGGTCAAGTAGCGGTTTTCAACCTTTATCACTGATCACACCTGAAACTTTTAGATCTTATTCTGTGACGCCCCGATTCAATTTTCTGTTTGTATAGTTGCCTTGAGAACATTGTAGGCTCCTGAAATGACAAGTGACAAGCAAAATGTACAAGTTCATCACCCGGGTCCAGCGTATAAACTTAACTCAATTCCACTTCTGGTAACTCTCGTTACCAGGCACATATAATTCATTTGAATATGTGTGTATGATACGTGCAGTGCTATTGGAAAGTATTCACACCCCTCAACTTTTGTCACGTTCTTGTGTTACAACCTCAATTTGAAATTGATTACATGAAATTTTTTGCAAAAAAAAAAAATCTACACAAAATACCCCCACAATGACAAAGTGAAAACAACATGTTTTTAGAAATTTTTACAAATATATTAAAAGTGAAAATCTGAATCATCTTCTGTCGAGAAGTATTCAACCCCGAGTCAATACTTCTGCATCAGCTTTATCTGTATCAGCTTCGCACATCTGGATTTTGGGAGTTTCTCCAATTCTTCCATGAAGATTTCCTCAATCTCTGTCAAGTTGGATGGGGAGCGTCGGTGAACATCAATCTTCAAGTCTTTCCACAGATTCTCAATGAGATTCAAGTCTGGGCTTTGGCTTCGCCA
The DNA here is from genome assembly GCF_056783735.1 of Eptatretus burgeri. Classification (NCBI taxonomy): domain Eukaryota; kingdom Metazoa; phylum Chordata; class Myxini; order Myxiniformes; family Myxinidae; genus Eptatretus; species Eptatretus burgeri. The sequence goes on along the minus strand of NC_140966.1, from coordinate 96,323,266 downwards.
CTCAAGGACTTTAACCTTGATGTTCTGAAGCCATTCCCGTGTTGCTTTGACTGTATGCTTGGGGTCATTGTCCTGTTGGAACGTAAATCTCCGCCGCAGTCTATGATCTTTTGCACTCTGAAGCAGGTTCTCCTCAAGGATTTGCCTGTATTTGGCTAAATTCATTGTTCCCTCTATCCTTACAAGTCTCGGCAGTTCCCCTCACTGAAAAGCATCCCCATAGCATGATGTTGCTACCACCATGCTTCATGGTAGGGATGGTGCTGGATGGGTGAATTGCTGTGCTTGGTTTCTGCAAGACGTAGCACTTTGCATTCTGACCAGAGTTCAATTTTCGTCTCATCAGAACACAGAATCTTTGACCTCATGCTCTCGGAGACTTTCACGTGCCTTTTTGTAAACTCCAGGCGTGCCGTCATGTGACCTTTTTCCACAGGAGTGGCTCCTATTTGGCCATTCTCCCATAAAGCCAAGATTTGTGAAGTACTGCACAGGTTGTTGTCCTTCCAGTAGGTTCTTCCATCTCAGACAAGGATCTCTGTAGTTCTGTCAGAGTGGTCAATGGGATATTGGACACCTCCCTGACCAAGGTTCTTGTTACCCACTTGCTCCGTTTGGTTGGACGGCCAGCTCTATGAAGAGTATGTGTAGTTCCATATTCTTTCCATTTCTGAATGATGGAGCTCACAGTGCTCTTGGGAACTTTCAACACTCCAGAAATTGTTTTATACCCCTCACCAGATCTATGCCTCCTCACAATTCTATCTCGGAGTTCTACAGACAGTTCCTTGCATTTCATGGTGGAGTTTCTACTCTGACATGCACCGTCAACTGTGGGACCTTATATAGAAAGGTGTGTTTCTTTCAAAATGATGTCCAATCAATTGAATTGGCCACAGGTGGACTCCAATCAAGTTGAAAAGGCATCTTTTTCTTTTTTTTTTGGATGCACTGTCGAGGCTCGTATGAGAGGTAACACAGAACGTACAACAAGGGGAGCAGGAGACGAGGGGCGGGTGAGGGAAGGAAAAAAAACCCAGTGTGGAACTGAAACATGAGGAGATCTGTGGAAGGCAGAGGGATGGGGCGGGGTACACAGGGTAAACAAGGTGGACACCACTGGGACTGTCAGGGTCTTACATGGCAGGAACTTTCAGGAAGGAAAGCAGGGAATTTGAAGGAGGTGGGTTTGGGACGGATCAGCGGGGGTAGAAAAGATTGTGGTTTTCGATGGGGGAAGATAAGAGATGGTGTTGAACAGCTGTTTTGAAGACCTGGAGGGAAGAGTGGGATTGAAGAGAGTGGGGGAGTTTATTCCAAAAGTGGGGGGAAAAAAGAGGAATGAAAGAGCGAAGGTGAGCAGTGATTGGTGATTTTGGTAGTTTTACCAAAAGGGGGTTGCGAGCGGACCTTGAGCGCCCTGCGGAAATATGGGGGGACATATCTCAGACAGAGCAGGAGGGCAGGCTAGAGAGGAGACAATGGAAGACAGAAGGACCACCGACCTGCCTGCGGTGAGAGAGTGAGAGGCCCAAAGACTCAGCCTCATCGCGGGAGATGCCAATGATCTGAAATGCCTTGGTTTCCACAGCGTGAAGCCGAGAAAGGTGAGAGGCAGGAGCACCAGCCCAAAGGGGAGAGTAGTTCTCCATCAGGCTGTGGACAAAAGTTTGGATGTGGTCAGGAGCTCAGGTGTGCCAAGGAAGGACTTTGCGCGACGGAGGATGCCTTGTCGGCGACTGGCTTTGGAGGCCAGTTTGGAAATGTGGTTTTCCCAGGAAAGATCATGGCAGATAGTGAGACCCAGAAGCTTGAAAGAAAGGACTTCTTCAAGAGGATTGCTGAGAAAGTACATTGGGTGGTTTTCAGATGGTCCTTTCGGAGAGACATAGTGAGAGTGAGTTTTGTCAGGATTGAAAGACATTTTCCACGTGTTGGACCAGCTTGTGATATTTTCCAGATCTGCAGAGAGTAAAGCGGCTGCTGCTTGCCGGTCTGAGGGATGAAAGATGGTACAACAGAGGGTGGAGTCATCAGCAAAGAGATAAAGAGGATTTCCCAGAGAGTCGGAGAGATCATTGATGAAAACCAGAAAAAGAACAGGGCCCAGAACGCTGCCTTGAGGAACTCCAGCCTGGACAGGAAGAGGGGATGAAAGAACTCCATTAAGGGCCACACGTTGAGTGCGACAGGAGGGAAAGTCTGCGAGCCAAGAGTGGAGATGGCCTTGGATACCATAGGAAGAGAGTTTGGTAAGCAGGGCAGGGTGCCAGACCATATCAAAAGCATGCAATATGTCTTGGGATTTGGCTGTGATTTCATGTCTGGCATCGAGGATCTCCATCCATTGTTGGGAGAGCAGAAGCAGCATATCCAGGGTAGAGTGACCTGGTCTGAATCCAAATTGATGATCGGAAATCAAACCATTGGAGAAGAGGAAGGATTCAATGTCTGAAGCGATGGATTCCATAACCTTGCTGATGATTGGGAGAAGGCCGATTGGTCTGTTGTTACAGGGATCTGTTTTTGCACCTTTTTTATGCAGGGCAGTAATGTTTGCTGATTTCCAAGCAGATGGCAATGACCTTGGGCAAATGAGAGGGTGAATAGAACAGAGAGAGGGTGAGCAAGAGCAGAGGAGCAGGCTTTGAGGACATGTGGGCTGATGCCATCTGGACCGGTTGTAGAATCTGAGTTGAGGTTTGACAGCAAGCTCTCCACCTTGTCAGGAGAAAAGGACACAGATTCCAGGGACAGTTGGGTGCGAATGGGTAAGGTGGGTAGAGAAAGCAATGCGTTAGGGACACAAGATTTAGAAGCAAACATCGAGTTTAGAAATTCAGCCTTTTCACGTGCAGTGTCAGCTTTGCAGCCATTTGAGGCAAGGGAAGGGATGGAGGGGGAACATACACCAGAAACAGGCTTAACTTGATGCAACCAGGATTTGGAGGAGGGAGACAGGTTTGAGAGTTCAGACTTGAGATTAGAAAGGATGATCAAAGGAAATTGGATGCACCTGAGCTCAATTTGGAGCGTCATAGCAAAGGCGTTGAATACTTATTGATGTAAAACATTTAAGCTTTTCATTTTTAATTGATTTGTAAAAAATTTCTAAAAACACGTTTTCACTTTGTCATTTTGGGGTATTTTGTACAGATCAGTGACAATTTGATCCATTTTAAATTTAGCCTGCTACACAACAAAATGTGAAAAAGTTGAAGGGTGTGTACTTTCTGAAGGCACTGTATGAATGAATGCATTCATTGTCTGTCTGTCTGTCTCCCCTAGTGTGTGGGTGTGTATATATTCATGTCTGTGCACCTGAGCCATCTATTACACGAGAATGCCGCTTTTGTTCATACTTTTGGATGGTTAAGTAAGGCATGCAAAAATTAGACATAGTATATATCATGACAATAATCCTGGGTGAGCCCTTGGTTGGTGGAGACCCCATGGCACGTGTTTGGTGGTGGAAGCCACGGGACACTTTCCCCGGTTGCTCCTGCGTAAATCCGGCCCTGGTGAGTGGAGAGGCGGGAAAATGATTTCTCTCTGTATACATTTTGTGTACGAGGGGAGGATGGCTGGGGGGAATATTTTCTAAAAAAAATTAATTGCCACTAAGAGTTGGTGATGTAATAGTTTGACCATCCGCTGTAAGTCTGGGAGGTCGACGGTTCAAACCTGAACCCAGCCAAGTCCTACCAAAGATTAAAAAAAAAAATTGCATGTGCCGCTCTCTTCAACCTCATTATTGAAATGGTTTTTTGGAGACCCTGGGGAGACACATTCCAACAAATAAGGGAGCCCCAGTGTAGTTATAGTTGTAGTATTTTGTTCAGCTTAATTACCTCTCCCCCTTGTGTCAGTGGAAGGCAAATATGCATTGCAAGTGTTGTTGGAGTTATCCCATTGGTCTTTTCCTCACTCCCAAACTCCATTCCCAAACTCCATTCTCAAGCACTTCTGAACTCCACAAACTCAAACCTCGTACAACATTCACTCCGCAAACCACACCAAGAACAGCACAAATCCATCTGGCAATGCTTCAATGCTATTAACGAAACTGGACGCCCTCTGCAGTGCAGAAAATTCAGGCATGTAATGCAAACATCAGACTCATTGCTCTATCTTTGCCAAGGCACCAGCACCCACCCCCACAATCCCCCTCCCCCACACCCCTGCAGCCAATCGCGGTGACGGGATCACCGAGTGCAGCCAATCAAAGTGACTGGATCGCAGAAAGCAGACGTGGGAGAAGGCAGAAGCTACCTAGCAGAGTTCAGCAATTCAAGAGTTCAAATAGTAGTGGTTAAAGATTTTGGAAGGGTTCAGATAAGTTGGTTTAGCAGTTCTGAGAAAATTCAAGGCGAACCACAATCACACCAAGTGCCATGCCTGGGGGAAAGTGGAACTGTGGAACGGGCGCTGAGCACCATGCTGAACAGGTGCCAATGATACAAAGGAACGAGCGCTGAGAACACCACGGAACGCTCTCCGAGAGCACCAAGCAAAACCGGCACAGAGATGCGGGCTCCCAGACATGGTCGCCACCTCCTCACCGGCATGACCTTTTACGCCGACTTTTCTAAATCTCACCACAAACTCTTGGGCATCAAGAGAATCAAGTCGTTCTGCTCAGAGCGAAGTTATCTCCTTACTCACACACCTCACATTCTTGCACCTTCCACTACACACACACCTCATTGACTTGCACCGGTTTTGTGGCGTATCAACAGAATCCACAACAGTTATTTTCAGGACTCCCCACACCACACAACCTGTTCATCACCAAGTGAGCCGCTCAAGTACGGGTGAGGATGGGGTCGATACCACACCCCCATCTCTGTTTCACTCTTCTGTCTATCAATTTTATTTTCTCATTTTCCCGGAATGACTGAGGTATCTCTGTGTGTAGAACCGATGACGATGTTTTGAGTTTGAGGCCTAGTCTCGAGGCAAGATGCATCCTAACCGTGGATTTAGCTATGGTTTGGTGATGGTAGCTCCACCGGTATGTTGTAGTACTTGGTTTTTCAAACCCGGGGGCACGACCCCAAGTGGGGTCGCCAAGAAAATTTTGTGGGGTCGCGGGGGTCCGCTTGCAGTGAAAAAAAATTGTCCATTTTCGATCGGTGTTCGCTTTTACGGGATGTAATATAAACGGTTCGTTCAAAGTATGGGAACCGGCGCAACATGACGCTTGGAATGGGATCCAGCCGATGCGCGGGCTCGCTGAAGGGCGGTTCATTTTGGCGGGAAATTAGTGGTTTGAGCCACGGCCTCTCAGACTTAGACTCTGACTATCATAAACGTCTATTCACGTCTCCACGTACGACTTGAGACCTTATTTGTGATGGCAGCACCGGCCACCAGCAGATCTCAAGAACGTTCTTACCAGGATAAATTTCTGGACATTGGATTTTACTACGTGGTGGATAAAAGTGGGGCACAGAGGCCTCAGTGTGTGATTTGTTTCGAAGTGCTTTCTATGGAGTTGATGATACAAAACAAGTTGCAGAGTCATTTGACTACAAAACATGTGCCTTATCAGGATAAGGAGAGAGCGTTCTTTGAGAGGAAACTTCTTGCACTCAAGAATACGTGTTTGACAGAGAGGGTACATGCCATCAGACCAATTCTCGGGCATTAGAGGCCTCGTATCGAGTGTCGCTCCATGTTGCCAAGATTAAAAAGCCTCACTCCATTGCGGAAGAACTCGTGCTGCCATGTGCAAAGGACATGGTATCTCTGATGGTTGGGGAGGAAGCGGCGAAGAAACTGGCAGTTATACCCCTCTCTGACAACATCCAATGCAGAATTGAAGATATGAGTCTGGACGTAACGACTCAGGTCGTACAGAAGATCAAGGAATCGCCGTGGCACGCCATACAGTTGGACGAGTCCACTGATATTGCATCGTACGCGCAACTCATCGTTTGGGTCCGCTTCATCAAGGCTGATAGCTTTGTCGATGAGCCTCTGCTCATCAAACCATTGGAGGCCACCACCAAAGGCGAGGACATTTTTGGGAAAGTAGAGCAGTTTTATCATGACCATGATCTGGACTTCGGAAAGTTGCTCGGTTCTACAACAGACGGTGCGCCAGCAATGTTAGGAGTGCATTATGGATTCAAGGCTAAATTGCTTGAGGTGGCTCCTCAGACCTCCATGGTACACTGCATGATTCACCGAGAAGCGCTCGCCTCTTGTACTTTGCCAGAAACCTTGCAGAGCGTGCTCTCAGAAGTCGTAGAAATGGTGAATCACATCAAATGGAGTGCCCTCAACACTAGGTTATTCAGGCTATTCTGCCAGGAGATGGACGCCGACCATAAGAATTTACTATTCCACACTCAATTCAGATGGTTATCTCGAGGAAATCTTCTTCTGCACGTTTACGAGCTCAAAGATGAACTAAAGGAGTTCCTACGCACACGGGAAAACGGCATGGGTAGCGTTGCTTGAGTCGGAATCTTGGCTGTCAGAACTGTGCTATCTCGTTGACATCTTTGAACGTCTCAATGCCCTCAACCGCTCCCTCCAAGGCAAAGACGCCAACCTCATTTTTCAGAACAAAATGAGCAGATTTCTGGCGACTCTAAAAGTACTGGCAGACAAAGCAGCTGTTAAGCGCTTCAGCGTTTCCCCCCATCTGGTGGAGCATCTAACGACCTGCCAGTACGATGATACTGAGCTCGACAGTCTTTCTGGGGAGATAGCACGTCACCTTCGGTTGCTCATTGAACAGTTCGAGCACTATTTCCCTGAGCTGGATGTGCAGTCCTTTTCTGTGGTTCGGGACCCTTTCACGGCTCCACTGGACTCGATTGCTGATGAAGATGGTACAGCACAGGAAGAGCTTGTACAGCTCCAGCAGGATTCAGGAGCGCAGGCTCTTGTGCGGACGAATTCGTTGTCGACATTCTGGTGCAAAATGCTGCCGTCGTACCCGACCCTGTCACGGCGCGCCATTAAGGTTCTCGTGCCATCTCTTTCATCATACTTTTGTGAGCAGTCGTTCTCCACCATGGTGGTGATTAAAACAAAGTACAGAAATTGCCTAGAAATGGAGCGTGATATGATCCTGGCATTGTCATCTACTTCTCCACGAATAGAGAAGTTGGTTTCTGAAAAACAGGCTCGTCCTTCTCACTGATATATTTAAATGTCATTCGGACTAAACTTCTGAAACATTCAACTGTACTATTTGGATACTGTCGGCTATTCTCCGTTTACTCGTCTATGAAAACATGACGATGGTGAATAAAGTAAACAGTAAATGTTCTTGTGTCATATGAAATGTTATCTTGTATATTATGAATTGGGTTTTGAATCTTTTGGGTCACGCGATGTAGAGAGGTTCTGAAATTGGGTCGCCACTAAAAAAAAAGTTTGAAAACCACTGTTGTAGTACATTGTATATGTATATTATATGGTGTGTGTGTGGATACAGGTGCTGTACGTGTTCCATTCAATTGGATATCATCCTTCTGGTCGGTATGTGCCATTAGCCTTCCTATGTCTATGTTCTGCAAAATAGTTGCTTTACAATAAGGAATACAAGGTGGCAAATGTGATGTGGACTGTCGAATTAGAAATTGTATTAAAACATGTACTTTATAGACGGTTTGTGAGTGAATTGTGGCGACACGGTCCCACCCAAAAACACAGTTATATAGATGATATATTGCACCGTGGGGCTGTATATTCTATATGGATTTAACAATTGTTTCTCTTTTGTTGGTTGCAGTGTGGCACTACCCTTTTTGTTGGACAATAAATCTTCTCTGGGTATATTTCCCAATAAAAGAACACTGCAGAAAGGTCTCTTTATTACCCATTACACACGCCTTGCTTGGTCCTCGCCTGTTTGCCTGCCGCCCATGCCATGCTCCCCCTCCTCCAAGAACCAGGCTATGCTTGAGGGACGAGGACCCTGAATGTGACTCATCATTTGAGTGGACCACAGGCCACTTGTGACCATGCCGACCTGCTGTCAGACATTCCTGAAGACCAGCGATGAAAAAAAAAAAAAGTGTATACTTTGAACCCACATGGTCATATGTGTACAAAGATAAAAGATTGAATGAAGAAACTGGAATACGTCCAGGTCCCGAGTTAATGAGTAGGAAGAGTTACACAATGCATTAGATTTCATTATTTTTCTTAGTGGGGACAAGTATGCACCAAATGTCAATGTTATGCACCAGACAGCGCAACAAATTCGGGCACGACTCAGTGGTAACATAAACATCAGAATAATTGCCCGATCCTTGCCCTGCCACCGAGGCACCAGCAGTTTAGTTGTGGTTAGCCATTGGCCAAGTTCCATTTTCGGTATCACTCGGCCTTTTTATTATTGATAGCACTGGAGTGTTGGGAAGCACAATCCTTATCTGGGGTGATTAATTTCATGGAAAGGTAAAACGAGATTTGGACGTTGGACCCTTCCGCAAGTAAGTGTCTCAGACGGCGTTTGTGGTTGCTTAGCAACGGGTCATGCCACAGAGCTATCCGAGCCTCAATGGCTTGAGTTATCACGGTCGTCAGCCAGGAAGTGGGTCCATGAACTCCACTCACGACCCCCCACCCACAACAATCTCGAATAATGAAAGAGCGTGTGTGTGCATGTGTGCGTGCGTGCACACGCGCTTCCTCGATAACTCCAAAAGCAGAACACCTAGCCATCCGAAACTGTACATGCATACTCAGACAACTCCAAGAGAGTGCATTTGGGTAAATTTAAACAACCCTTTTGAAGATTATTAACATGGTGCTTATCAAAAACCAAAAAAAAAGCCTTACCAACATGGTGGCGCATCATCTTGGTCAGCCTGCTGTCACCTCCCAGGGGTCTTCAGCCACCATTTTGTTTCGGCCTGCTTTAAAAAAATTCCTCAACTTGGAACAGGCCAAAACAGTTTCTGCATGATAAAGTGCTCAATTTTCTTTTCCCCCCACTCTCCTCACTCATATCAATGATTGCCTTATCCACATACCTCCAAATCACTGTGTACTTTGCTTTTGTAGGTGCTAAAGTTTTCAAATTGGTTGCTTGCAGCGATTTTATGCATTATACGACTAATTATAATCAACACCATGCATCCCCACACCACGGCAGGATGGCCGAGAGATACGCACACTCGCTTCAAGCTGTCGAACCTGAGTTTGAATCCCGACCCAGCTATCAACTGTCATCCTGGTGTTTCACAGGTTGGGTAATTAATCAATGTGTGTGCCGTCCCCCAGATGGACATTAAACTGGACATCACATCTGCCAGAATTAGTCGGTGGATATTAAAGATCCCTTCTTGGGGTATCCTTCATGAAGAGTAGGGGATCTATCCCCAGCATCCTGGTTAAATTCGAAATTCCTGCTCTAACCTACAGGGGCACTGCATCAGCAGCACTGGCTTGCTGCTTAAGCAGTCTCTTTGGCTATTGGTCACAATCCTGGACAGGTCACCACTCCGACACAGGATACCAGCATGCTGGCACTCATTTTGCCGACCTCGGAAGGATGACAGGCAGAGTCAACCCCACCTGGAATTAATTCAAAAGCAAAGTGGGATTTGAACTCAGGGATCCTTGGATCCCAAGCCCATCACCAGAACCATTAAGCCAACACCAGGCATATTCTCCCTTTAATACTGTTACGGCTGTGGAAATTCGCAAACCACCATTCAGCTCCCATAGGTGAGATAACTCGAAGTACATGTGTAGTTAGCCCCAAACCCCTTGTTTAGAGGGAATTTATGTGATTCATTCGGGTTGCGACGCTTTGAGATAGCGGTTTTTCTGTTCTATCTTTATTTTGAACCAACCACGTCTCAACCGCCATAACCATCAAACCACCACCAAAAACCCTCCACCACCCTCACCTCTCTCCCTCTACGGCCATTCCCACACCACCTGTGAACACTGAGCGTCGGGCTGTCTTGGGCTTGTTCAAGCGATACGCACCGAGCCGCGAGTGCAAATAGCGGCCTTTCCGAGGAAGAATTCGGATCAAGAATGCTACACGCCCACTTCTGATCCGTCCAATCAGCAAGCGCGGAGCAGCTTGGCCCCGCCTCCAGGCGCGTCCGTGTGAAATTGAAATATGCAAATTCTAGGATCAGGGAAGGTTCACGCACACTTTGTCTCCGTCCAATGGGCGAACGTGGCTCCACCCCCGAGCTCATCCTGATCCGGAAATTTGCATGTTGGTTCTCCTGCCGGCCTACAAAACGCCGAGCGCAAGGCCAATCGTGGCAGAGTCAGTTTTGGTGGCGGAGAGAGAGAGAGAGAGAGAGAGAGAGAGAGAGAGAGAGAGAGAGAGAGAGAGAGAGAGAGAGAGAGAGAGAGAGAGAGAGAGAGAGAGAGAGAGAGAGAGAGAGAGAGAGAGAGAGAGAGAGAGAGAGAGAGAGAGAGAGAGAGAGAGAGAGAGAGAGAGAGAGAGAGTTTTGGCAGAGTGAGTTTTGGGAAGAGAGTCATCGGGCGGAGTGTGGCAGAGAGTGGAGTCGGGTGGCGGAGGCACCGAGTTGGGTTCTGCAGTCGGCTGAGGAGAGTTGGGGGAAGAGGCCAAGGAGCTCGGGTCCGAGGCGAGAAGGACGGCGGTCGGCGACGAGGTCGCGGTGGGAGATCGCTCGTTGCGGGACCTAAGCCAGCCAGCCATTCTCCCTCCCCCAGAGCATCAACAATTCCCCCTTTTCCCCCGCGCTGAGATAGTGCAACAAAGGGGGTCCCGTTCCCAACCACTCCAAACGTCGTGCCAACGAAACCCGCGAAGGAGCACGGAGTCGGGGTACAGCCACGGGTCCACATCTGCGGCTCGTCCGCCAACGCGTCACGAGGACGCGGGTAGGACCCACCCGGTCTCGCGGACCTGGCCGCTCCTTCAAGTCCCGCGCACATATTGGCCTACAAGCCCATCTGCCGCCTTGTCTATGAGGGTGGCTTCTTTCCTTTGCTTTTGAGTAAATGTGGGTTGGCGCCGTGTCTTGTAAAGTAGAACTGTATAAGTGTTTCCGTGTGTGCGCGTATTCGGTTGTAACTCTGCGTCGTTGTTTCTTTTGTTTTCCTGATATTGGTGCATTCTGACTGTTTGGCTGTATATGTGTGCTTTCCGTGTGTCGCGTAATAAATGTGCATTGTGTGAACTGTTTTCCCGTTTCGCTTCGTCTTTTCTTTATTGACTCTCCATCCTGCTTCACGTAAAGGGTTCGTAGTGGGCTTAATACGCCCGATAATTAATTGGAACCGTCGAGGCCAACGATAACACCGCTCGGTTATCCTGATAGCACGGAATGGACCGCTTAGGCGGTTCGTGTCCGGAGTCGGCCTGCGGCGAGGTACGATCGCCCGGTCGACCATCCGCGCAGGTACTTAGGTAGATCGAATTTGGCGAGCAACTCTATCCTGCGCGGGTGGGCAATTGGCACGGTCGTGGTGGGGTTCAACCCCCACCCGTGACGAGCTCCCGGCGTTGTTCCCAGAGGGTCACGACAGAATTGTCCGTTCCGGTGGGCGCGGCGGCCGCCATTCGAGTCGAGCGGCTGATCGCACGCCGGCGGGTGCGAATTCGCAAAAATACATTAAGTCAATGCCATTTTGAAGCTAGATTTACATCATTTTGACTTTAACGATTTTTTTCCAGGAACGCAGCATCTATGATGTAAATAAGGAAGTGCCTGTGTTCGTATCGACGTGTGTGTGTGTGTGTGTGTGTGTGTGTGTGTGTGTGTGTGTGTGTGTGTGTGTGTGTGTGTGTGTGTGTGTGTGTGTGTGTGTGTGTGTGTGTGTGTGTGTGTGTGTGTGTGTGTGTGTGTCATAAAGCATAACATAACTCTCTTTGTTAACTCCCCGTCCCTCTCACTTCACCTTTCTCTCTTTTTCTCCCCCCCCTTCACCTTTTTTTCCCCCCCTCTCTTCTCTCCCCCCCTAATTAAGTGCAGCACTCCTCCCACATCTCTCTTTGTGTCACCCCCATGCTCCTCCTCACACCCACTCCCTCCCAGAATGTTTAGTGACGTGGTGATGCATCACACCCCCTTTCCCCCTCCTCTCTCTCTACCCCTCCCCATCCCCCTCCCCCCTTTTAGTATTCCCATCAGCAAAGCAATGGGTGGTAATTGCTAATACTGTATCAGGTAATACCATCTCCTGTCCCACCCTGAAACACGGAACCGCTTCTCGGAGAAAAAAAAAAACATTAAGGAAAAGTTATGTCAAATTCATCCAAACCTATTGGACAATTGTAAAAAAAAAAAAATTGAACCCAGGGGAACAGGCAGTATGGGCAACAACAGGCAGTATGGGCAACAGATCAACAGACCATTTGCCTAATCCTCCAGTTGACTTTGGCAATCAACCTCCGGCAGAGAGTTTGGTGCTCCTTGGACTAACAATCTGCTTTCCTGGTCTCACTTATCCAAGTTGGCCTCCAGGACAGGAAGGTGCCCTGGTATACTCCGCAGAGCCAAGTCATTCATTGGCCTCTCTCCTAACCTTTGCTCTCAAATGACGAACAAAGCCATGGAGTGTGGATATCATGTTCTCTGTGGGGTGATTCTGCCCCCAGATCTCACCTCATGCCCCTGTGAGCAGTGGAACCTGAAGCTAACTGGAGCTACTCAACAGGAGGCCAGGGTAAAACGACTGCTCCTCTCCCACTCCAGACAGGTTGGTGACCTCCCAGTTTTAGTTTCTCATTACTAGTCTCATCCCAACTGACATTTTCCTGATTTGTCCATCACTAGCCTGATCAGGCCCTCCATGTTTAGCTTGCAACCAAAACCCTTGATGACAATTTTGAAATCTAATGAAATGGTCCACTCATTTGTCCCCATTTTCTCTGAACTGTGAGATAGCCTCCCAGTCTTTCCAATCATATGCTCTCCACCCTTTTAAAATGACGATCCATCGATCTCCTGTTCTATCCTATTCCGACTCTCCTTCCATTTCCAGCTGAATGTTTGTTTACTTAGTTTGTCATTTCTTGTCCAGGCAGCCAACTCACTTCCCTATCCGTCTGTACATTAATTTACTTATGGTGTCTGTTTGTTCCTTGTTTTCCCATTTCTCTGTTCTCCCTCGTATGCCACCTCCTTCTTCTACACTGCTCTGTCAATATCACCTCTGTCGTTCAGCTCTCCCAGAGGCCACAATCTCTGTAAATAAAAATAATAGTGGAAAAAAAATGCTTCTGCAGGTTAGAAAGTTCCTCAACAAAAATGAAAGCCAAGAGATTTTATTTCCAAGGCACCGTCAGTGGACAAGAGACGGTGACAGGACCAAGGCTGATCCAGGACATTGCTAGTTGGGAAGTCCCAAATAACACGAAGATATGCAAATATTCTTCGGACAAGACAGATTACAGTTGGCTCACGCTCTAATATGCACAAAAACGTACCCACGATACACATCGAAGCAGAATGGCCTTTTTACCTGGAGGGAACGAGCAGCGACTCTCCTGAAGAAATGTCTAATCCCATCACCGATACCAGCAGACTTACTATCAGAGCTTCAGCTGAGCCTGTATTTAATCCTTGATGGGATCAAAACTAAACCTGACATTCCAATTTAGGAGTGGCCACTGCACACCTTGGAAGCCAGCAAATTAATCAGCATTTAGCTTGTGGACATTAAAAAGCTCATTGTATCTTGTGAAGAATATACCAGTGTGTGCCAGCACGATGAGCAAATAGACCCGGTGGCAGCCATCTGTTATCCTCCCTCAACTTGAGCAAGACTGGCATTTGGCTGACAGCAGTGACAACTCACCTCCTCTTCAATGAAAGACACCAATGGACCGTTAACGTCCACCAGAGATCATTGCTGTCAAAAGGGTCACCAGCTGAACGTCCATCCACAGGACAACACTCATTGATGCAAACCTAAACGGTGAAGCAACCATCTGGCAGTTTGTAAATTTGGTCACAAATCAAACTCGGAATGGACAAACCAAAGTGCTCAACCTCTGCATGAGTTTGTTCTTGCACGTCGACAAGAAATAATTCTTCATATTCAAGGTGGTTGGTGTTTGTCGATCGCTTCTGTCTTCTTCTTTTGTACGTAGCACAAGGATGCAGGATAGCTGAATTGACTGAGGGCACAGCTATGCCGCTGATGCAGTGTCCGCTGTAGTGCCCTACTCTTCGCGAAGGACAACGTGTGATCTAACATCCACCAACTAATGCCAGCAGATGGGACGCCCACTTTTAACATCCATCCGAGGGACAGCGCACACACACACACACACACACACACACACACACACGCACGCACGCACGCACGCACACACACACACACACACACACACACACACACACACACACACACACGCACGCACGCACGCACGCACACACACACACACACACACACACACACACACACACACACATATTGATGAATCACCCTGCCTGTGAAACACCAGATGACACTTTATAGCTGGACCAAGATTCGACCACAGGCTTGACAGCTTACAAGTGAGAGTGTGCATACCTCTAGCCTCCAGGTAATCCTGCCAGCCAGTTCGCTTCTGCGATACAATTAGACTCCAAATCAAACCATTTGTGAGGCTGTGAACAGGTATATGCACTCATCCGACCAGTTAGAATTAATGCACACGTCGGAGCGAGCAAACACAAGAGTTACGCTCTTGAGCCATTGAAAACTGCCGTCCCGAGATGCACACAACGGAAGGTTCAAGGGTAACCTGCAGATTCACATCCATTAAACCTTTTACACAACTCACTGCATTGGATCCCCAAAGTGAATGGCTAATCAAATTTTCAGCTGTTTTGACATTTAGGTCACCCGACGAGAAACTTCATGAAATAGTGATGCTGTCAAACACTGTTCAACTTAACTCCAGACTCTGGTATGATTCGGGAGGGGTTCGAACCGTCGACGTCCCAGACACAGCAAACGCTCAAACCATGACACCACAAAGATTAAAAACGGTGCACGACGCTCAGCATTTAAAAAGAAATGAGCATGGACAAAAAACATAGGTTGGCATCCATTGCGCAAGGTCGATGGGCCTAATGATCTCCCTTTACGTTGAAGTTGATATTATCATTTAACAGTTGAGACTATCCAAAATGCTTTACAGACACAACTTTTTTGTCCCTCAGCTACTCAACATTGCACCAACCCCAACATTTCAAAAATGTTGCAATACAATGAAATCAGACACAGGTGGAAGCCATTCAGCCCATCCTGCCCCACATCCTTGTACCTGCACCACATCAACACCACATAAAAAGAAGAAAATGCAAAATTTATTATTATTTATAAAATAGTTTTTGTGGGTCTTTGTGTTTATTTATTTATGTGGTTTTTGTATTCTTTTATTGTTTTTTTCTCCTCCTCAGGAGAGGGGGCATGCGCTTGGTTAAAAAAAAACACATCAACCACCCAACACCCCTTGACAAGACCCCCACCAACAGCACTCCGTACACGTGTACACAATCGCCCGTCAATGGTCAAACTACCAAAAGGTTATACCAACATCCCTATACCCCTCTATCTCCATAACTTCCAGGTACCTACCTCATTCTAATTTAAACTTGTCTACTTTTTCTGCTGCCACTACCTTTCCAGGGAGACCATTCCATGCATTAACTACTCTGAGTGAAAGTCCCCTGCCTTAACTCTCCTCTTCTTTACTCTCAGGCAATGGCCTCTCGTCCTATCACTGTCTACTCTGTTGAATAATTAATCTGTACCCTTCATCAACCTAAACATCTCTATCATATCTCCTCGTAAAGCCTAAGTCACATTTGCTCTACGGCGAGGATACGGCGGCCGTACCTCCCCCCTGAATTGACAGAAACGTGCGGCGGCCGCAGAGTTTCTGAGGTGGCCTCAGGGTGGCCCTACGCAGTATGGCTATCTTTTACAGGCCATAGGGGTCGCCGTGGAATTATAGCGCGCAGTTATAACTTTTTTCATTTCTACGTTCGCCGTAGCAATTCGACAAGCCAAGCTGTGATGTAGATGTGTTCCACGTCGACCGTACGTAGGGCGTACAGTGGGCTTGCGTTATTCGTGCGGCTGCCGTAGGCTCTTATCAATGAAAAAAAAATTACGGTGGCCGCACTATTTCCACGGTCGCTGTAGGGTAGTCCTAAGGCGTCCCTGTGTTCAAAGTACGGTGGCCCTGCGGTCTGTGTGACTACCTGCGGGCAACGCAGGGTCGACGCACGGTTCCCCTACGCCCGCCGTGCGTCCTACGTACGGACTCCGTGGAAGTCTGCGTCGACCGTGCGCTACCGCTAGAGATCAGAGTATAGGTGTTTGCCAACACTCCGAACTGGTATATTCAGTTATACTGTATATATTATAGTTATAGTATATTCAGTTATATATACTGGTATATTCCGAACTGTTATATTTTTATTTCAGTAAAAAAAGAACTGGTATATATACCCACTCGTTACCGTCCGTCTGGCCGCACGTTCGCCTAAGGGCCCCCCTGCGGTCGCCTTGCGGGCACCTTGAGGCTACCTTGAAAATTCTATGGCCGCCGCAGGGACGCCCTCAGGTCACCGTGCGACATCATATCAAAGACCGTACGGCACCCCCACGTTTTCGGTCTCCACAATTTCTAAATACGCCGTGCGGCTACCCGAAAAATAACATATGTGACTGCTACATTGTGTGACCGTGGAAATACTGCGGCCGCCGTATAATTGCTAGTGGCCGGAGATTTTGTAGACCCTACGGCCACCGTGCCAAATGTGACTTCGGCCTAACCACCTCCTTTCTAGTGAATGAAGCCCTGTTTCCTTCAACCGCTCCTCATCGCTGAATCGAGCTAGGCCCGGAATCAATCTAGTAGCCCTGCGCTGAACCCTCTCTATGGCATCTATGTCATCCTGAGTTGTGGTGACCAAAACTGCACACAATATTCTCGATGTGGCCCTCACTAAATTCCTGTACAATGTTAACACCATCTTTTGATTTATAATTGATCCCCCTCCTTATACAGCCGAAAACCCTTTTTGCTTTTCCCTATCACTGCCTGGCACTGTGCTGCCTGCTTACCTCCCATATATATTACCACCCCCAGATCCTTCTCCTGTGACACGCTCCAAAATTACCCCTTGCATCCAGCAATCTCTATTTTCATTGTTTTTTTTTCCCATCCCCAACACCTTACACTTGCTCAGGTTAACTTGCATCGACTAATCTTTTGCCCAGGTCAGGTCAGGTCTTCTTCACCCCATTATCCAAATTATTGATGCAAATAATGAATAGTAATGGTCGGAGTACTGATCCCCGAGGTATACCACTCCTTACATCCTCCCAGGAAGACATCCTTCCACACAGTCACTCTTTGCTTCCCATCACTAAGCCAGTTTGCAATCCAATCAGCTACCTGACCAGCCACTCCACAAGCCCTCACTTTGGCGAACAACCTCCGATGTGGTACCTTATCAAATGCCTTCTTAAAGTCTAGATACACTATGTCCACTGCCTTTCCCTCATCCACCCAATCAGACACTGCTTCATAGAACTCCAAAAGATTTGTGAAATAGGAACTATCTTTGGTAAACCCATGCTGACTACCTTTAATTAAATAGTTCCACATCCGGTCCTTAATTAATGTCTCCAACACCTTCCCCAAACTCAAGTCAAACTAACCGGTCTATAGTTTCCCAATTCTTCTCTGGATCCTTTCTTAAATCATGGTGTTACATTTGCGACTCTCCGATCCTCCGGTACCTGTCCTGACTCCAGTGAGCTATTGAGAATATCCGTTAACATCTCGCTTACCAGATCAGCCACCTCCATCAATACTCTTGTGTACATACTATCTGGCCCCGAATTAGATGCATCACCACAGAATTCCTCGCTCGAGCCCCCCTCAATATGTAAATTGCCCCCCTTTCTTTAGAAGAGGGTTGTTGGATTTTGTTACATGTCAACATTGCATTTTGCCCCATTTTCAACATCCAGAAGGTCGAACACACACTTTATACCGAAAACTTGCACCGATATAATTAACTTTCTCCTGCAAAAAGGTGAAACTGTCAATACGTATTTGATTTCAAGCTTCGGCTTGTGGAGAGGAGAGGCTGTCGAGAAGGCCAAAAGAGACGGCCAATGAGGAATGTTTTGTCCCTCGACTCCAATTCCTCGATCGGAAAACAAATACATTTTGCATCAACCCTTATCGTACCTTCCCCCCACCCCCCAAAAGCACAAAACAGATCATTTACTGCACAACATCTCAATAAGTTTACTTGATCACAAAAAAAATTCACTGTTTTTACAAAACACGGCCATTAACTTAGGGGGGTATGTACAAAACAACAAATAAAAACAAATGCCAGTCTTCTATTGCTGCAAACAAACTGCACTACTCACGACTCCATGTACTGTACTCGAGCAGGGAAGTGGAACAGGGGAAGTTCAAATCAACCTTCTCGGAGATTGAACAAAGACAGATCCACGGGACGTGCAAGCTGCTTGATCTGCCAAAGGCATACGGCCTGAGTACCAAGAGCAACTTGCCATCTTCACCGTGAAAAATGAGGATCATTTTTTAGTGCGACGTGATGCACCAGCAGTTAAGTTAAACGTTAGAGATGTGGTCAGTCACCATGTGCAAAACTGTTCAAACTATGTGGATGTGCACCTCATAACAAGTACATGTATGTGCGGATCGAGTTGAGTAAAATCATTGCAATGTTCAAAAAAAAAAAAAAAAAAGCTTCTTCTCTAAATGATGCATTATATGGAAGTCGTTCACAATGTCGTCGTCGTCAGAGGATTTTTTTTGGTCCATGCCAGTAACGAGACTGAGGCTTTCAAGTAACGTAGGTACACCTGGAGCTCCGCGAGGAAGAATTACAACGCAGCAGGAATGATTAAAAGGCTGCTTTACATACAACTATATGCAACAGTAGATGTAATGGTCAGTACTACATCTTGGCAGATTATTTACAGGAGCAGAAATATACTTCCTGAAACAATTGTGCTCCACAAACGCACACACGCACACACAAAAACAAAACAAAAAACAAGATTAACATGCTACGTGGCACAACTCGTCACCTTCACCCCACAGCCAACTCATGATCTGTCATCTCGGCCATCGATCTTCACGACTTCCACATGAACGTAAACAGATTTACAACAAAAGTGCTGAAGTCAAAAACAAGACGAGCATCTCATTTCCGGAAAGCTCGTCGAACGAGGCACAAGCAAGTGAGGAACTGTTGAAGTACAAAATGCTAACAATCTGGAAGAACTACAAATGTAAGTCGACCATGACGGGTAATCTCGCTTCAGGCTTCGTCGCAAATGTGAAAGGGATTCATGTTCTGGCTCGACGACATCAAATTGCCCACCTGGTAATTCCTCAAAATGGAGCTCATTGCTATTTCAGACTTCACAGAACACATCAAATTCCTCCATTTGTTAAGAACAGTTCACTCTAAACAGTTTAGAAGCACTCTGATAACACCGGGCAAGAGACAAACGTGCGTACTTCCCAAAGAGAGGGCTGAGATGGGCCCACGTCGTGCGAAGGTGCATCTTTACCTTTGACCACACACACACACGCACACACACACACACACACGAGTATACGACAATCCGCTAACATCGGAAATGGTGGCATCCGCAGAAAACCCAGTGCTAGCTTCGGGCGCGTGGTGCATTCGAGTTCAAGTAATGCATGCCCGGCCAAAGCCGTCTTGGCCGGTTCCCTGTGTCGAGGACAGGCAGCGAAGCTTGTCGATCGACGGCTGACTGTCTAGCTGGCCTTCTTGCTGGCGACACGCTTTTTCCGTGTAGCCAGCATTTCGTAGAAAGGATCCCGACTGATGCTTGCCCTGCACATGATGAAAAAGCAAAAATTAATAAATTAAACTTGCCACATTAATATGGGGTGGGGTGGGGGGGGGGGTTCGAGTGCAAAAATCACAACTATCAAAAACTATCGTATGAGCTCTTCTTGCAAATCTCCATCTTGGTTCATTTTCAATGTACATACCTGAAAAATGTTCCAAATGTTATCAATCCCAAACAGCAACACTATACATACCAAACAAATGAAGCAGCAACTTGTAAGGCTCATAAGAAAAGAAAGGATAAATTCCTGTGCTTCCCACCGAAAGCACAATTGAGAGATGGCAAAAGGTTCCACCAGAAATGACCCCAATATCAAATTTGGAGTTTAAAAATCATCTGTTTTTGACCGCTGTAGTCCCAAGTCTCTCGACCCTGGATCAAATCCAAAACATCGTGACATATTTCATGCGTCCCCCAATGTTGATGACACATCCAAAGTTTCATTTAAAA
>NC_140966.1:96262962-96297962 GCF_056783735.1 Eptatretus burgeri | reverse complement strand
TACTGCAAATGCAAGGGAGGTGATTGTTGTAAAAACCCAATCACTGAATGAACACTGCTCATCATCCTCATACCTGGACTCTGTTGTGTTACTCTTCATGTTCCTGACCCTGGTTTACATGACACATAAACAGTATTAATGTGGTTTTAAAAGTTGTATTGTTGGTGGTTGGGCAATTTCCCTGCTGATCTTTGAAACATTTAAGCTCTCCAGATACTGCTGCCTACTAAAGTAATAAGTTTTGTTTTTTTATTTTTCATTTTAAGTTAACATTCCATTGATAATAGTATGTAAATGATTGAAAATACTGTTGCGAATTCGCGCCCGCCGGCGTGCGAGCGGCCACGTAACTCGAATCGCGGCACGTCGCCCACCGGACGGACAATTCTGTCCTGACCCTCTCGGACTAACGCCGGGAACTAGTCACGGGTGGACCTTTCGGCCTCACCACGATCGTGCCAAACGGCCCCCCGCGTGTGATAGGGTTGTTCCCCAAATTCGACCGACCTAAGTACCCACACGGAGGGTAGACCGGGCGATCGCACCTCGCCAAAGGTCGACTCCGGACATGGGCCACTGAAGCGACCCGTTCCGTACTATCGGGATAACCGAGCGGTGTTATATCGTCGACCTCGACGGTTCCGATTAATTATCGGGCGTATTAAGCCCACTACCAGCCCTTTACGTGAAGTAAGATGGAGATTCAATTAAAGAAAAGACGAAGCGAAACGGGAAAAACAGTTCAACATGAGGCACATTTATTCCACAGCACACAGAAAGCACACATATATAATTACAACAATTATGCACCAAAAGCAATTGCAACGAAAGAAACACAACAATGCAGATCTACTACCGACTACGCGAGCACACGGCAACACTTACACAGTTTTACTTTACAGACGGCGCCGACAACACATATACTCAAAAGCAAAAGAAAAGGGCCACCCTCAACGACAAGGGGACAGACGGGGCCTGTGGGCGCGAGACCAGGTGGAGCCTACCCGTCTTGTGATGAGCCGCAAATGTGGCGGCGGTGCCCCGACTCCGCGCTCCTCCGTGGGTTTCGTTGGCACTGCTTGGAATGGGGTGGGAACGGGGCCCCCTTTCCGCACTATCTCAGCGCGGGGGGGGGGGGAAGGGGGAATTGTTGATGCTCTGGGGAAAGAGGATAGCTGGCTTGCTTGGGTCCCGCGACGAGCGACTCCACTGCGACCTCGACCGCGCTCCGGGCTTCCCCTCTCTGCAGCTCCCCGACAGGCTCCGAACCCCGACAGAGTGACTCTCCTCCAGACCCGTCTTGACTGCTGCTGCCACACTCTGCCGCTGCCACACTTCTCCAACTCGCCCAAGCCCAAAAAATGACTAAATTCGCCCCGCGCTCGGCGCTTTATAGTACGGCAGGAGAACCCATATGCAAATTTCTGGATCAGAACGAGCTCGGGGGTGGAGCCACGCTCGCCCATTGGACGGAGAAAAAGGGGCGTGAATCTCCCCTGATCCTCGAATTTGCATATATCGATTCGACTCCGACACGCCTGGAGGCGGGGCCAAATCACCCCGCGCTTGCTGATTGGACGGATCAGAAGTGGGCGTGTATCATTCCTGATCCGACTTCTCCTCGGAAAGGCCGCACTTTGTACCCGCGGCTCGGCGCGCGCCCTGTACGAGTCCAGGACAGCCTGACGCTCGGTGCCCACAAGCAGTGCGGGAATGGCCGCAGAAGGAGAGGCGAAGGTGGTGGAGGGTCTAAAGTGGCGGTCCCTGGCCACGGTGACGCTTGGAATGGCGGTGATGCGATGGTGTGCTGTGAAGGTAAAGGTCGTGGCTGTTGGCGTTGTTGTTGTTGTGAAGCGGTGTTGCGGTTGGTGGTTGTTGTGTGATGGCGGTTGAGACGTGGTTGGTTCAAAATAAAGATAGAACAGAAAAACGGCTATCTTAAAGGGTCGCAGCCCGAATGAATCACATTTATTCCCTCTAAACAACGGGTTTGGGGCTAACTACACATGTACTTACAGAGATATCTCACCTACGGGACCTGAATGGTGGTTTGCGAATTTCCTCAACCACAACAATACAATTTCTTTATATTAATCAAGTGCTCACTTTCTTTCTTTTTAAAAAAAATCCCTTGTATTGTTCAAATTCCAAATTGTCAGTTCAAATCTCGTAAATGACACAAATCTTCTAACTTTGCTCCAAGTCCGGACAGTTTATGTAAATAAATATATGGCAATTCCAGTATGTATGGTAATACGTATGGTAAATAAAACGGTTTTTAGCCATTTTCTCATAAAAAAAAATATCAAATTAGAAATTTCACACTCTATGACCCCCCCTAAATAAATAAATAAATAAACATGGTCATTTTGAACATTTTGAGCACCTCAGAAAATCTGTAGCTCCAACGGTTTAGAAGATACAGCTATGTCAGAAGTAGCACTTTCGATGAAAAAGGGTGTGGTCATTTTTGGGCTGTTCGTCCCGGATAGAGATTTTGGCACACATCCCAAGTTGTTCCTTGGGGTCATATTAGCCTAAAACAGTTGAGTTATCCTCTCCTAAATGAAGTGCATACATGTCTAAGCCAGGTCCTCTACTAACAAGAGAGTTTTGTGGGTTCAGCACCCTTGCATTCACAATGTCCTTCAGCTTACTAATGCTCAGGTTTCATGCAAACTGCTTTGTCCTCCTGTTGAAGTCATAAAGGCAGAAAGTGCTTTCTCTGACTGAGGTTTCCATATACTTGTGACAATCCATGTGATCACTGATGAAAACTCCATTGTCCCAAATTATTGATGGGTCTGTTAGGCAGTGTATTGGTCCAGTGTTTCGGAGAAAAACACGAAAGTTCTGTGCAGACAAACAAACATACAAACCCAAATGCAATATCCTCTCCTTCGTGCAGGGTAAAAATGCAAAAGGATGAAGGTACTCCAAAAAGTATGTCAACGAGGGAGTGATGGTCACAAGGAATGATCATGCGAAACCATCCCCACATATTCCTTTGAAAAATGGTTGTCCCGAGAAAATACAAATTCATACAACACACACACACACACACACACACACACACACACACACACACACACACACACACACACACACACACACACACACACACACACACACACACACACACACACTTCTTGTGTCCATCCCGACCTTGTTTACATACACTTTTTGGAGGAACATCCCTCCATCCTTTTGCATGAAAAAAAAAATTACTGGTTTCTTCACTTCTTTTTTTTTTAATCAAAATGTATGTCGATGTTCCACTACAAATTTACAAATGTTGTCCTGCAAACTTTATAGACGTGCTCACATTGTAATGGGACTGTACATACTTTAATCGATGACCTAGTTCATTCTAAATAGTACATACATTACTTTATAGAAACATGTGTGGGTTGTTGCTGTCACCGACTTTATGATAATATTCCACCGTTAACCACACCAATCTAGGTCATACTGCCCGAGGGCAAATGTGTCTCGCAGACCCCGCACTCTTCAGGCTGATTGGCAGTCGTAGTCTCACCCACCCAACTGATCCCTTCCTACTCCTTTGACAAAGGAATGCAGTTTTGAGTACTTTTTGTGGAATCCTTTCAAACTATTAAAATTATGATAGCAAAGGTTTCTGCACCAAGTAAGCCTCTGTTGGATGATACCAGAGTCATTGCCATTGAGAGGCAGCCTGGAAATACAACGTGATGATTGATGATGATTATTATTATTAACGAGAAGATTTGCCAGTTTTGAGCAATCTCGGTTTTTTGCTTTTGCCATGGTACTTCTGGTTTTTTTTTGAAAAAAAAAAAAAAAAGATCCCTACCGAAACAATTGAACAGACCAGGTAGGCTGAACAGACCAAAGCGACTTTTTAGAGAAGATACTCCAACTTTAGTTATAAAGAGCGGGTGGGACCAACATTTTACTTTTCCATGCCATCCCTACAAAGAGAGTGCTATCACACTTTGAGGCAGACTTTAGTATTTCAGAAAGATTAAATAGCAGAGAGAAGGGTGATTTCGAGCGTTTCCAATACCGAACATATACCGTTAGCAAGTGATGGAATAATTGCACATCATCAACCAGCTGTCATGCATGAGGAAGTGCAGAACGAAACGATGGTGGCGGCTCGCTCATCATTAGAGTAACATAAGCCGATTTTGAAGTGGTATTGGAAACCAAGAACATGTGTGGGGTGCAAATTAGGTGGAGGTGAGAATTTGCACCCTCCCCACCAACACGATTAACCACATAGAGAATCTATGATAGGTTTGAAGCAGATGGTACAGTGCAAATATGACATACATTTTTACAACCACCCAATACTTTTTTTGAAATATCATGCTACAAACCATTTTTGGGGCCTATCTCTCAATGGTGAAGAATCAGTTAAAAAAATTAAATAATTATCGTATCCGGATTCGGACCTTCACCAAAATCGAATCAATTCGGCCTTGTCACACACCCAACATGTCGACCAAGTTTTGGCAGAATCCGTCAAGTTTTTGAGATGCTGTGCTATATATCGTTTTTGCCCCGTCTCTCAATGGAGAAGAATCCCTTAAAAAAAATTAAATAACTCTCGTATCCGGATCCGGATCTGGATCTTCACCAAAATCTAATCAGTTCGTTCTTGTCACACACCCAACCTGCCCACCAAATTTCATCCGAATCTATGCACAACTTTTTGAGATTTTCTGCACACAGACAAACAAGAAAAAGACGTCGTGCAGAGCACAACACGTGCAAAATCCACCTCCCTCTCCAAAGGTTGCCATGGATGCATAAAATTGTTCCTTTTATCAAGATTAAAATTGACAAGCTCAGGTCAATTGGATGAAAATCGATTTTTCAGATGAAATTTGACGATTGTAGAAGTTTGACCTCGAGTTGACCTTTGACCTTTTGACCTCAAATAGTTGGTTTCCAAATTCAGTGACGCAATAATGCAAATCCTGTTCAACTTTCAAGCCGATCGAATGAAAATGACAATTTTAGAAATGAAACCTCAAGATGACCTTTGACCTCAAAATCAATAGACTTCTCAATTGAGATAACCTCGACAGCGTGGTAAAGCTTCATGATGATTGGTTTAAAATTGTGACCTGTAGGCGATTGACAAAAACAGACAGAATAACAAAATCGACTGACCAATATACGTACTTGTAAAACCTTCGATTTCGCAAGTAACAAAAAGACAGACGGGTGAAAATATAACCTCCCTCCACCTTCGGTGGTAGAGGTAACAATCCATTACAATGCCAAGTCTGTCGGAAAATGAGGGGAATCAAATCATTGGATGCCTTCAAGCACACTCTTTCTATTAGGCATGTTACAAGGCTCTTTAACATGAGGAGAAACTATTTATGACTTCAGAAGACATTATCAAGCCGCTGAATCAACAATAAGTACGCCATGAAGTGGACGCCCCAGGATAACGACTCCCGCACGATCCATTCATGCAATCATGCTTTCAAACTGCCCAGAGTAACGCAAACACACTCTCTGGACTTTCTTTTTTTGTTGCAGCGATTGCTGCCGGAGGTGGACATACCCGATATCGAGATTGTTACTTTCATGTTGGATTCCCAAATTAAAACATTCGCCACAATACAGCTTGATGTGATAACCTCAGCCAGAGGTTTGAACCTCATCTGCATCCCATGATGTCACAAATAAATCACATCAACAATCACATGATTGGTGTGTGTAATATATATATATATATATATATATATATATATATATATATATATATATATATATATATATATATATATATGTATGTATATATATATATATGTATGTATGTATGTATGTATGTATGTATGTATGTATATATGTATATATGTATATATATATATGTATATATATATATATATATATATATATATATATATATATATCGTCTGCATACATTTTATTGAGATACCCAATATAGAGGAGGGAGAGGAAGTTAGCATATTGAGTTGCTCCGTGGCGTACTGTGTCATGATGGAGTTAGAGTTAGTCTTTGCTTTTCGGTTTTGTCTGCGGAATAAACTCAGGTCTAGCAGTCACTCAACTCTCAGTTTGATCGATCAAATGAGGGAACTTCGGGGTTTCGTCACACCTTTTTGGAAGTCGTGCATGGTAATGCCCTGTGGATATCTATCTCCTCCATCCATCCCCCATGGTTTTGCGTGCTATATTTACCCGTAGCAAATCCTCAGGCAGATCTCCTCCATCGTTGATTCCACGGTTCATAGAGACAAAACGCTCAACCGAGAGCTTCTCCCGCACATTTGGGTTGTGCAGACTTGTGTTGAGCATGATGATGGCGAAGGAAAGGACGTAACATGCATCTGTGCCAAAACATAACAAAAAAGAAAAAGTTAAAAACTCGAGAAAATCAACATCAAGTTTTCTTTGCCAAGTAGAAGTTCCAGGATATGCCATGATGAAGCAAAACTGTTAAAAGTTTCACTAATGTGATTTAAAAAGATTAAAACATGAGGGCTGAAGGTGCAGCCAGATTATACATGCTCATGGACATTTAAAAACAATGCAAGAATGAAATCGAAAGGTGAACGGAATCAAATGGACCAATCATGCAAAACACCACCTGATATCCGTACTATAACGTATGGACCAGTGTTTATGTGTGTTTTTGATTGTCGTGCTACTCCAGTTAGTTCTGGGCTGATTAGATCCAGACTTGCGATATACTGAAGGATTAGCATGACCCCAATGAATATATAGGGGTATTTTTTTTTTATCTTCGCCAGTGGTGGAGGGGGAGTGAAGGGGGGGAGAGAGGACACAAATTCTCCATGTAAATGTGTATCGTGCAGCACCTCCTCCAGGTGGGGGAGGGTATTACAAGTCTTCACCATTTACTGTACAGTATTCTTGTTCCCAATTTTTCCAGCACCATGAGGCGTTTTGAATTATAGGCAATCGGTATGTTTTTGCTTCATGCAATTAAATATATGTATGTGTACACGTACACACACACACACACACACACACACACACACACACACACACACACACACACACACACACACACACACACACACACACACTTTAAGGGTTCAAGGCTATTCTCCAATGATTTTAATTGTGAAATTAAAATTGATCTAATAAATATTGAGAAGAAACAGAATACAAACTTTTTAGATGTCATAATTGAGGAATTAATTATGGATAAAAACATCTCAAAAAAGTATTGTTACGGCCGTGGGTACCGAGTACATTATGAGGGGGTTCATCCCCGTTTCTCCTCGGAAGAGCCGGACCCTGGGCCACCGCTCACAATTAACTTTGTGGTACGGTGTGTTGCTTTACAACCACGAACACCAGTTAACCACGAGTTCCAGTGTCCACCGTCTAATTTTGCCGTTTAACTAGAGGTCATGGGGCTTCCTGAACGGGGAGCGCGCCCTCGATGATGCACCAATCTTATCTTGATTACATCTCAAGTAGAGTGGGCGAGCGTTTAACTGCTGGTGCACGCTGACAGTTTAATTAATTTGGTAATTACCTCCCAGTCTATCTCGGTTCGGACAATGCCGGATCAATGGAAGGAAAGGACAAGCACGGACAGGTTGAAATGTCAACAAGGAGTTTATGAATAAGAAAAATAAATAAACTGAAGAACTTTTTATTTCCTTGTGGTGAAAATAAGTGAATTCAAATCAATCAAAATAATCTCAAACAAATAAAGAATTAAACAGGCATTGACAGAAAAAATGGACAAAGAGCAGATACTTATTACGATGCCTTACTTAACGATTAAACACGAGACAAGGGTACCCAGAAGATCATTCAGGGGGGAAAGAAATCCGGTCTCAGCTTACCAAGGTAGAAGTCGTCGTGCGTCAAATAAATGTCCCGAAATGTGTGAGCATGCCTGGGTCTGTTGCCAGCGCCCTGCCTCGCTGTGCACCCACCTGAAAACAGGCTCGAACACCAATCAGCATCACGTTGTCCAGGAACCAGGGACGCCAAGAATCAGGTACAAGCAGAACCAGCAGCAACGGTCCAACTATCACCCACTGTCAGGAGACACCAGGTGCCGCAACCAACAGACAGCTGTAAGGAACTGTAAGGTGCTGTGAGGAGGTGAAAGAAGCTGGAAGGCGCTGTGAGGAGTTGTAACCAGCTGTTATCAACTGTCACCAGAGGTCAGAGCTGTAAGGTTGTCACCAACTCACCAACCATCTGACTGGAACAACTGACTGGAGCTGAAAATAACCGTCACCCAGCTGTCACAAAAACTCAGGAAAACGGTCCTCCCATCATTCTTGTCGGCGACCAGTCTGGGCGGAGCCTCAAGCAGACTTCAGCCAAATCCACCTTGCCTACTGGCGCATCGTTGCACCTGACCAACAGTCAACCTCACGGTCATTCCTTCCTGTTCAGCCCGACACGAACAAGAGCCAGCCAGCATCCAGAGAGCAGCCAAATGTCAATGCAAAAAGGTGGACATCAACGTCGGTGAAAGGTGGGCGTCAAACGTCGATGGAAAAGGTGGACATCAACGTCGGTGAAAGAGGTGGGTGTCGAACGTCAATGACAGATAGGTGGGTGAGATAAATGATCCACAGCCGTATTTGACCATCAGAATAACTGCTCAGGAAAGCCCGTGGTGTGCTTAATCAAATGTCCTGTAAGTCCAAGATGTAAATAAATCACCCACCTCCAAGCCAATCTGTCCTGATGGAAAGAGGGTCGACGAGCCTCCGTTGGGCTAACGGCTATCTCGTGCATGAATGTGTCATCAAGAGAAAAAAAGCCATCCCATAAGAAAGGGAATCCATTCTCTACCCTTTTCCAACGCATCAAAGTTAGAATCCCACCAGACATAGGGATGGGTCTATCCTGGAGATGCATTTTGGGAAATGTCTGAGGACCTAAATGTTTGTATGCATTGGTCAGATCTGATTCTGAAATCCATAACAGCATCAATATCTGTATCATGCTGCACAAGTATATTACTAAGCCTCAAATAATATTCACCAATTCAAACATTATTCACTGTATACAATTCTATTTTTTACCACATATAGGTTACCATCCTGTAATATTGTTTGGGGACACCAACTCAAAAACAGGGGCAATACCCCTGAGTGCTCACCTGGTACAATAATGATACTTAGGAGGAAGACAACATGGGATGGAATCAGCAAAATGTACCAATGAACCGATGTTATGGCAAATACCTATTTTGGGGGGAAACCCCTCCTCCCCCCCCCCAAATAAATCCCCTTCGACCCCAATGTTTTAAATAGCGTGAACAAACTTTGGTACCTCACGGGTGATGAAGGTTGCAGTGAAGTTTCATCGAAATTGTGTGTGTGCAGTTTCTAAGATGAAAGCAAATACCTATTCTGGCAGGCAACTCCCATATTTCCCCTTCGGGCCCGATTTTTTTTTTAATGCCATGAACCAAATTTGTAACATACCAGGTGATGAAGGTTGTAGTAAAGATTCATCGAAATCGTTTGTGGAGTTTCAGAGCAAAAGTTGCAAGTATTTGCAGATGGACGGACGGATGACACGCCATCCCTTAAGCTCCTGGAATGCTCTTCTCCTGTTACATTAAAGACCATACATATTCGTGCAGGTGCAAGCTATCTCTTTAAATAATGTATGTATGTATGCATGTTTGTTCTACTCCTCAGAGACAATATGACCACAAAAGCTGAAAATTTAGGGATTAATGAGGGCATCCTGTGCAAGTTGTACATATCTGTGCAATTTTTTTTTTTTTTTAGGTCAAGTTTTGAAAAAAAACAAAAGAAAAACTTTTCACACATCTTGGCATTTTATTCTTTGGGAGAGGGGAGGGGGGTGGGTGGGTGGGAAAGCGTGAGGTGCAACTGGAAGTATCCGAGCTCTTTCACCACAGTGCATTATATATGCACAAAAGCAGGATGCACGTTTCTGCTTCACGAACGTAACCCGTAATTATTACTTTCGAAATCTAAAGATTTCGTAAGTATATTGATCACTTCCATCCTCTGTTTGTGCGTGTGTGCGTGTGTGTGCGTGTGTGTGTGTGTGTGTGTGTGTGTGTGTGTGTGTGTGTGTGTGTGTGTGTGTGTGTGTGTGTGTGTGTGTGTGTGTGTGTGTGTGTTTGTGTGTTTGTGTGTAGGCACGATAACGAGAACGGAAGAAGCTACCAATGTCAAATTACACCACGTGATTCAGGAGGGTGATGGCTAGCGCTGATTAGATTTTGGTCAAAATCGGTCAAAGGTCAACTTCACAGTGAGGTCAAACATCCAAAACATGATAACTCAAGAAAAGTTACCACAGGTCTTGTTGACGGAGCATGAGTTTGGAAGATTTAGGTAAGTTCGGCAGAATTTGTGTGTCAATTCGTCGAGTTACAGCTGTTTTAAAAATTTCAGTGTTAGCGCCCATGGCGTAGAACGCCTTGCCGAGTTGTAGGCCGCGTTGTGTTTTCAATAAAGATGGTGTTTAAAAGTCATTTTTCATCCCAATAAAGCTTATTGTCGCATGCCTGACTAGCTAAGCCGTCGGATGGTGTAAAGATTGTTTGTGGATGGCTGAATATTACGGTTTTACGACTTTGATAAAATAATATTAAATAATTCCGTAAATTCCTGTGGAGAAATGGAGTATTTTTGCTTCGGTCAACGTTACGAGTTCGTTTTAACTTCGATTTTAATTTTGTCTTCGGTTTTTGCGATCGCTTAGGATGCTTAACACTCGGTTGTCAAAATTCTGGTAAAAATCGGATATTTTGGAGATGTTTTAAGATTGTATAAAAATATTTCACCCGCGGCATCACGGCTCATCACGTGGCGCAGCGCGCTCAAGCAGACGCGTCGTTGAGTCACGTAAAGGTTTTGCTTGTGTGCGCTGACATCATCGCGCTCGCCCGGCATCCTTTCGAGTTGGGGGGCCGTCGAGTGTGACCTTTACGTTACGTTAATCTGCGGCAACTCGAGAACAGAAGTAGCTACCAATGTCAAATTACACCACGTGATTCAGGAGGGTGATGGCTAGCGCTGATTAGATTTTGGTCAAAATCGGTCAAAGGTCAAGGTCACAGTGAGGTCAAACATTCGATTTTTGATGGTTTGGTACAGAATCATCGTAGAAACTTCTGGTTTGCTTCGCTACCTTCTTGAGAGGCAGCTTTTATTAGACAAGGTCAGAGGTGAAGTTGACGATTTCGTCAGTACCAGTCGATGACTGCTTGTAATTTACGAAATCTTTATTGATGACTTCCGTCATCTGTTTGTGTGTTTGTTTGTAGGCACGATAACGAGAACGGAAGAAGCTACCAATGTAAAATTACACCACGTGATTCAGGAGGGTGATGGCTAGCGCTGATTAGATTTTGGTCAAAATCGGTCAAAGGTCAAGGTCACAGTGAGGTCAAACATTCGATTTTTGATGGTTTGGTACAGAATCATCATAGAAACTTCTGGTTTGCGTCGCTACCTTCTCACGAGACAGCTTTTATTAGACAAGGTCAGAGGTCAAGTTGACGATTCCGTAAGTACCAGTCTATGACTGCTTGTTTTTTATTTGTTTTTATACGCTGGCGCACGTCCAATACGTTATGGGTAAGTTTTGGAAACATTGAGAGCACGCTGAAAAATTGCCATACGTCGTAGTGCGCTGGCTTTCACCGTTGTACTTTGCGGTTATCCTCAAATTTTAGCATGCTTGAAATTTTACGACTTATGCCAACGTATGACTCACAAGTTCCGCTACGCTGGCCATAAGTTTTAGGTACGTTATGCGATCATTGACACACAGACACACGTTACTTGTAAGTTACTCATAAGTCAAAACACGTCGAGGTAATGTTTAGCGTACCCGAAACTTATTTCTAACCTATGAATTACGTGTTGTAGGCACGTTACGCGATCGTTGACACACGTCGACACACATGACTTGTAAGTTACTCATAAGTCGAAACACGTCGAGGTAATGTTTAGCGTCAGTGTTCCAGACTCCCTGTTTTTTTTTTTGTTTTTTTTTTCTTCGGTATGACGGTGCTGTTGACACTTAGATTTCGAGTGCGGTTATAATATAATATAATTAATAGGCTGCCACTCAACGATTTAAATCACAGCACTAGAAATCGAAGTGTCAACATCACCGTCATGCCGAAGAAAAACAAAAAAACATGGAGTCTGGAACACTGACGGGTTCCTCCTGTGTGAACCCCATTTTTATATACCAATTCCCCTAAACACTGCCAATACACCATTATATGGTAGTTGTAAGTTAGAAACACGCTCATTTAGTTCTTTGGTCGTCCGGAAGACGTCAATCAAATACCTCTATATCCGTCAATGTGCGTTGGAAATACGTAAGGAATTGGTTCAAACCGCGTTACTCATAAGTTAGAAATAACTTTCGGGTACGCTAGACATTAGCTCGATGTGTTTCGACTTATGAGTAGCTTACAAGTAACTTTTGTCGACGTGTGCCAACGTTCGCATTTCGTGCGTACAACTTACTCCCATCGCATGCGGAACGTGTGAGGCATACGGCAAGTACGTCGTAAAATTTTTAACACGTTTAAAATAACAAGACGTACTCCACTTACTACGACGTATGATAGCGTACTTTAGTGTTCTATTCACGTATACCAAAGTTACCCATACCGTATTCGACGTGCGCCAGCGTTTTAGATGCATTTTTCAGAGGTCGGCATATGCTGGCAGGATCACCAAGGTGTGACTACGATGGTGACACTTCCATTTCTCCGGCGGTTATGATTTGAATCGTTGTGCGGCAGCCTTTTAATAGGCAACGCTACGTGATCGTCGGCGATACGTGCAGCGCACTATGCATAAGTTAGACTATCATTGGGCATAGGTTGTGAACACCGACAACAGGCTAAGCATTCATTGGTATAAGTTATCTATAAGACAACAAAACGTTCTGTGTCCGTGACTAATATGTTATGCATACGACCAACGCGTTATGAATACGTCCGAATCTTAAAAAAAAAAACATCAAAAGATCAACGTAAGCCAGCGTTTTACATACATTTTGATACGTTGCCATTGCTGGCTCAAACGTCAAAGTGTGACTGGGCCTTAAGTAATGACCAGCTTTAAGATACGATTGTGTAGTCGGGTAAACCTCACTGCAGCTCGAGAAAACAATCAATTTGCAACATCCACATTGTTTCAGTGGCACAAGGGAAATTCAAAGCTCGATATGAACCTTGGAACATGACATTCATCACAAAATATGAATAACAGACAATGACCTCATCTAAAACTGACCAGACTTATAAGGTGGCCTTCAAAGTCAGATGCAGAACGGACTTGCTCTCCAGAGCCATAGTCCTCCTTGGAACCCTACAACTTCTCATAGATACAAAGATATTTGTGCGAACCTCAATGAAACATTGCTTTCCTTTGTGAGCTAGGGGTTCCTACTGTGCACCTTTTCTTCCTGAATTCCATTGACACGAGGTGTCTAATTTCAAATAATGCTCAGAAATTGAAAGGCTCAAGGTTGGCTGCTCCTTATCAAATGCAGACAAAACCTGCTTGACTTCTACAGCCTCTCATCAGCCATGCAGCCACTGCTGTCAGTGGCAGGGTTTGTGTACGTCTTTCCAAGCTGCGTTGTTCATTCAATAATATATTCATTCTATTCATTATTACCATCAATGAAGGAGAGGGGATTGCACTTGGGTCCGTTTCTTTGATCGTCTGCCGTCTGTTACTTGCAAAATCGAAGATTTATTAAGTATATTGGTCAGTCAATTTTGTTATTACTTGGCGAAAGAAATTTTTTTGCAAAGTATGTTTGTCTGTAGCGTTTGCCAGTCTGTCTGTTTGTCACACGATGGCCACAGTTTTCAAGCAATCATTCTGAAATTTGTTTTGTGCGTCAGTGACTGGCCAAGGACAGCAATGCTTAATTTTGGTGAAGATCTGGTTCAAAGGATGATTTTTTTTTTTTTTAGTGATTCTTCAGCATTTTGAGAGACAGGGCCACAAACGATACATAGCACAATATCTCAAAAGGTTATGGATGGATTCACACGAAACATGGTGGACATGTTGGGAGAGCCGCGAGGAAGAATTGATTCAATTTGTGGTGAAGATCCGAATGCAGATCTGGATATGAGTTATTTAATTTTTAACCGATTCTTCACCATTGAGAAAAAGGGCCAAAATTATAATATAGCACAATATCTCAAAAGGTTATGGATGGATTCCACAGAAACTTTGTGGACAGGTTGGGTGTGTGAAAAGGACTAATTGATTCAATTTTGGTGAAGATTTGAATGCTGATCCGGATACGAGAATTTTTTATAGCGATTCATCATCATTGAGAGATGGAGCCAAATACTATGTGTGGCATGTTATCTCTAAAAGTTGTGGACGACTTGTGACAAAACGAGGTGGAAGAGTTGGTTTGGTGACAAGAACAAGCCGATTCGATTTTGGATAAGGTCCGGATTCAGATCCGATCCATCAGTGGGATACAAAATTTAAACTGTTCAGCCTAGCGGAGGTATGTGCTCCAAAGAGTGCCGTTACGTTTCACCAAGTGTCACTCCATGAGTGATTTTTCATTCTGTCTGTCTGTCTGTCTGTCTGTCGCCTGGATGCCACAATTCTAAACTGATCGTCATGAAACTTTACCAAGTTGTAAGGGTAATCTCAATTGAGAAGCCTATTGATTTTGAGGTCAAAGGTCATCTTGAGGTCATATTCATAAAAGTCATTTTTCATCCGAATGACTTGAAATTTGAACAAGATTTGCATAGTGCGTCAATTAATTGGAAAAACCAAGTATTGTTGAGGTCAAAAGGTCAAACTTCTAAGATCAATTTCAATCTGAAAAAGAATCAATTTTCATCCGATTGACCTGAGCTTTGATCAAGATTGTTAATTTTAATCTAAATGAAATGGACAATTTGATACATCCATGGCAACCTTTGGAGAGGGGGGGGAGGGGATTTTGCAAGTGTCGTGCTCCGCACGGCGTCTTTTTCTAGTTTTTTTTTGTTTGGCCGCACCGAACTTGTGTTTTCCTCCGCAACTGCTTGTCGGATCGAGAAAAAATTTTTCACCATCGGAGCGACAACTCAAGTACAATGTTTTATCAACAATTATGATGTCATAGGTCATGTGGCGTGGCAGCCATGTTAGAAAAAAAAAACAGAAAAACTCTGGAGCTCTATCTCTGAAACCGCACCAAGGAGAAAATCGAAACTTGGCAAGTACTGCTCATGTGGAATAAGTGTGATTTATTTTTTTATGACATCATAAGTGCCTTCGTTATGACGTCATAATTGCATATGTAGAACGCTACAACTAATCAGTATGAAAATTTTTGAGGGTCATCTAGGGAAAAATGGTCCACATAAAAATTGATGACATCATCGGTCACATGATTCTGCATACATATTGTTTAAAAATAAAAAATAAAAACCTTCAAAAGTCCTCTTTTCTGAAGTGGCTGAATAGATCGAGGTGAAACTTTACAAGTATGACCGCCCGTCCATGAAGAACAAAAGGTTCACACACATGACGTCATCAATCACATGGTTTGGCAGCCATATTGGATTTACCCTCAAACCTATGAAAAAATTCTTCTCCAGAACGGCTGGACAAATCGATGGGAAACTTCACACAAATATTCCTCAAGCCTTGGGTGTACAAGCTTGTGAAGGAATAATCGAAAGGTCACATGGTTTGGCAGCCATGTTGAAGAAAAATATTAAATAATGTTTTCTCTAGAACCGCTTAATCAATCGACATGAAACTTCATATTTATGATCTAGTAGTCATGGGGAATACATGTTATAAAATTTCAACTTGATCGGACGCATGGTCTGACAGTCAGAATTATTTTTTTTTTTTTGATATGGGTTCTTTTTTTATTTTTATTTTTCATGTTTTTTAAACAAGTCTCACTTGGCTGTGCCTGGATGGACTTGAGGGTAGAGTAGCAGCAGCTGAAATGCAAATCCTATCCAGGTGATGACTTCATCCTTGCTTTTTGCTTGTTCGGGTTCCTTCTGATTACTCCAATGCAGGACTGTACCTATTTGGTCTTCCATTTGATTTTAATTGAATTTATTTTAATCCCATTGTGAATTCAATTGAATAATAATTTTTTTAAACGTCATGGGTGATGGTCAGGTGTCCGATCAAAGTGGGACATCTTGCTACCCGGTCATCACTGCTAGCAGTTATCAAGTGGCAGTTCTAATTATGTCTCCTCTTAATTATGTTACACACCAGCACACAAAACTACACAAGCATCACACAAAAGAAGTCCTGGTGAGGGTCTGCAATCTCTGATTGCTCTTTTTCTTTTTCTCTCTTTTTCTTTGAAGACTTCTGCCAATTGTCACCTTGCGGTTTCTCCGATACTGCCTCCCGATCTCTCCTCTTTGCTAACCTCGGACCCCTTTTCCTCCCACCCACTATTCCCTTCATAATGTAATGTACGTTTGTGATTTTTTTTAATTTTATTTTAATTTCTAACAATTTTTTTCCTTTGGATACAAAGTCAAGGCTCATGCAAGAACTAGAACACTGAATGGATCAGGACCCAACATAACAAAAGGAACAGTATAAAGAGAAGGGGAAACACACAGCAAGAGGGTTAAAGGTTAAAATATAGGGAGACTTCGACAAATAGGAGATGTGGGGAGGAATGAGGGATAGGGAGCCAGAGGACACATAATATAAGGTGGACAACATGGCTACAGAAGGAAACTCTCAGGAGGGTAAAAGTGGAAATTTGAAAGAGGGTGGCCTTGTGGGGGAAGTTAACAAGAGTAGAAAAGAGCATGATTTTGGATCTGAGATTGTGGTGACCAGCTGTCTTGAAGACATAGAGGGAATAGTTAGTTTGAAGATAATGTGGAAGTTGATGCCGCAGGTGGGGGGGAGGAAGAGGAACAAATGAGAGGAGGTGAGCAACGATTCTGGATTTGGGAGTTTCACTAGAAGGGGGTTGATTGTGGACTGTGTGTGCCCTGCAGATACATGGAGGGGCCAAAGCACGGAAGAGCAGAGGGCGCAAGACCAGAAAGGAGGTGGAAGACAGAGACCTGTCTGCAATGGGAAAGTGATAAGCCCATAGACACAGCTTCATCATGGGAGATTCCAAAATTCCTCCTCATATTATCTGTTGGCATGTCCACCTGTCACCCTCTAACATTCATCCAATTCATGAGCCTCTATTTCTATATTAAAAACCAAAACTCCTCAAATCCAAACTTTTCCACATGCTATGGAATTAGTCTCCATGTCATTCCCAGGTTGCTCTTCCCTCCAGTCCACTCAGATAACTGCTGACTGCCATCTCCTATCATACTCCCCACCTACCGACAATGTTGCTTACTCTTGCCATTAACTGTTACTATTGTTTACTTAACTGGTATATCTCGAGTTTATCTTATTTTCCACCTCGACTCACACGAAGCCAAAAGGCCTTTTCACACTCGCAAATATCTGTGTTGGACAGGGTCCAACATGTGCATTTTGAGCAGACCTTTTCAGACTAAACATTTCAACACGGCGTCGACCCATGTACAGCACTTGACCCGTGTCACAACCAACCCTGCTTGAGAGGTGCGTTGAGCACTCTCAGTTGGTGTAGGAAATGAAGGTCAGTCGCTTTGGTGCAATGCAGTGTGGGATTGTACAGGCCCAGCTACGCCCACTGTGACCTGTGTTGAATGTGTGCAGTGTGAAATGTAACCACATTGCAAGGATAGAAGGTTACACGTGCAGCGCGAAAGCTGTGTTTGCTTATAACAAGTGTGAATCGAACACGATGCGTTCGTTGTTGACCTGTGTTGAAACTAACAAGGAGATGACACAGATTGAACCTGTGTAGATTTTTACCTGGATTAAAAGTTGATAGTGTAAAAATTTCTAAATATGTTCAAACAAATCAGTACATCTGCATTCACACTCCTCATTTAGCTCAAAAAAAAATATATATATTTTTTTTTTAAGAACATAAATGTGTTAACCAGAGGAGCATATTGAAATGGATGTTCAGCAAGCACGTGGGTACAAAAGAGAAGAGTTTAGCCAAATGGTCCATGTCCAGGTTTCTCTCTTGTGCTCCCCCCCACCCCCCGCCACACATATACACACACACACACACACACACACACACACACACACACACACACACACACACACACACACACACACACACACAATTCCTCCAGACATGCACTCTTTGTGCGAAATATAAAAGGAAATGTAAATGAAGAAAAAAATACAAAACACAAGTCACACATATGAAAGAAAAAGGTGAGTCACCTGATCAAGATTGGGTTATTTAGACTTTCATAAAACATCAAGAAGATTTAAGTTTGAAGCTGCAGCAAAAATTAACTTGAGAGTGCACCATGGCAATGTTGAGCCAAATGCCATCAAACATCAGCTCTCAACCCACACAGGAGGGAGAGGGGGGAGGGTGGTGGTGGAGGGATTTTGCCGATGACCTCCAACACGAATGCAGAATTTGGTGGAGATTGGTCAATAGGTGTGGAATTGTATAGGAATAAAAGAAAATAAGCGCACGCACACACCGCTATTTGCAGATTAGTTATTTGGGGAGCCTGCATATTCGCGGTTCATAAAATGCGACCTGCTTCGACATTCGCGGCCCTGTGCTTCGCGCATTCGCGGTTTATAAAAAAATACAATAAAAAAATAACAATAATAATTACATGAGCCACGCACAGAACAGTTCGGAAACATATCTCCCACCAGCCACACACAGAGCAGCTGTACGTACGCAAAATCACATCTTCCACGAGCTGCACGTCTGACCCGCTTCTACATTTGCGGCCCTGTGCTTCGTGTTTGCATGGATTTTTGCGGGCGCAAAACACAAGCTGCACGCATAACAGTTCTAAGACGTATCTTCCACCAGCCACACTATATGCGAGCTCCATAGCTTGTTCCACCATTTGCGCTATAAAGACACTTCACCACATATCTATTACAAGCTGATGTGTAAACCGGGATCCCACACGAGTCAATTAAAAAGCTTCACCGCATCTATTACCAGCTGTTGAAGATGTTGCTTCCCTCATGCGTTGCACGATTAACACGTTTCACTGCATCTGTCACCTGCTGCGCAAAACGTTAGCATCTGCTAACATCCCACACAAACAAAGGGCAGACTACTTACCCTTCCCGCAGCTACCCACAATTCCCGCATGACTACTTATGTGCAGCGTGTCCCGGGTCTTGATCATTCTTCTGGTCCCGCTGCCTTGACTGGTGTTTTGCCTCCCTTTCCGCTAATTGATCAAACATGGCTCCCAAGCTCAAGACCAATGCTGGAGATTAGTCAACTGCCAAGAGAGAGAATAAAGTGATGAGCCTGAGTCACAAAGTGGAGCTGCTGGACCGGCTGTCAAAAGGACAAAGTGTGGCCTCTGTGGACAGACACGATGGAGCAAACAAATCCACCGTTCACTACATATGGAAGAACGAGAAGGCGATCCAAGAAAGTGTTAGCCTGCCAGAGTTCCTGTTGAGATGCTGTAGTACATGCAGTCAATTACCGAGAAGCTGTTAGATGCCGATCCGGTCATGGAGCATTACCTGAAGCTTAAGAAGGGGTTGATGACGTGATGCTCCCATACAAGAAGCTACATCGAAACCTGCGGCAATCTGCCAGGCAGCTCACGATCACCCATTTTTTTCCACCCTGCTTCATCCACTTCAGGGGCCTCAAGATCATCAGCACCCTCACCTGCCTGCCCTGCCTCTACTGCCCATCCTGCATCCTCTTCGGTGAGCGACTCATCAGGATCCTCACCTGCTTCAGCGCCTTCACCTACATTCCTTTCGGTGCACAACTCATTAGCACCCTCACCTGTATGGCCTTCAGAAAACTCCGAGTTCACTTGATTTTCAATAATCATCATCTGAAAAGTTGTGCATGTTTGTGCAAATCAAAATTTGAAATGCTACCTGCTGTTATATTATTTATTATTTTTTTTTTTTAACTTTTACAGTATGGTTGGTTAATGACTTTTAATAAACTGTGATCGCATTCCTTCAATAAACATTGGAAACGGTACCTCGTGGTCCTTTTTTTTTAATTTGTAAGCATTTTTGATGAAACTAATCATGTGCATTCACGGTTGAAAATATTTTAAACTTTTAAAAGTTTCCCCTGTGAATCAGGATCCGCTGAGAAACGATTCCCCTTTTTCCATTGAAACAATTCGCGGAATTAATAGCTTCGCCATTCACGGATTTGCCATTCATGGCATTTTTCACAAATCAGGAACCGCCGGGAACCTATCCCCCTTTCCCCCAATGAACCAATGCATGACATTTGCGGGGTCGACATTCTCGGCTTCGCCATTCGTGGAATTTTTCGCGGGTCACGGACAGCCCGGAACCTATGCCCCATTTTTCCATTGAAACAATGCCCCACCATTCGTGGATTCACCATTCGTGGCATTTTCCAGGAACGTCTCCTCCGCGAACAGCAGGGTCTGACAGTATTTATGATTATTATAGGTACTCGCGGGGTGTGCTTACACATTGTAAGCAATACCGAACCGTGTTTCCCCATTGTCTCGGGTCGCTCACCTGAATTTGATTTTTCATCGATTTACATCAATTATTTTTTTTTCTTTTATTTATATTTTCATTTCGGGATGCTTTCCAACGGTTCTGTAACTTTTCCTGGTGTACCGGCTTCTATGTCCATCGGCACGCAAAATTTCAGCTTTCTTCGTCACCCGGAAGGTACTGATCTTAAATATCAGTCAGCGAGTGGTTATATATATATATATATATATATATATATATATATATATATATATATATATATATATATATATATATATATATATATATATATATATATATATATATATATATATATATATATATATATATATATATATATATATATATATATATATATATATATATATATATATATATATATATATATATATATATATATATATATATATATATATATATATATATATATATATATATATATATATATATATATATATATATATATATGCCTGGTGTTGGCGCAGTGGTTAGGGCAGCGGCTTGGGATCCAAAAGGTCCTGAGTTCAAGCCCCGTTGGGCCACTGAATTAATACACCAGGGGGTTCACTCAGCCTGTCATCCTTCCGAGGTCGGCGAAATGAGTACCAGTGTACTGGGCCGGTGTATACCCCGGTTAAAATAGGTGTACCATATCCCTGTGTAGTAAGAGGCGACCAGGGTTGCGTCAGGAAGGGCATCCGGCGTAAAACATGTGCCAAATCACAATGCGGATCATGTGGATGATCCGCTGTGGCGACCGCGAACGGGAGCAGCCGAAAGAAGAAGAAGAAGAATATATATATATATATATATATGTATACATATATATATATATATATATATATATATATATATATATATATGTATATATATATATACATATATATATATATATATATATACATATATATACATATATATATATATATATATATATATATACATATACATATACATATATACATATATACATATATATATATACATATATATATACACACATATATACATATATATATACACATATATACATATATATATACATATATACATATATATATACATATATACATATATATATATACATATATACATATATATATATATATATATATATATATATACATATATACATATATACATATATATATATATATATATATATATATATATACATATACATATATATATATATATACATATATATATACATATATATATATACACATATACATATATACATATATACATATATATATATATATATACATATACATATATACATATATACATACACATACAGAAGTACTGACAGTGATAGCACATGGGGCCACAGAGGAAAGAGGAGGAGGGGATGTACGATGACGTTGAGGCAAGGGTCCTTCATCCAGAGAGGAGTTGATGCATGGAAGTGTAGTGGCAGCAGAAACAGCAGACAGGTTTAAACCAGAATCAGATCATAACCGAGAAGCATTGCACATTGAGGGCTGGGTTACATCGATATTCGCAAGAATGCGCAGGCTTGATGGGCCGAATGGCATCTTCCTCCATTGAAGTTCCTTGCGATTCCTTATGATAGACATTTTAGTCCAACTCTGAAAAAGGTGACTTTGCACCACTTCTTTATGGGAGATTTACAACCTAGCAGAGTTAGGACTGAATTTGGGATAGTGCAAAATAAATAAATAAATAAATAAATAAAAGACGTTATGAATAATTAAAGACATTTGTTAAATCAGCAGTCAATCTCAACACAATACAAGGAGGCAGAATAATACCTGTGGACTGAAAAACACCAGGGTTGCACTGGCAATATCGGGCGGCAAATGACTCCATCATGCGGTCAATCTTCTGAGCTTCACCGGGCAGACGGAAACTCCAGAGGAATTGTCTAGAAGGAAACACCATAGAACCGATCAGGGCTGACTTGAGATGGATTCAACTTGAGGCCACAAAACCCACAAAACCAATGATGCCACAAAAAGTCTTTGAAATACCCAAAACACAATTTTAATTTAAACAAGGGGAAGTGATTGAATGGATGACCTTGATGCCCTGATCAATCAGAGCCCTTTTTGCTAATTGCACAGCATAATGTAAATACCAAATGGATTCCCTATTGGGCATATTGTCCAGCGATGCATTGCTCCACAAAGCTCGAAAGAAATGCACAATCGATTGACATTTTACAGTAATGCTCAGATTTCCAGTTAGGGTGAAAAATATGAGCTGTAACGTACTCTTTACAGAGCATCAGTCCTGCTGAAGCAGTTTCTTGGCAAAGGTTATTCTGGGTGGTTTGCCATTGCCTTCCAAACATCAAAATATTTGGAATGTCCATCAAAAACGCTGGCATTCAGAACACCCGGTTTAATGTCCATTTTTTCGAGGGACGGTGCGCACACATTTATACCTCACCCTGCCTTCCCAACACCAGGATGACAGTTTGCAGCTGGGTCTGAATTCAAATCCAGGTGAGACAGCTCAGAAGTGAGTGTCCATAACTCTGGGCTATTCCACCAGCCTTACAAGAGAGAAAGGTATTAAAAAGGACAAATTTCTGAAAAGCAGTAAAGTACTGCGTACTCCATGTCCGGCGGTTAGAGTGCTCGAGCACTCCGTATCCGGCGGTCTAGAATTTGCACCCACTTAATGAAGATGGCCATTCTGTTTGTACGAGCTTCCTCTATTTACGTTGACACATTCGCCAGAAACAGTGCTTGGGAAATCACAAAATATTCCATCCATCCATTGGGACCACACTCTGTGCAGATGGTTGAACCTGCCGAAGCAGTCTCCTTGGCTACTGGACACAATCCTGGACGGGTCACCACTCCGACACAGGATACCAGCAACCTGGCACTCGTTTTGCCGACCTCAGAAGGATGACAGGCAGAGTCAACCCCACCTGGTATTGATTCAACAGCC
This sequence comes from Eptatretus burgeri, assembly GCF_056783735.1. Taxonomy (NCBI): domain Eukaryota; kingdom Metazoa; phylum Chordata; class Myxini; order Myxiniformes; family Myxinidae; genus Eptatretus; species Eptatretus burgeri. Next base: position 96,274,437 of record NC_140966.1, on the reverse strand, counting down.
AAGTGGGATTTGAACTCAGGATCCAAGGATCCCAAACCAACCACCCTAACCATTAAGCCAACACCAGGCATACAAAATATTGCAATGGGAATAAAATCCCTTTTTGCAACAACAAATTAATGCAACAAAAATTAATTAGTTGGTAGGAAGTGATAAGCGTGGAACAAGCAATTGCTGGAATAATTGTTCAATAATTATGTACCGATTGTTGAATTTGTGCATGTCCGGGTTTAATGATTATTCCGAATCACTGCACACTGCGATATAATCTTTTTAAAATTTAAAACGTTTACAATGCTTCGCTCCGAACGCAAGTTTCGTGATAAAATAGCGGAAGGCACACATGACAATATCAATCCCATGAAAGAAAACAATCAGCCAAACATTGTACTTGAGTAACACCAACGCGGTGGGGTAGCATCATTGGCTGAGCGCACGGCAATGCCACTGATGCAATGCCCTCTGCTGGTTAGGGCAGGAATTTGGAATTTATTCATGGTGCTGGCGATGGCGATGGCTTGCCTATTCTTCTGTGAAGGACACCGTGGGATCTTGAATGTCCGCCAACGAATGCTGGAAGACGGGACTCCCGTTTAACATACATCCGAGGGACGGTACACCGATTGATGAATCACCCTGCCTATGAAACACTGGGCTGACAGTTTATATCATGGTCGAGATTCAAACTCAGGCTCGATAGCTTGGAGATGAGTGTGCACACCTCGGGGACATCCTGTCGGCCCAAGTAATATCAATGTACTTGAGTGAGAATATAGGTCAAAATATTTTGGCAAGCCATCGATGAATGTGTAAAGAATATAAATTAAAAAAATAAATAAATCGAAAAAGTCCCCAGAGATTAAACGAAGCACTCTCCGAAGTCAACTTCCCTCACCTGAGTGCCTGGACGAGATTGAGATTTGTGAACTCGTGCAGGTCGACGAAGGCCTGAAGCACCTTGAGATTAAACTCATCCCTACAAAAGGAGTGAAAGCACGCGCAAGTGTAAACACGAGAAGTAAAATACTTTTAAAAACAACTAATTTCTGCTAACAATCTCACCAGCAGAGGTGCGGAAGGAATTTAGAGTTCCAACACGATGCAATATGATGGGGTTACTACCGGTGGGGCCAATTCTATCGATGGACAGACATACAGAGAAAATACAACTACATACATATATATATATATATATATATATATATATATATATATATATATATATATATATATATATATATATATATATATATATATATATATATATATATATTGTTGCGGATTCGCGCCCGCCGGCGTGCGAACGGCCACGTAACTCGAATCGCGGCACGTCGCCCACCGTACGGACAATCCCGTCGTGACCCTCTCGGACTAACGCCGGGAACTCGTCACGGGTGGACCTTTCGTCCTCACCACGATCGTGCCAATCGGCCCCCCGCGTGGGATAGGGTTGCTCGCCAAATTCGACCTACCTAAGTACCCACACGGAGGGTAGACCGGGCGATCGCACCTCGCCGCAGGTCGACTTCGGACACGGGCCACTTTAAGCGACCCGTTCCGTACTATCAGGATAACCGAGCGGTGTTATCATCGGCCTAAAACGGTTCGAATAATTATCGGGCGTTTTAGCCCACGACCAACCCTTTACGTGAAGTAAGATGGAGATTCAAAAAAGGAAAAGACGAAGCGAAGCGGGAAAACAGTTCAACATAAAGCACATTTATTTCACGATGAACGGAAAGCACACATATACAATTACACCAAAAGCAAATGTAAAAGAAGAAGAAACACAATATTACACAAAAAGCAAATATAAAAGAGAAACACAATGCAGATCTATTACCGACTACGCGAGCACACGGCAACACTTATGCAGTTTTACTTCACAGACGGCGCCGACAACACATATACCCAAAGCAAAAGAAAAGGACCACCCTCAAGGATGAGGCGGGCCTGGGGCCGAGACCGCGTCGGGCCTACCCATCTGATGATGAGACGCAAAGTGGCGGTGGCGCCCCAACTCCGCGGGCCTCGCGGACAGTGTCTGGTAGGGGGTGGGAAAGGGGCCCCCTTGTCGCACTATCTCAGCGCGGGGGGAAACAGGAGGGGGTTGTTGATGCTCGGGGGAAGGGGGATATCACCCTGTCTTGGGTCCCGCGACGAGCGTCTCCACCACGACCTCGGTCGCGCCGCCGGCCTCTCCTTCCGCAGCTCCCCGAATCGTACGCGAGCACCCCCTCGATCGCCTTCGCCGCCGCCACCTCTCCACAGCTCCGTCCTCTTCACTCTGACTACTACCACTTCTTCCCAGCTCCACCGACAACTCCCAACCGCGAACTGCTTTGACTGACGAACGCAGCCGTTTATATCCCCCGTGGCCTCGCTCCTTCACCTTTGACCGTTTACCTCCGACCCTTCACCTCTAACTGGCTCCCCATTGGACCGAGGAAAAGTGGGCGTGAATGCTTTTTGATCCATGAATTTGCATATAGCGACTACACTCCAACGCCCTAGAGGCGGGGCCAAATCGCCCCACGCTCACCGATAGGACGGAACAGAAGTGGGCGTGAGTCGTTTTTGATCCGTTTTCTTCGGAAAGTCTATGATGTTTCTGAACACGCTGCTCGGTGCGCGCCCTGCACGAGTCCAGTATCGGTGCCCACAAGTGGCGCAAGAATGGTAGTGATACGATGGTGGCGAGTTGTGACGGTAAAGGTCGTGGCTGTTGTCGTGAAGCGGCGTTGTGGTTGGTGGTTGTTGTGTGATGGCTGTTGAGACGTGGTTGGTGGTGGTAGTAATGGCGGCTGGTCCAAAATAAAGATAGTAAAAGAAAAACGGCTATCCAGAAGGGTCGCAGCCCGCATGAATGACATTTATTCCCTCTAAACAACGGGTGTGGGCCTAACTACACATATACTTACAGAGATATCTCACCTAAGGGACCTGAATGGTGGTTTGTGAATTTCGTCAACCACAACAATCAATATATATATATATATATATATATATATATATATATATATATATATATATATATATATATATTTGAGCGACAAGTACCTTTTCTGAAGTCTCATCAAAAAATCATCACATTCATTCTCGCATTTCACACAAATCCAATAACTTTTCATAACTTGATGTCTGCCTTCTCATTCAATAAGACATAGCTAACAAGAAGTCTTTTTACTTCATATATGGACAGCAAAGACAGCTCGCTAGTATTACAATTGTGACCTTGCTGGACAATACTGTTTAGTGCAGCAGCACAGACACACGTGATCACAAATCAAGCTGTCTAATAGAAAGGAGGTTAACGTAGTGTGGTCTCGTCTGCATCATAAATGGTAAATATGATGGTACACGTCATCCCGGGCCATCAGGTAGCAGCCTGCAGGGTGCGAACATTCAGCAAATGCCAAATTGCTTCGGGCTTGCAATTTGTTGGAGGGCAGCCAAGAGAACACGTACAAACAGATCCTTTGGCTTGAGCAGGTTGAAAAAGCAGATGCTGCTCGCTGGTGCTCCCAAAAACAAACATATTTCATGCTATAGCTTATAAAACCTCATGTTTGCAGCAGGGTTCAGTAAACCATTTGCACTGTTGGTGGGTGCAGGTGAAAAATGTAGACTGTTGTCCTGCCCCCCCCCCACCTTCACCCCTATCCCTTTACTTATTTGGGGGGAGGTTCTTTTTTTGTGCCCAAAACCTGACCCTTGGGTACTACCAACATGTATGGAAAATGTGGTGGAGCTCTGGCCCAGCTCAAAACCAAAAATTGGCCCAACTCTGTTTGTTTTGTTTTTTTTGTCCTATGACTGTCTCACTGTCTGTCAGACACGCAAGTTATTTCACATCATCGGATTGAACTTGTGTACATGCAAATTTAAAATTTTGTCTTAGCATGTTCATTATTGGTTATTTATATCATAAATAAATAAAAACAAATAAAAAACACTGTTGGTACGTGAATGGATAAAACACAGAAGAGTGGCATTTGCTTGTCATCAATCTTGATGTATACCATAGAGCACCACCCGGTGGTGGTGGGAGAGGTCATCACGAGAGTGTACGAGGTGCAGTGGAACACGGGAAGCAAGCGTGCCAGCATCAACTCCGCTTTATTGCGCGACCGGAAGTACACTCCTGCCACCCCTAGCGGGCGAGGCATGATATACGAAAACCCAATCACATGATACAGCACACTCCTCCCCTCGTAAAATGACAAGTCAAATGATGAAAGGACAATCATAACATGACCACCTGAAACCCATCAACACTCATAATCCTCCAAGTACCGCGGCCGCACCCTGACCCGTCTCGGACGGGCAGCGCCGCCAGACAGTCCAGGCTCAGACGCCTCCCGGCTCAGTCGAGGTGACACCCTTGCCGGACTCGCGCCATCCGCAATAACAACCGCCCCTGGCCGACCAGCCTGCCCGACGTCCCCAGGTAGGACAGCATCAGGCGAAGACCCCCTGGGCGTCGGCACATCCGGCCCTGGCGATACAACGTCAGGCGCCGGCGACATTACAGGTGGGGGTCCCACATCATTCGGCCCGGGGAGGTGTGGGGGGGGGGGGTGACGCTGGACAGCGATCATGCATTTGGTCCACGTGCCGCTTCCACACATCCCCACCATCAGTCCGCACCATGCAATTCGCCGGCCCCAGTACCACAGAGACCACAGCCGGCACCCATTTGGAACCGTGGAAATAATCGCGCACCATTACCCGCTGTCCCACATTGAAACCGCGCAGCCGCGTCGGATGTGACACCGCCCCACTCCCCGACCCTCCAGGTCACAGTAAATCCAGTCTGGACCGCAATGCCCGTCCATAGAGACGAATGGCAGGAGAATCACCCGTGACAGGATGAATCGCGTTCCTGTAATGGAGCAAAAAGACATCAACCACCGTCTGCACAGGTGCAACCCCCCCCCCCCCCCCACGCAAAGCCCGTTTCAACATCTTAACAAATGACTCAGCTTGCCCATTCGTCTCAGGATGATACAGTGCGGACCTTAAATGTCGAATACCATTTTGGCGCATAAACTCATCAAATACACCCGCGATGAACTGCGGACCATTATCAGAGACCAGGATCTCCGGTAACCCTTTATTAGCAAAGATCGTCCGCAGTTTCTCGACTGTACTGTTTGCTGATGTATGCTGCATTACTACAACCTCCGGCCATTTAGAGAATGCATCGATCACAATCAAAAACATTTTGCCATTAACCAGCCCCGCAAAATCTACATGGACCCTCTGCAAGGCTCTGTCTGGGGCAGGCCATAGTCCCGAAGCTCGACGCGGGTTATCAGCATCTGTTTGGCACGTGGCGCAACGCTTAACCAACTGCTCAATGTCTTTGTCCAACCCCGGCCACCACAACAGGCTACGAGCAAGACTATTGGTCTTCACGACGCCAAGGTGACTGACATGCAGTTCTTCCAAACACCGCTGCCTGAACTTCGGCGGAATCACCGTCCTCATTCCCCACATAATGCACCGTTGGACCAACGACAGCTCCACTGCGCGTGACGTGAAAGGTTGAAATGCCGGTGTCGAAGGCAGATCGCTCCAATTCCCCGTAGAAATCGCCTGGACGACACGGGCGAGCACCGGATCACGAGCAGATTCCACCGCGACCTGTCTGGCCATGACCGGCCCGCTTTGGACCTGGCCCAGCGCAAACACATCGACCCGGTCGGCCAACTCAGACGCAGCTGGACCCTCCGCACACGGCAAGCGAGAGAGCCCGGCGCAGTTAGCATGCTTCTCAGTGCTTCGGAAATGAGTATCATAATCGTAAGCACCAAGAAACAGACAACACCGCTGTATTCGCTCGGCCGCTACCACCGGCACCCCGCGTTCGGGTCTCAGGATGAATTGAAGCGGTTTGTGCTCAGTCTGCAAAGTGAAATGCCGCCCCAGCAGGTATTGATGAAACCTCCGCACACCCCAGACGAGGCTGAGAGCCTCGCGCTCGATCTGGGCATATCCCCGCTCTGCTGCGGACAGGGTCCGGGATGCAAAACAAACAGGCCGCTCGGAACCATCGTCCATGCTGTGGGAGAGCACTGCCCCGATGCCATATGCAGAGCTGTCGCATGCCAATAGGAGCGGACGCGCAGGCTCGTAGTCCACAAGGACCGTATCCTCTGTGCGCAGCCGCTTGACGTGGTCAAACGACGCCTGGTGTGCAGGCCCCCAAGCCCAGCGCTCGTCCTCCCTGAGCAACCGTGTTAACGGCGCAAGTTGTGAGCTGAGCCCTCGCACGAACCTTTGGTAATACTGGGCCATACCAATGAATGAGCGCAGCTGCGTCTTGTCGCGAGGCGGTGGCATGTGTTGAATCGCTTCCACCTTCCGAGGACCTTTCAACAGCCCCTCCGGCGTGATGATGTGCCCGAGGTATTCCAAGCGCTGCTTGAAGAACGCGCACTTGTCCCTGTTCAAGCGCAGGCCGCACGCTTCTAGCTTTGTCAGCACTTGGGCAATGTTCGCAAGATGCTCGTCCGCCGTTTTCCCCGCAATGAGCACATCGTCCAGGTAGGTCTGAGCGGGCAGGCCAATGCAAACCTGATCCATGGCTTTCTGCCACAAAGCTGGGGCCGAAGCAATCCCAAAACAGAGTCGGGTATATCGATAGAGTCCTTGACACGTGTCGATTGTCAAAAGCTCGCTACTCCCGGGATCCATCGGCAGGTGAAAATATGCATCACGCAGGTCTAGCTTCGTGAAGTATTGACTCCCCGCCAATCGCGCATATATTTCATCGATTGACGGCAGTGGATATTGCTCCACGCTGAGCCCCGGGTTAACCGTGGATTTGAAATCCCCGCACAATCGGATGTCTCCATTCCGTTTCAGCACCGTGACAACCGGGGTGGCCCAATCTGAGCACGACACCCGTTTGATCACTCCACAGGCCTCCAGCCTATCCAGTTCACCCTTGACCCTGTCCCGCAGGGCATACGGCACCGGACGTGGTTTACAAAACCGAGGAACCACCCCCTCCTTCAGGAAGAGTTTTGCCTCCATGCCCTTGAGTTTCCCAAGGTCGTCGCAAAACAAACCTTGATGTCTTTGAAGAATCTTCTCCAACTGATCCTCCCACCGGCTCGGCACGGGTTGCACAAGGTGAACTGCGGCCCAGTCTAGCCTGATGCAGGCCAGCCAATCTCGGCCGAGGAGAGACGGTCCCCTCCCCTGCACGACGTACACCCGAAGCGTGGTGACCTGGCCTTGGTACCGCACAGACACGTCTGCCATCCCGACTGACGTTATCTTCTCGCGGGTGTACGTGAACAGCATGAGGTTGGACCTGATAAGCTTCAGGCCGTTGAGTCTACGCACGGTCTGTTCGCCGATGATCGACACAGCCGCTCCAATATCGACCTGGAACGTGATCGGCGCTTTGTTCACTTCGACTTCCACCGCCATCGGGCGCGCCGCCGCCGGGCCAATTGAAAACAGGCCCATCCACGGCCACCGGTTCCGCCCCGAGTCGCCTCGCACATCGCCGTCCATGACCTCAACGGTGGCCGGCGCCCCACGGCACACACGCTTCAGATGACCCACCTTGTGACAATTCAAACACACAGTGCCTTTATACGGGCACGCACGGTGCAAGTGTCGACCTCCGCATCCCGAACACGTCCGCGGGGCCAATTCGCCGCACGTGCGGCCGCGCGGCGACGTCCGACCGTGCGTCCCGGGGTGCTTGCGACCCCGCGCGGCCGGTGATGGCTCGAACATCCCCGCGAGTCTGCTCGACCGCTGTACCCGTGCTGACCGCCGAGTCGAATGTAATGGCTTCACCCTTCAGTCGTAGAACCGCTGAAACCATATTCGCATCTTGTAAACCAGCGATAAAACGATCCTTGAGCTGCGCTGGACGCTCCCCCGCCGTGAACTTGCAGGCCATGGAAGAATGCTTAATCCGCGCCACGAAATCAGCGACGCGTTCCTCTGCCCTTCGAGAGGCGATCAAACTGGTATCGAGCGAGTTGTAATGACTTCTCCGGCGCCATGTGTGCTTTCATCTTCTCCACAATGTTCTGAAACGACAGCCCGTCATCACGGGGCTTGTCCGGCGCCACCAAATCACGCAGTAGTCGATAATGCTCCGCCGAAAGCAAAGCGAGCAAGATCGACTTCTGTTTGCTCTCGTCGACCCCTCATTCGCGTGGAAATAGCATTCCAATTGTTCTGAAAACAATTCGAAGTCGTCTCCGACGAAAACGGGCACAAGTCCGTTTTCAACCATCCTCGTCGCCAACTTGTACGAGGTGCAGTGGAACACGGGTAACAAGTGTGCCAGCATCAACTCTGCTTTATTGCGCGACCGGAAGTACACTCCGGCCACCCCTAGCGGGTGAGGCATGATATACGAAAACCCAATCACGTGATACAGCACAATCACAAGTCAATTGTTTTTCTTTTTTAAGGTTTATCATTTTCAAGGCATATAATGCAAACATCCATCAGGTTTGATTTACAGTATATATATATATATATATATATATATATATATATATATATATATATATATATATATATATATATACACATATACACACATATATACTTTATTCAGCGAATAACTCACATAATTCATCCACCCGAAGGGTGGGCAAACTGCTCGTGCTTTTACAAATGTGAATGCATTTGTAACGTCCCAATAAAGTTTATTCGACATGATACAACTTCTGGAAGTTACGATAACCAGCAATTAATCCGAAAGAGGCAGAAGAAACTCATTTTTGTTTTAGTTAAACAAACCAAGGACAAAAAAGGAGAAAGAAAGAAACAAGAGCGAAGTTGATGGCACACCATTGCAAATCCCTACTCTTCCCACCTAAAACAAAGTTGAAAAATGGTGAAAAGTTCCACCAGGAATCACCCAATATCAAATTTTGAGTTAAAAAAAACATTTTGTTTTGACCTGTGTGATCCAAAGTCCACACCCCCTGGGGCATGACCTCGAGGTCAAATTCATAAAATCGTTAAATATTTTATGTGCCCCCCGCCCCCCAAATGTTGATTGCATTTACAAAGTTTCATTTTAAAAAATGTTTTGAAATGTTTTGACTTTTTTGACCCTGTTCCAGAGGGCGGGACCAAAATGGTACCGTTCCCACATCTTCTTGCCAAGTGGTGATCATAACTACCAAATGTGAATTTCTGCACAACCGTTTAGGAGGAGATCGTGTGATGGACAGACAGAGACAGCTGATTACAATAATATCCGTTTGTTTGTTTTTTTTCTCAAAAAGCATGAGGATTTAGAAAAAAAATTTAAAAACAGGATGAAGACAATGGAAGATGCACAACATCTGATGTTAATCCAGCGTTACCATCCTCATTCCCTCCAAGACAGATGACAATTGATGTTTCACTTGACTAAATGCCACGTAGACTTGACCATGGCGCAAGTTACGGTCAATGAAAACCGACCGTATCTCTCGTTTGCTCTGGGTTTTGTTGAAGATCATGGCAAAGAGTATTCTCAAAAGGAAAAGAATTTCTCACCGACGTAAATTGAAAGTCAGAATCCCATTAAAAGAATTGTATCTTTGGGATGAAGGCAGTCGTGTCTGTCGGCTACCTGAAAAGGATTTCACACTCCATCATCCTGTTCCCTACCACTTTCAGGAACATTCCGGTGTCATTTCCTGAACCTTATTTTCGTCCCACGTGAAGGTTTTGAAGAAGTGCGGCAACATTTACCTTGAGCTCAGCTTATGAGGCGGCATGTCAGAAAGAGTCAGTGGGTTTCGATATTCTCTTGGAATATTTAAGTTGGACAATCATAATTATCAACCGTTACAGTTTGAAGCCGAGTCGGGATTCAAAATCGAGCTAGACAACTCAAAAGTGAGTGCACAGGCTTCTCGGCTACCCATTTAGCCAAGAGATGGAACATTTGACTCTGATGGGTTATCAAAATTCCCAAAATATGTGTTAAAGCATACATATCAACATGTTGGCATCCTCTTAAACCAGCCCAAGTAGGTGAGACTGTCAGCAGCCCTCGGATAAACAAAGCTTGGGTTTTTTTTAATTATTAACATTCACACAAATTAATTAAAACCAAGTCCATACCCTTCATTCATCATCATTGTTGTTGTTTTTGTCCATGTAATCTTTCTGTGCACACGGTTATCACAACAGTCATTGCAGTATGAAGTCATTTTTGGATCCGACTGAAACCTACGATAAATCACTCTCTCAAAGGCAAACTGAGATGAATACAGTCATGAGTGCCACGATGGTGATTTGTCAGTTTAAACTTTGCCAAGCAGCCAGAAGTCACTCAAAGCCAGATATGTTAATGCGGAGAAGGTGGAAACGTTTTCAAAGCACTTTTGCACCAAATAAGTTCCGTCGCAAGTCGGGGAGCACGTCATCATGCACCGCACTGATGAAATCGACACCGAGGAGATGCCAGAGGAATTTGACCTTTTCGACGATCGTACCGGGTGGTTATCGATTGGTTCTTTTGAATAAAGAATGACTAAAATCGAACCTTGTTTGTCCCAGAAAGATAGATTAGAGAGGAACTTGCCAATGAAAGCAACTTGGTGAACTTTATTCGGTGGAAGAAAGCCATTGCTTCCGTTTCTGTGACTTTGGTGTGACTGTGAAGTCTTGACAGTTAAACAAAGGGATCCAAACACTCGTTCATTGTGACATCGATCGATATCAATGGGCTCTTCTCCAGCTGTGGCAAAAATCTTCACCATTGCTTTATTTTTTAAAACACACACACACACACACACACACACACACACACACACACACACACACACACACACACACACACACACACACACACACACACACACACACACACACACACACACACACACACCTGTATTTGATTTGTTTGGCTGCATTTGAATCTTGACCTGGGTAGAAATAAACTGTCACCGTGTTTTGCCTGACATGATATGCCTGACTGGAGAAGAGACGAGTCGGGATGCCTGACTGGAGAAGAGACGAGTCGGGATGCCTGACTGGAGAAGAGACGAGTCGGGATGCTATTAATTATTTTTTTTAATACATGGTCCAGGCTCATGGAAGAGCTTTGACAGAATTTGCCTTCCAAGAGGAGAATGCAAGATGTTTTAAAGCAAATGCCTCAACAGAATTCAGAGTACCAAGAGCGGGACGATGGGTAAGATAACCGAAAACGAGATGGAATGAATCTGTGCGTAAGACAGAGCAGGTTTCTGTGGAATAATTCCCAGCTGAATCATTATTAGTGGCGATGGATATAGGAAACCAGTTCTGAAGAGAGATGGCTGCTTGCAGACCCTCCCAGTCTGCCTGAGCGAACTGCCAGACTTGCAGGTGCAGAGGCAGTTCTCAGAGAATGGCTGGAGAGACGACCCTCACTAGCACATGAACAGATAAGCCAATTGGGGCAGAGGATGAGCAAGATACATGGGCCGTGAAGTTGGTCAT
>NC_140966.1:96217962-96255462 GCF_056783735.1 Eptatretus burgeri | reverse complement strand
TTGGGTAAAATTGGGGTTGCTGAAGTATTAAGTAGTCGTAGTCGGAGTTGTAGTCATTGTTGCGTACAGTATTCATGTATTTCTGAGATTAGACAAAACGGAAATTTTATGAGGATGCTTTTTAGCTTTTTGTTTGCACTGATAATGCAGATAATCTATAATAAATGTCAGTGTGTGGCAGTCCATCACCTCAATAACTCCAAAGCCATGAAACCTAATGGCCCCAAACTTTGCATGTATATGAAGAGAACTCCAAGATCGTGTATGAATGAAAATTGGGTGTTTGGGTCAACTTAAACATCCCTTTGGAAGATATTTAACGGCCTTGTTTAATTATTCTTTAAAAAGGTATCATCCTTGGTCAGTCCCCGTTAGCCCTCTGTCAGCTTGCTGGGATCCTTAATTTGACATTTTGTTCGGTCTGCTCAACAAAGCCTTGACTTGGAACAGGCCACAATGGTTTCTGAAAGATAAAGTCGAGTTATCTTCATACCTACGAATCGCTGGATTCAAGCAATGTCCGAATTGGGCAAATTAACTTTTTTTCTTTAATCAGTCGGAACTGCTGCAATGGTCAATTCAGCATTTTAAATTTTGAAATTCGGCTCAAGTGAAATGATTTTAGAGCTGATCGCATTTCAGCTGCAATGCTTATTTGTAAAAGTCCAGAGTTGTATTCACACACCATTTGATACTCCAGACAGTGGTTCTGTCCGGACAGTGGTTATCTCCAGATGTGTCTGGACGGTGTTTATTTGAGTGCTTGCTCGAGTGTTTTATATTGGAAGGCAGATCGATTCCAAAGTACTCGATTCCAACCATAAAATCAAATGGAATCGAGTAGTGAATCGGAATCAACATTGTTTCTGAGTAATTCCTACTTCCTAGAAATAAGAATATTTTTTCAGAGAAAAATTTTTTCGTCCCTGTTGGGCATGTTCCGGTTGGTTACACATGGCCTGGTAATGTATCAATTGAAAAGGAACACCCCCTATGGCATCCCGTTTGCAATATAGCAACAAAAGCAAATCACTTGCAAACTAAACATGCCCAAAGGGTGTGTTCCTTTTAAATGAATAGCAAGGCATTTGGAGTTTGCTGGTAAAATATGCCGATTGCTTTGCTGATGGACGGGTAGGCAATACATAGACTGATAAAGTTTTGAGAACATTTTGTTCAAAAGGTCCAGGGGTGCAGTTTGGAACTATTTCTGGAAGGTTAAGGAAGACAGTCCGAAAGTTGGATCCTCACTTTGTTCAATTGACATTGCCCATCACTGTAAGAAGTGCAATATGCGAAAACATACCACCAGAGAGAGTACCTAATTAGTAATGGTTGAGAATGCGGATTCAAAGACACCAAAGTCTGCAACAGCAACAAGTTCGCTTTCCAAATCGATGACTGAAAGCACTTTCGCCCCAGTAATGCTCCAGTAAGCTGCCTTCCCTTCCCCTCGCCTACCCTCTCACACTGCCTTCCCTTCCCCTCGCCTACCCTCTCACACTGCCTTCCCTTCCTCTCGCCTCCCCTCTCACACTGCCTTCCCTTCCCTTCGCCTCCCCTCTCACACTGCCTTCCCTTCCCCTCCGCTTTCTTCCCCTCCCCTCTCACACTGCCTTCCCTTCCCCTCCGCTTTCTTCCCCTCCCCTCTCTTCCCCTCCCACACTGTCTTGCCTTCCCTTCCCCTCTCACACTGCCTTCCCTTCCCTTCCCCTCCCCTCTCACACTGCCTTCCCTTCCCCTCCCACACTGCCTTCCCTTCGCCTCCCCTCTCACACTGCCTTCCCTTCCCTTCCCCTCCCCTCTCACACTGTCTTGCCTTCCCTTCACCTCCCCTCTCACACTGCCTTCCCTTCCCCTCCCCTCTCACACTGCCTTCCCTTCCCCTCCCCTCACACTGCCTTCCCTTCCTCTCCCCTCTCACACTGCCTTCCCTTCCCCTCCCTCTCACACTGCCTTCCCTCCTCTCCCCTCTCACACTGCCTTCCCTTCCCCTCCCCTCTCACACTGCCTTCCCCTCCCCTCTCACTGCCTTCCCCTCCCCTCCCCCACACTGCCTTCCCCTCCCACACTGCCTTCCCCTCCCCTCCCACACTGCCTTCCCCTCCCCTCCCACACTGCCTTCCCTTCCCTCCCCTCCCACACTGCCTTCCCTTCCCTCCCCTCTCACACTGCCTTCCCTTCCCCTCCCCTCTCACACTGCCTTCCCTTCCCCTCCCCTCTCACACTGCCTTCCCTTCCCCTCTCACACTGCCTTCCCTTCCCTCCCCTCTCACACTGCCTTCCCTTCCCCTCTCACACTGCCTTCCCTTCCCTCCCACACTGCCTTCCCTTCCCTCCCCTCTCACACTGCCTTCCCTTCCCCTCTCACACTGCCTTCCCTTCCCTCCCACACTGCCTTCCCTTCCCCTCCCCTCTCACACTGCCTTCCCTTCCCCTCCCCTCTCACACTGCCTTCCCTTCCCCTCCCCTCTCACACTGCCTTCCCTTCCCTCCCCTCTCACACTGCCTTCCCTTCCCCTCCCCTCTCACACTGCCTTCCCTTCCCCTCCCCTCTCACACTGCCTTCCCTTCCCCTCCCCTCTCACACTGCCTTCCCTTCCCCTCCCCTCTCACACTGCCTTCCCTTCTCCTCCCCTCACCTCCTTTTTCTCCACCCTCTCTCCTAGTCTTCCTGTCAGCAAAGCGACGGGTGGTATTTGCTGGTAATTAAATATTATTTATCAATAAAAATGAACATCAAGTATTGCACAGTGAAAATCTCAGCAAGGTTTGTGCTTTCAGCAATTTGGCATTCATGAGGCATCACGGTATTACAGGTGAACAAACTGGCCGAGAAATAAGTTTGCAACCAAAACAGTGACATTTTCTTTTAAAGAGTCCCATCGAAAGTCAACTGATTAGTGTGACTTTAGATCAAATAATTATTTGGTCGATTCATCGTTTCTACAAGCCATCGAGTGTGTTAAAGTCCGGTTCACAAATAACCAAGTTATTGTAATCTCGAAGAAAGACCCCCAACAATGTGGACCAACAAGGCAAGCGGCGAAAAATGGCAAAACGGCACACGAGGAAAAGGGAAGCATGCTTGATGGAAACACAGGTCGAGGGTAAGGAATTACAGCAAGGCCGGAGATGGGAAGTGTCGTCATAGCTACGCATGGCATACCTCGATCTCCGCAAGAATCTCGGTTTTACGACGACGCACGGTCGTCAGTTCCTCCTGCTCTTCTGAAGTCAAATCGTCTGGCATGGCTGAGTGAGAGAAACGAACAGTTATGATCATCCACAAAACTCGTGAACATACCCTCCATGTCAAGAGTCTGTAAGAAAGACGACGACAGGTCAGCAGCTTTGGTTACCAGCAGAAAGAGCGAACGTCTCAAGCAGAAGCATGACAAGTACTGCGTGAAACAGAAGGGTGACGTAGTGGCTACAGGATGGGCGTGGGAAACACGACCACTTAAACATCCTGCATCCCCGGACATTCATGATCGGCAATGTCCCCTTCCGCTTAACCCCACCGTCAACTCTCAGAAAGAACACTGTGGTCGCGTCCCAAACAGTGGCTTTTAGTGTTTACGAGACTGACCTCTACCACTGCTGCTGTCATCATCAAGTCTACAGCTAGCATTGCAGATCTTTGTCAAACTCTCACAAAACTCTTCCACCAGCCTCAATCTTGAATTTAAAAAAATTATTAGTGATAATAACAACACACCACCACCACCATCATAATCATCATAAATCAACTCATGTACCATGCTTTCTATCCTTGTACTCTGCATTGTGTTGGTGCTAAGCTACAATCCTGGTCAGGGCACCAATTTGGAATTTGTTCATAGTGACGTCGATAGATCGCCAAGTCTTCGCGAAAGATGCCACGGGATGTTTAACGTCCACCAACTGACGCCGGCAGATGGGACGCCCAGTTTAACGTCCATCCGAGGGACGGCACACACACTGATGAATCACCCCGTCTGTGAAACACCAGGATGATAATATATAAGTGGGTCAGGATTCAAACCCAGGCTAGACAGCTGAGAGGTGAGTGTGCATACCTCGAGGCCATCCTGCCAGCCTCCAGCATCACAAACAAGGTTTTCCACATTTAATTTCCTGTTGCTTGTCTGCAGGTAGACTCGTACATCAGCAAAACATCTCACCAGGAATGACACTGCCTTGCATCCATTTGGACACTAGCCCAGGGTAGCTTCACCTCCCTCTTCTCCTCCTGCGAAGCTTTGTCGGAACAGCACGCCTTTTTGGAAAAAATGGGAACAGCACGATTCCTCGACAGCCCCTCCCAGGCGCCAAGCTCATAACAGAAGCCATTTTTTATGGCCGGTGCTAGACCAAGGACGCAGCCGACTGCCTGGGCATCATTAAGCCGCATGTAATGCAGCGCCAAAAGGGAGGCAATTAAATGAGTGAATTAACTCTCCCCTCGATCACCCTGGAGCTACCAAACCACAACCAAGTCGCTCTTTCCTTCCCCCTCCCTCATTATATTTGGAATTTATTTTATGCACAACACACCCATTCCCTCACCTCACCAAGACCCCTCCCAAACTCAGCACCAATTTGGACACAAACTAAAAAAAAAAAATAAGTCTCATAATACTTTGTCCAACCTCAACGCACACAAGACTCTCTTCTCCCCAGCCCTGCAAGCACGGTGCCACCCGCTTGCCAGCACACAGCCAGTGGTCTGTGCCTCATTACAAGCTGAATGGTACTTCTGTGCAACGTCATGAAAACTGCATGCCAAGGCCGGGACTTTAACACACTCCAAAAACCCCTCGCGTGACAATTTAACTGATGTGCCAAGCCAAAAGTTACACAATTGAATAACACTGCCCTCCTTTGTGCACAGATTTGCATCGTCGACGCAAGTAAACAAAATGTAGCAAAGGACTGTACGTTTGGCATGATTATTGGGATGCCTAAACAGTTATCGAAAGAGAAAACTCAGTCGGATTCCCACCGTCTCACCCCACTCTCATCCTCTACCCCGCCTCAAAAGTGATGGCTCAAACAGCACGGCATAGCCAGATGTCCACAGGAACCATATGGACAAAGTGCGGCAACTGCAGGGACAGAAGGGCAGGGCTCAGAGCCTGGACATCTGCCAAATGGACAAGTATGGCTTAGAGGTAATGCTGCACGTGTGGAAAAATAAATCCATGAGAACTCCAAATACATCATTTCATAATTGGAAATGGGGGGTGGGAGGGTGAGGGGAGCATAAAAACAACAACAACAATTACCAAGAAGGGCTGGTGGTTTGAATTCTCTGAAATGTTCTCGCAACTATCGTGTAATAAACTGAAAAGGTCAGTCATGGACCAATGAAACTGGCATATTTATTTGCTTCTCTTTATACGTTCATTTAATCTGTTTAAATAGGTCTAGTGTTGGCTTAGTGGTTCGGGTGACTGGCTTGGGACCTTAGGGTCCTGAGTTCGAGCCCCGATGGCCGCTGAATTAACACCAGGTGGGGTCGACTCAGCCCGTCATCCTTCCGAGGTCGGCGAAATGAGTACCAGTGAACTGACAGAGGTGCACAGCATCAACGGGCACAGCTGCGCTTCCGAGAAATGATAGCTGCCACACGCAACAACATAACAGAATTGTTTAAATGAGTATGTGTTTGCCAAGTTTGTGAAGGGTGTCATGGAAAAGCTTGACATGAATGGTCACCTGGAATGTTTTTTTTTTTTTTAAACCTCCCAAAACCTACCTGTGCACACCCTGAGTAAAACCACCAGTTTTCAACTACTTCCATCCAGCGGTTTAGGAAAACAGTACATATGTCGAGGTCAAATAAAGTGCAACAGACACAGACACAGACACAGACACAGACACAGACACAGACACAGACACAGACACAGACACAGACACAGACACAGACACAGACACACAGACACACAGACACACAGACACACAGACACACAGACACACAGACACACAGACACACACACACACACACAGTACGATATCATTCCAAAATGATTCTGAAGATCATGCAACATTGTAATAAACACTTGATTAGGATTACATCAAAAATAAATAATAAAAGATGGACACCCTACATTTGAAAATTAATCACAGTCCAAACGTCGACCTTTCCACTGCGAAACATTGAGACTCATCAGGGCAAGTTTGGATTGAACAAAGCAGGAATTAATGACCAGGAGAGAGGGGGAGGGGGGACTGGCAGGAATAACAACCTGCAATAAGAGAGTTAGGTTCGATAGGGTTAATGGGGGTAATAAATATTGTGGGGAGTGATGGGTGGTGACATGAGATTGCGGTTGTACCGCCAGCTTGAAACCCTGGAGGGAGGAGTCCGATTGATAATTCCATAACATTTGTGCAACTGCCTTCCTGGAGCTGCTCAGACACTTTTGTGTCAAAATCAGATGTCAGTAAGGATTGAACAAAAATATATATCTAAATGTACATCAACAGCAACAGCAACAGGAACAGCATCAGCAACAACAACGTGTTATTGTATGCCTTTCATATCAAAGGAAACCAAAATTATCATGGTGGGTGAGTGATACCATAAGAGGAGGAGGGGGGGGGGATCAAAGGGGTTATATGGAGCAAAATAATATTCACAATCTGACAAATTAATTGGTGGAAATCTAGCAAACTTGGAATCAAAGCCTTCCAAAGTTCTGTGGCCTATGTATGTTCAAAGGCGATGAGGATGACATGTTGGCTTTGGCATTCCAGCTCGGATTGCGTCCAATTGTCAAACCATTGTGCACCCATAACGTCAATAAGTCATTCAAGGGCGTCGGGACGGTGGAAGATGAGTGTTCGTCGCCAAATCACCTTGTGCTTGGTTTAATGGCTAAACAAGTCGGGTCAAAATATAAACGCCTGCCAGTCTTCTGGAGGGAGTGTGCTTGCATTAATGGGACTTCAAATCAGTGCCGTTTCACCTTTCTAATGAGTCCAACATAATCCCTCTAACCGACAAACAACCTGCCAGCCGTACTTCCATATACAAGGCAAAATTCCCCCAAAACAAGCTTGCGCACACCGTCACCAATTACAAGCAAACATAACAAAATGTATTTGTCTGGAAAAACGAGAATCTGGGAAAAGAAGAACAAGGTCTCCATCCCTTGGGTGCAAGAGAAGATAATCCAAGTTTGTTGTGTGGTCCAATGGATGCAAAACCCAGCTGTGCACCTCCACTCCCACAGAGAGGTAAGGTAATGGAGAGCATGGCTCCGAGACGAGCAATCGCATCAACACAGAGCTAGCAAGAAAAAAAAAAATTAAATAACATGTCGAGACAAAGGCATCGTTCCAAGCAAATTCGACGTGGTGGTGATGATTATGCTCGGCAAACCTCCAGCTGCATGAAAATAAATTGCAAATTACATCACGGACATTGAGCTATCTGCGTGGGGGGGGGGGAGGAGAACAGCTGCTGCCAAGCTTGTCAAGGTTGAGGCCCATGATTTACCGAAGCTAGGATGGCCACGAAAGTCAACAGGCCATTAGGATACACACGCTCAAGAAGAAAAGGGTAGGAAACTGATATCGGGGCAGAGACGTGACTTAGTGCTACAGAAGTGTACAAACAAAACTGATTTATACTGCAGGTGTGGAAACAAATATAAATACAAACAAAGGCCAAAGGATTCAACGACAGAATGAAGGAAGCAGGAAGGGAAATTGTTGGGTTGTTGGGGGTAAGGGAGGCGGAGGAGGGGATGGTACTACTCCGTTCACAACCCCTTACAAGTCAAGGAAATAAACAAAAGTTTATGAGCAGGTAAGGACAACATGGCCACAAGAGCCAGCTGCCAAAAGCAATGGCTTTGCCAACCGACCTCAATCTCAGCATGAGCAATCGGTTGGTCGAAAGACCGAACTTCACCGGCAGAGATCAAACCCCGAGATGATGCAGGAATTTTGCTAATTGCCTGCACACCTCATGGTTGATCATCGAATGATCAAATACACACTGCCACAAATTAGCTATTCGTATGAAGAAAGCAGCTCGATTCAAAAATAAGATAAATTAAACATCTCCACCAGCAAAGGCGTCGTCGACCTCGCTTGCTCGTTCAATCCACGGTGCTGTGGATGTCGAAGAAAGAAATGACAATAAAACATTCATCAAAGCATCATTCAATTTTGACCTTGCATCCCTTTGACGTGAAAAGATACGCCGTTACACGACAGCTGCAACTTCAATGAATTCCCGACTCATTTCCATGGAGGCAGCAATGTTTTGAATTTGTGGGTCCCTGATTGATTGCAAATCACGGCGATCGCTTGCGTCTCACAGCCAACGATGGAACCCCAGCGGCAAGACATGGATGCACACACAGACAGAAATTGAGAAACCCGCCGAATATTGGTACATATATCAAAAAGTTATGGGTGGATTCGGATAGGTTGGGTGTCTGCAAAGGACAAATTTATTCTTCAGTCAAATGTTGAACCTGGCCAGCCCATTGGTGGAAGGACTAGGATCAAAATCGTTCTCCACCTGACTCCGGAAGACGTTGCATGCAGAACTAGAACGGCACCCTGTAGAGCACGTACCTCCGCCAGGCTGAACAGTTTACATCTTGTACACCACTGATAGGCCAGATCTGAAGCCGGACTCGAACCAAAATCTAATCAGCTTGGTTTTTACCGCTTAACCAGCCCATCTACCTAGTTATGTCATAACCAATACATGCAACTTTGAGAAATATCATGATTATACATATGTATATACATATAGCTTTCAGCCCCATCTCACAATGCTGAAGAATCACTGAAAAAGAAAAAAGAAAAAAAAATCTTCCATCAGGATCTTCACTAAAGTCGAATCGATAATTATTTGAAGGGCCACAATTATTCCTATGCTCTTGTGGAGTTGGCTGGGGTAAGTTTTTTTTGCCAAAGTTTTTCATGAACCAGCTGGCCAGGCCGGCTGTTCTACTAAGTAGCTCGGGAAGAAATTTATAAATTTGTCCATGGTGCCGGCGATAGCTCGTCGACTCTTCACGGAGGACGTGGGATCGTTAACATCCACCAACTAAGGCTGGCAGATATGATACCTAGCTTTAATGTCCATTCGAGGGACGGCACACACATTGATGAATCGCCCTGCGTGTGAAACACCGGCACGACAGTTTATAGCTGGGTCGGAATTCAAACGCAGGCGAGACAAGTGTGCATACCTCCAAGCTATCCTGTCAGTCTTGTTACCTCGGCCACCGAGGGTGAAGGAGGATACGTTTTCACCCCTTTCTGTTTGTTTGTGTGCAGGAGATCTCAAAAAAGTTGTGGACGGATCCAGAGGAAACTTGGTGGACAGGTTTTGGTGTGTCGCAAGGATGAATAGATTCAATTTTGGTGAATATCCGAATCCGGATACGAGAATTATTTAATTTTCAGTAATTCTTCACCATCGGGAGATCGGGCCACAAATGATATCGTACTGAATAGCATGACATTTCAAAAAAATGTAATGGGCCCGATATGTTCTTGGGGATCAGGGATTATGAGGTGATGGTATGCGCTCGACCGAGTGCCCTTCCAGTTTCATACGGCGA
Source organism: Eptatretus burgeri (assembly GCF_056783735.1). Classification (NCBI taxonomy): domain Eukaryota; kingdom Metazoa; phylum Chordata; class Myxini; order Myxiniformes; family Myxinidae; genus Eptatretus; species Eptatretus burgeri. The sequence goes on along the minus strand of NC_140966.1, from coordinate 96,245,881 downwards.
TACGAAATGAAATCTCTTATTTCAGCAACATTGATCAGTTCTTGAAATTTGAGCGGTTTCTCTGGCGCCTTGCAATGATCGATCCATTATGCGTTACTAAAATCCAAATCAATGCTCAGGCTGCGTTTCGAGAATCCCTTTCAAAAAACCTTCTTACGCTGCTAAGATCTGGTATTACACCCAAAAGGGAATCACGGGAGACCCTCAAGAGGCAAGCAAGGACTTTCTCTACATGCGAGTTGAAGCTTGTTAACTTTAGATTTGGGTACCAAAGAGGAAAACCACATTACGTAGATGAATCGTCAGGAGGAAACAATCATTTCCTGGGTGGGGCACACCCTGGCATGACAAACCCTCTCACCATCTACTACATCTGAAGCATGAGTCAAGGAGGAAGACAGGAAGGATTTTTGTTCTTTTAATTAAACCCATTTCAGTGAGAGGGCTGGCAGTACATCTGAGATGAAAGTACGGTGACATTCGAGCTATCCAACCTGGGTTTGAATCTTGACCCAGGTATAAACTGTCACCTTGGTGTTTTGAAGGCAGGTCGATTCATCAATGTGTGTGCTTTCCCTCGGATGGACTCAAGCCGGATGCCCCGGCTGAACACGAATCGGAAGACAAATCTGCCGTTTTACCGTATTTTGGCTGTGAATTCAACACGATCGCACATGTGCCGAGGGGAACGAGACAATTATTTTACTCTTTCTGCCTGTCTGGCAATCAACCAAAACATAGAATCACTCCGAACAAGAAACCTGTTTGTTTTTTTTTTATAAAGGAAGTCAAAAGGGACACAAACAACAGGCACGAACAACTCATGTAATGTGTTATATCCAGTGCAGATTAAAAAAAAAAGTCTAGATCCCCCTTTAAAAATTTTCACCTTTTGTTACCTTGTTGCCTGGAATTAAATTACATTAAATCAATCAGACTTTTTTTTCCCCCCTTTATTTACACATCATAACCCACAACTTCCAAGTGAAAAGCAAATTCTACAAATTTCAGAAAATTAATTAAAAATACACAACTTGAATATTGTCGCAGTTTTGTAAATGGCACACAAAATAGAGCGATCCTAAGACAGTCATTTCATTAGTATGTGTTTAGAGAGTCCTTTCCATATGTCTAGTGGGTAAATGGGAAAGATGCGTTGCGTAGGGATTTGACTTGGGTCTTCAGTCTTCAATTATTTCTTTTATTTCATCCCTTTACTTCACCTCTTACACAAACCACGCAAGCACACATGCAGAAAAGTAACGATGCCAAGAATGCGAGAGGAGGCACAGAGAGGTTCATTTGCATACGCGTGCCAAAATCCAACTGCCGCCTCACGCGAGAACCTCGTTATGCTCACCACAATGTTACAACGCTCACCATAACCACTCCACACGTCTTCAAAAAATCCCCACAACCACTTACGTCCATTTCTTCACCACAAACGCTACAATTACGATCATCCCTCCAATCTCTTCGCCGCAATGCTTCTCTCACCTTGATAACTAAATCTGCTTATTAGCCGGTGCGCACTTGGCAGTTCCGCTCGGTTGCACCTGATACGGTAAGTAACGCAAGCACGCATCGAGGGCACGATTCCGCCGATAAGGCATTGTCAAATTATTAGCATTCGCGGTCAATTAGCGACCCGCCGCGACACAAATTTATTGGTGTGCAATGGCCTGCGATTCCCGATGAGTCAATTGAGAAACCACGTATATCTACCCCTTCATAGTGACCATGGATCCGCAACAATATCATGGTTGGATAAGTGTCCACCACCCTTATAATATCAATTGTAAATTAGCTCAGGTGTAACCAATCACCTTGAAAATCACACACCAAGTTAATTGGCCGCTACCTGTGTTAAATTAGAGTGATTATGATTATTTCAGAATAAAATCAGCTGTTCCTGAAGGTTTGCTCTGCTGGGTAGTGCATTTCACAGCAAAGACTAAACCCTGAGAAACAAGGAGATTTCAAAAGACCTCCGGGATAAAGTTATGGAAAGGCACAGACCAGGGGATGGGTATAAAAATATTTCTTGAAAAGGCTTTGAATATCCCTTGGAGCACAGTCAAGACAATCATTAAGAAGTGGAAGATGTATGGTACCACCAAGAACCTGTCTATATCAGGCCGTCCATCCAAAGTGGATGACCAAGCAAGGAGGACACTGATCAGAGAGGCCACCAAGAAGCCAACAGCAACTTTGAAAGAGCTACAGGACTTTATGGCAAAGACTTGTCATTGTGTGCATGTCAACAATATCCCAAGCACAACACAAGTCTGACCTGTACAGTAGGGTGGAAGAAGGAAGCCATTCCTCAAAAAAAAAAATCCCACCTTGAGTCCCGTTTGAGGTATGCAAAAAACCATTCCAGAGATTCTGAAGCCATGTGACAAAACGTTTTGTGGTTTCGCTGAAACCGAGATGCAAAACGTTACGTTTGGCGCAAACCCAACAAAGCACATCACCCAAAGAACACCATCCCAACTGTGAAGCATGGTTGTGGCAGCATCATGTTATGGGGATGTTTCTCATCAACAGAGACTGGAGCACTCGTCAGGATAGAAGTGAAAATGGATGGAACTAAATACAGAAAAATCCTAGGAGGAAAACCTGCTGACCACTTTTAAAAAGTTGAAATTGGGACGGAAGTTCACCTTTCAGCATGACAATGACCCGAAGCACATCGCCAAAGCTACACTGGAATGGTTAAGGAACAAAACGATAAATGTCCTTGAGTGACCCAGTCAGAACCCCGACCTAGATCCAATTGAAAATCTGTGGCATGACTTGAAGATTGCTGTCCATCAACGCTCCCCACGCAACTTGACTAAGCTTGAACAGTTTTGTACAGTGGAATGGGCAAATATTGCCCAATCAAGGTGTGCAAAGTTGGTGGAGACCTATCCCAACAGACTCACAGTTATAATTGCTGTTAAAAGGTGCTTCCACAAAGTATTATCTCAGGGGGGTGGACACTTATCTCACAAAGATATACTAGTTATGTATTTTTAATTAACTTTCTGAAATTTGTACAATTTGTTTTTCACTTGGAAGTTGTGGGTTACGATGTGTAAATAAAGGTGGAAAAGTCTGATTTAATGTAATTTAATTCCAGGCTAAAAGGCAACAAAAGGTGAAAATTCTGAAAGGGGGTGTCGACTTTCTTTACGCAATGTAGAGCGAGTGGTGTAAAAGACACTGGATAAAATGGCGGTAAAACCCTGAATTATTTCTTTATATGACTTACAAACTTTATCTATCTATAATTCCAGCAGTGTGTGTGTGTGTGTGTGTGTGTGTGTGTGTGTGTGTGTGTGTGTGTGTGTGTGTGTGTGTGTGTGTGTGTGTGTGTGTGTGTGTGTGTGTGTGTGTGTGTGTGTGTGTGTGTGTGTGTGTATGACCACTGTTTCTTGACAACCACTGGTCCTATCTAATTGAAACTTGCCAGGTATATTGCTGGGGACCTGAGTATGTGCTTTTTCAAGGTTTGATATTAATCAGACAAGTGCTTCCCAAGTTATGGCCATTTATTTACCAAACCAATGACAAGACACGTTGCTGCGTGTCTTGTCATTGGCGTGGCCGATTGTCTTTGTCTAGGCGTGGCCGATGGGGAAGAGATCCTCATCCGCGTTCCCCATTACGGGTTACAACGTATGGACTTCCGGATCGTGATGACTTACTATATTCGAATAATTTCTCAATTTCTTATGCGCATTTATAGATAAACACAATGCCCCAATCCAGTCGTCGTTTATGAGAACAAAGGAACGAAGGAACGGTGTGGTTGTTTGAAAGTTTTTTTTGTTGTTGTTTGCACGTACGGGCACTCGAGAGCGAAGGAATGGCTTGTGTGGTTGTTGTTTCTGGCACGCGGTTTGAAAGTTTTTTTTTTTTTTGCATGTACGGCCACGCACGTACGGGCATGCACTCGTTTTATTTAAATTGAATTATATACTTGAACACTTTGGAACACAAATCACCTTCATAACACTTCCACAAACCTCCAATTTTGCAGTACTTGAGCATATTTTATAGGGTAATGAATACTTGTTCATTTTTTCCCGGATTCCAAACCCGGATTTTTTAAACGATCTTTAAAATCATTATGGTATTCAAATTGAAGTATATACTTGAACACTGCATCTGGGGTAACGTGTTCTATGAACTCTCTAGTTACCCTCACCCGAGGAGAGGGTATTGCATTTGGGTGCATTTGTTTGTTTGTTTGTGTCAGCACAAAACTTCAGTGTTTTTCTCTGCAACCGCTTGTCGGATTTAGACAAAATTTTCACCACAGGAGCAAGTACTCATGTGGAATGTTTGACTGATAATTATGATGTCATTGGTCACGTTTAAAGACTTTTAAATAAAAAAAAGGGATACGTGCTGCTTCCTTGCTCGAGACTCAGCATTTGGAGGATAAAGCATGGATAAACTCCATTGGTTGGAATCCCACAAAGGGGGAGGAGGGTATATTTTTCCTTAATTGCCCCGATGGCTGCAGAGAGAGAGAGCAAAGCAATATCACAAAGATGGGGACACCAGTACCCAGAGTGCCCTGGGAAGTTGCGTCACTTCTTCCCAACATCAGCGGTTGTGTTTGTGAGAAAGCAGGTCCATTGTTCCCACATGTATATGCGTGTGTGCTATTTTGTTATTACTCTTTCACAAGCCTTAGATTTTGATTTGCTTCTGTTTTTTTTTTATGTTAAAGGCTCCCAGTCACAGACGACGGGTGTTCATCAAGGCTCGGCCTTAAATAAAAGAACTGCATGGTTAGAAAAGTGAAGAAAGAGAAAATAGTCATAATTTTTGAGGAAGTAAAAAGGAAGGAAGATTTGACGTACCATACTCTTTACAGAGTGTTGGTGCTACCAAGGTAGTTTCTTGACAAGGGTTATACTGGGTGGTTTTCCACTGCCTTCACAGCAATGATCGTCCGTCCTCTATCCTTTTAAATGCTGAGCGTCAAGGAAGGAAGCAGCACATACCATCTATAAAAAAGTCTTTGCGAAGACTTTGCCCGGGTCTACAAGCCTTAAACTAGTCATGGGAAACAAAAATACGTATAAATATTGTTGCGGTGATGGAAATGGACCCCCCAAGCATTCAGAAACATGAAGTAGTTCCCAGAATTAGTTTTTTCATTAATTTGTGTGCATAATAGATTTCCTACCTGGTGTCTAGAGGGATGGGAGAAAAGGTGTTGTGCTGGTTTAGCTAGGTCTTTCCCCTTCATCTAAACTTACATGCCATGCTCCATCCACCTTCACATCCAGTATTCCATGCTCTCACATTGAATCTTTAATTCCCAGTAACGTCTTGGCACTTTGGACTGTGATTCCCTGGAATGCCATGACACCCCCCCCCAAAAACACCAAAATCGGAACCAAATCCACAAGCCTCCGTTTTGGACCAAGTCCAACAGGGGCTAAGAAAAACACACAATTACATCAACCCACACTACAAATCTACACCTTCCTCTAAAATAGACTTCTTCATACAATTGTTGCTATCCCCATTTATGACAAAAATGTCAAAAAAAAACATTTTTTTGTGTTTGTGCAGAGAGAAAATAATAAAAAGGCCGATTTTTCCAATGGAATTTGTTTCCAGAGGTCTAGGAAGAAGCAAGCTTCATCAAAGTGACTTTAAAGCTCACTGATCACCCTTCACACACACGAATGGAGATGTGAGTGCACTTCATTGTTGATAAAATCAATCTCACGAGTCAAAAAGTTTGCAGCAAGTACGTGCCAAATTGAGTTTGTCCTGTAACGTTCGATGGCAAGCAATGCACAAAAACAACACCTACCGTTCAACATGAAGATGATATACCATTGATAAAGTAAATGTTTAAATAAAAAAATAAAAAAATTCATCCTTTTCATAAAAAAAACATTCGCCATTAAACACTATTTAAAGGAGATGAGTTGGTTGAGGAACGATGTTTGGGGAAAGTGAAGATTAACCACCACGCAAACTTTGAGCTGGGCACAATAACAACAAAACATGTGATGTTTTGCTGCATTCCATACAGTCAGTGTGCTTCCAGTGAGCCTTTAAAAACAGGAAGTATTTCGTCCAGTGGGCAAGTAAATTGAAAAGGTTTTTAATTTTTTTTTAAATCAACCTGAGAAACCGAGCTGGGATTAGGTGTATTTGCACGAGTTCGTGCATGCATTCTTATTAAGAAGAACAACTGCTCCTTTTGCATCTTCAGACACGTAGGGCTGTTGAGGCAGCTATTCCTTGGCTCCTTGTTGGGTAGCCACTGACACAGGACACAGGAATGGCTCATTCTGATGACCTCAGAAGGATGACCAGGTCGGGCGACTCAGCCTGTTATATTTTTCACAGCATGACAGGGGCCAAAACTCAAGACCCAAACGATCAAGGCAACCATCTTTATTGTTAAGCCAACACCAGGCTCCATCCTTATAATGAATTTCCTCAAAATGTGACCAAATTCATCGCTTTCCAGCCAAAGACTGTCTTTGGGCTCATTCCGTGTCATTTCAGCCAGAGGTTGCGGTGACCCCCTCAGATTTTTCTGAAAAAATTCTCAAAGCTACCTGAACATATATGAGGAAGGTTTGCCAAGTTGTAGCTCAAAATTCCAAGTAGTGTCCGAGATATAGCCCTACAAACACCCGAGGGGTGTTTCAATTCTGGCAGTCGCGAGTTGCAGATTTGTGTCTGAAGCATTTTTGGAGGGCTCTAAATTGCAGTTTTAAGGAGTTCTGAAAATTCACACAAATGGTGCCTATTAGTGAGGCTTTCAGAATCTGACATCAAAAATGTTCCACTTAAAATACTTTTTAAGATGAGTACTCTCAAAAGTCGTGATTTGTAACATGCAGTCAAAAAAATTTGAGTTTTCAAATTGCTACCAGTCAGTTTATTCATCATGAACAATTTTTTCACCGATTTACATAATTTAGTGACTGGATCATTTACACAAGGAAACTGAAACCTTTTGGAGCAAAATCTTGGATGCTATAGGTGTCTGAACTTTGCTCCAGACTCAACGACACTGAAATTTACCCCGGTTTTACCCCAAGTGTTCACCATGTCGACAGTTACACAGCTCTTTTAAATTTTTTTCACTTAAAGACACATACATAGGCAAACTGTGGTAGAAAATTCAAGAGTTGTTCTCAATCCCTTCTATTTTTAAAAGGCCCACTATTTAAAAAAAACATGTTCGATGAAAGATGTAGAATAAAAGCAATAGGTGTGCTTTTGAAGTGGAAGCCATGCCAAACATTCATAAGTTGGCACCACAATGATCAAATTGTTGTGTTCTTTGGTCAGAACAAGTATGTGGTTACTTTAATTTGGCTCACATTTTTTATAAAGAATATTTTAGTTGAAGGTCGCTGCCAATCTCAACTACAAATTAAGACACATAATGTGATCATAATAATCACCATTATAAATATTCATTTGCACATCTAATTGTTTATATACTTCGTGTACATTGTACGAAAGGCTACATCCATTTGTAAATGTAGGTACAATATCTGATTCAACTTTTTTTTTCTTCATAATTTCATATCAAATTGTTTGGACAAATGTACTTGGATCCATTGTACAAAGTGAATAGTGATTAGTTTTATAATTGCCAGGATATAATAAAATGTAACAATGAGCATTGGCAGTTACTACAGGGCTGTGTATTAGGTTAAAGCCTAAATAAGATAGAGTTGTGCTTCATGCCTAACTTTGGAAATGATTTTGGTACACTTCTTTAAGCTTTACTAAACCGATTTATATATTGTTAGATTCCACTTAAGTCATACTTCCTTACAATATCTTTATTTTTTCTATATGTTTGTTAGTAAAAAATTTATTTTAAAAAAGTAGCTTTTGGGACTGCAGAATCATTAGAAATTGATGCATTTTAAAAAAAAAGATTTTCGTTTTAAAATAGAAGGTATTGAGAACAACTCTTGAATTTTCTACCACAGTTTGCCTGTGTATGTGTCTTTAAGTGACAAAAATTTTAAAGAGCTGTGTAACTGTCAACATGGTGAACACTTGGGGTAAAACCGGGGTAAATTTTAGTGTCGAGTCTGGAGCAAAGTTCATACACCGATAGCACCCAAGATTTTGCTACAAAAGGTTTCAGTTTTCTTATGTAAATGATCCAGTCACTAAATTATGTAAATCAGGCAAAAAAAATCTTCATGATGAATAAACTGACTGTTGGCAGCAATTTGAAAACTCAAATTTTTTTGACTGCATGTTACAAATCACTACATTTGAGAGTACTTATCTTAAAAAGTATTTTAAGTAGAACATTTTTGATGTCAGATTCTCAATAAGACACCATTTGTGTGAATTTTCAGAACTCTGTTTGCAAAACTCTGGAATTGAGAGCCCTCCAAAAATGCTTCAGATACAAATCTGCAACTCGCGACTGACAGAATTGAAACACCCATCGGGTATTTATAGGGCCATATCTCGGACACGACTTGGAATTTTGAGCTACAACTTGGCAAACCTTCCTCATATATGTTAAGGTAGCTTTGGTAATTTTTTCAGGAAAATCTGAGGGGGTCACCACAGAATTTCATTTTTTTTGGCTGATTTGACAGGGAATGACCCTTTGGCACATCAACTCCCCTCTCAGTCATCCAATGTCAACATCGACCAGAAGTTAAATGGGATGACCCACATCAACACCATGACTGCAAGAACTGGGCAAGGGTTGAGCTCCCCAAGACGGGCAATTCACCTGCTGAACCCTCCAGACCTTTCTACCTTGTATAAGCTCGTGGAAGCTGGGTGGAGGAATTTACTTCCTGTTTGCCAACATTGAAACACAGCAAAACTAATAACCTGAAAAGCATAGAGGACATTTAGCTGTTCACTCAATAGCCCCAACCTCCCACCCCTTCCAATAAATAAATAAATACAAGATCAACACCCATCCTTTGACTATGGTATGTGCTAAAGAATGCACTGTGGTAACTTACCCATTGTACTTCAACATATCAGAGGCACGACGTGTTCCATCAAGGAACCCAGGAGACAAGTCAAGACCCACGAGAAAGGAATTATGCTGGGAATCACACCACTGTCGAGTTCCATGAAAAAAAACCCAAAAAACAAAACATCGATCCCGACAAGAAAATTTGGAATCAATCGATATTTTATCCAACCTCATGCCGATTCCTTGGCACATCTCTCTTCAACATGGACATTTTTTGCTCAAAACAACAATTGGAAGCCAGTCTTCTTCTTCTAATTGCATATGGCAGCTTGGCTGCCAGGTAGCTATCATTTTGTTGGGGCACGACTGTCACCTATGCTGTGCCCCTACACCAGTTCACTGGTACTCATTTCACTGACCTCAGGAGGATGACAGGCTGAATCAACCCCACCTGGTGTTAATTCAGTGGAAAAAGGGGCTCAAACTCAAGACCCGCAGATCCTAAGCCAGCCACCCTAACCTCGAAGCCAACACTTGGCTTTGGAAGCCAGTTGATCAAAACGAGTGAGGTATTTTAATGTTCAGGCTGCCATTATAATATTCAGATCACAGGTGAGTTCATCAGATGTTAGGAGGAATACCAAGCATGACCCAACCCTCTCAATCAGTTCTGCCAGAAGAGGCAGCTAAATTAATAACAAAGAAAAAGGAAATTTAAAAGAAAACAAAATTTAAGAAAATAAAAACGAATAAAAAGTATATTGCACAATATTTCAACAGGAAGGCGAGATGCCACAAATTCAACAACGATGACGTCAGAAACTGTGGGACATCCTGGAGGAAGGTTGGGAGGTGCAGGCACATCTGCAGTCAATCTGTTGAGCCACTCAGTCCAAGGCAGCCACCCCCAAATCACATGACAGTCTTTGTGCTTTCATCTCCGCATGTTTAGCCAAGGGGTAGAAAGAAATGGCAGCTCGGCACGGAGTGGCGCTTCAACATGAAATCGGGGAAGGGTTGGGCTGAAAGCAGGGAACCGTCTGTTCTCAATCTTGGTGCCTGAGAGCTTTCTATTGTCACTCGCAAAGTGACAAAAAGGCCTCTCTCATTCACAAGACATCGGCGTGTGATAACAGCATCTGATGGAAGATTGTCCCTTCAAAAAGGCATCTTTTTGTGCAACGGTCTTGTCGGAAACAGCCTTGTATGAGAATGAGGCTCTCCTTTTTCTTCTCAACCAATCCCGAACCCATTCATTTATTTAATTTTTGCAATCCTGTTCACTTTACCATTCGCGAACTTCGATTACATTTCATGTTTGGAACAGCAAAAGCTATTGCCTGAATGTGCCTGATGTGACTGTCATGAAGCTGTTGGATTCAGTTCGCTCGTATCCTCAATTCAACGTCGTTCACCAAGCAAGTAATCAATCAATTGGTGCATTATTTTTTTAAAATATTATTTTCAAGAATGTCTCAATGAATCCTTGCTGCTACCTTCGGAAACCTTTTACTTGCGCAAACGCACTTCACCGAGACCATTCATGTGCACCGAACGACATTTCATCGTCATGGCATGCGAGTGCACTCGTGCAAACACACACACAGGAGGAGCATCGTGGTGAGCGATATGGGAAGTGGGCACACGCACATAAACCTGAAAGCCTTATATTTACTGCATGCGAAGAGTACAAATGCACAAACAAGAGAGAATTTTCTCCCGCATCCCCGTGGCGCCTGCATGGCTGAGGATTTAATGGGCCTGCCTCCAAGTTCCATGATTAACAATTACACTCCATGTCTACATTCCTATTTCAGCATGATGTAATGGCTGTGGAATTTCAGTGCAAGCTTCGTTTGGAAGGGGGGGGGGGAGGAGTGGGGAAGTTCTTGGAAGGAAGCACTATCCAAACTCCTCCAGGGGTTAGGGGAACAAAAAAACAAAACAAAAAAAAACATCTCAGGCAGGCACCATGGTAGATAATGTAAAAGTCACCTAATTGGTCATTCTGTCACCTTGATAATCTTGTTTATTTATTTATTTTTTATTCAAGTTTCAAGGCTTACGGATAAAGCATTAAAACAGAGGGTGAAGGGTCGATAGACGGAAAATGTTGGGCAAAGGGGGAAACAGATGGACGAGAATGCCTGGATGCACCATGGCACAAGGGGAAGGAGTGGCAGGTGGAAGGGGAAGCAGGGGCTCAGTGGGTATGGAAAAGCCCAGAGGCATGAATGGGAGAGACTTTGTGGCAGCGAGCAGTTCGTCGAAGGCCTGGAATGAAGAAGACGAGATGACAGACTCGGGAGGACAGTTCCAAAGGCAAATTAAGAGGGGAAGGGATGAAATAATTGAGGAGAGAATGAGGCTGATATTCTTTCGTGGTGAACACATTCAAACTTTGGGTGGGAAAAGGGGGGATTGGAGTTTGGATGGAGATAGAAGGCAGGAGTCGCAAGAACAGGATAGAGCAGAGGGGTAGGGGGGGGGTGAGAGACATGCTAGGTCACCAATCTATCAGCTCTCAATACATGAGAAGTAGGCTCTGAAACTCAACCTATGGTGGTTGGATGCCGATGGCATGGAGGGCCTGGGGAAATCACAGGGCAGGATTGGAAGCAGTAACACCAGCCCTGAGGAGGGAGCCAAATTCCACAATGTAGTATTTATGAACAAGTGAATAATTTCCACATTCATTCAGCTTGTAAAAGGAATGAATAATTAGTTAAGTTGTACATGTTGCTGCATTTAACTTGTGTTGGCTTAGCGGTTAGGGTGGTGGCTTGGGATCCTAGGGTCCTGAGTTCAAGCCCCGTTTTCCGCTGAATTAACACCAGGGAGTTGACTCAGCCCGTCATCCTTCCGAGGTCGGCGAAATGAGTACCAGTGCAGCAGCCAAAAGGCAAAACACGAAGGGAAGGGGTATTGACGGATTGATTAAATCTGGTAGTGGTGTGGTGCGGCATGATGTGCCAAATGGTGGCCTCCTGTGTACAATTCCATGACGCAAAATAACTCGGAGTAGCACATTCATCTTAGAGTTTCTGTACATAACAGGATCAGACCACAAACTGAAGCACTGCAATGGGGGAAGGGAAGTGGGGTCAAACCACAGCAGATGTAGACTTATTGAATACAAGGTTAAGCCGGTCTTCTCATGAGTAAAGTAATTTGTGAAAGTAAGCCAACGTGTGCCCTCAGTCGATTTGGATTGATTTGAGGGTTGAGGAGCCTATCCAGGTCCCTCCTGATGACTCCATTTTTGTTATTTACTTATTCGGGTTCTTTCTCATAACTCCAATGCAGTGTGAGTGTTTTTTCCGTTTGTACCATATCCTGATGCTGTGTGGACTGTGCTTCCCACTGACAGACCTCTGGTAGCTTGTACATGTTGCTGCATTTGAGCCTGGGGAGTAACTGCTGAAATATATCTGTCCGGGTTCTTCCCGACACCTTTGTTCATTTCTACTTTTCCACATTTCTCTTTATTCATTATAATTTTTGCTTTTTCTTTTCTTTTATCTCCTTTACTCTTTCTTTGTCTATCTGTCGGGGGATAAGTTAATTCTTGCAGAATAGTTTCTGTTGGGCTCACTTGGCACTTGGCAGCTCCTGGATGGGTTTGAGGGTTGTGGAGTAGCGGCTGAAACCCGGATCCTATCCAGGGTACCCCTGATGACTCCATCTTTACTCTTTATTTATTCTGGTTCCTTTTGATGACTCCAATGCAGTGTTTGATCTTGCATTTGAATGAATCCAAATTATTTCCCCAACTTCCACAATGGAAACTAGAAGGGCACTCAGTGGAACGCACACCTCTGCCACGTAATGGCTGATCCACGAGAACATATATCGGGCCCAATACATTTTTGAAATATCATGCTTTACAGTCCTATATCGTTGTTGGCCCTCTCTCAATGGTGAAGAATCACTTTTTATACACCCGATATAGATATGTATATATATATATATATATATATATATATATATATATATATATATATATATATATATATATATATATATATATATATATATCGGGGCGTATTATGTGATACCGGTCGTCCATCCGTCCGTCTGTCCGTTCCTGTCCGCACTCTAACTCCCAAAGTTTTCAACTTTCACGTTTCATATTTGGTACATAAGTACAGACTGTGGAGATGGTGTGTGGAGATACGTTCGTCATCTAAAGTGGTTGTCATGGCAACCAGGATGCTCTTTTCCATGTAGTAGCACAATTCTGTATATACCTTCTTGTTCGGGGGTATATTGTGCTCACTTGAGCTCTTGTTAAAATTCTAGTAGTCGGATCCGGATCTTCACCAAAATCTAATCAGTTCGGCCTTGTCACACACCCAACCTGTCCACAACTTTGTGAGATATCCTGCACACAGACATTCAGAAATAAAGGGGTGAAAACATAACCTCCTTCACCTTCGGTGGCGGAGGTAACTAGAACAACACTCGGCAGAGCCCATACCTCCGCCAGGCTGCACAGTTTACGTTTTGTATCCCACTGATGGGCGAGATCTGGATCCAGACCTGATCCAAAATCGAATCGGGTTGTTTTCGTCGCCTAACTAACTCATCCACATAGTTTTATCATAACTCATTGACAACTTTTTGAAATGTTGTGCTATATATATCATCTTTGGCATCATCTCTCAACGGTTAAGAATCATTAAAAATATATATATATATATTTGTTTTTTTGGAGTATCCAGATCTTCACCAAAATATAATCAGTGTGTCATTAAAAACTCCCAGTGTGTCACACCAGCTATCGTCTCTTCCTGTGTGACGTGCCTGCACCACCCCATCCCACCGGTGGAGTTGCACTTCCCATCAAGAACTCGATTTCTCACCGTCCGTGAACTGCTCTTACACCTCCAAACCAGCAAGAGTACATTTGGTTGTGACATCCCTTCCGATCCCACCTGGGGTTTTGCAATCGCCGGAAGAGAAAGAATGTGTGTGGTGTGTATGTGTTCAGGCCACAACTTTTCTACTGTTTGAGCTTTGGTCATCAAACTTTCAATAAACCTTTATTTTGAGAAGATGGAGAACACTAATTGATCATTGGGTTAACACGTCAAAGAGAAAAGTAAGAGCAAACAGAAATAGCCCTTATTAACCCGTCCAGCACATGTCAGCGTGAAACTGCCGGGTTTTATCTTCGCTTCTGTGTTTATTGATTTATCATTCAGCTGAAGTCTGTCCAGGCCACAACTTTCTTGACCATTTGTCATCAAATTTTCAACAACCATTTGTATGAGAATATGGAGGAGACTACAGTTATAGCCAATACATTTTTACATATTTTATAATGCTTTCTAGTTTGTGTGTTGCAACGTCCCAACAGTGCCGACGAGGTTTACATTTGCCAACATGAACCAACTTTTAACCACTCAACCCACATCTCACTTTCTCACATGTGATGACTTCAATTGTTACCATGCCAATTCGCTGGGTGTTGGTACCTCTCTCACCAGCCACAGCTCTTCAGCAAAGGACTTCTGTGACTCCATGGGACCGACTCAATCTATTAACATTCCAACATATATTTCTCCCGATGGGAGGTCCTCCCTTCTGGAATTGGTGAAGACCTACATTCCTACCGTCTCCTATTACCCCTTTGATCCAATTGGTTCATCTCATCATGTGCTTGTTCGAGCAAACACCTCTCTGGCCATTCTCAGAGAGCCACCTCAGTGCCGGCAAGTCTGGCAGTTCACTCGAGCAGATTGGCAGGGACTGAAAGCTGCCATCCCACTACAGGATTGGTCTCCTATATCTGTTGCCCATGACATCAACTCCACCTGGGAATTCTTCCATAGAAATATTCTCTCTCTCTTCTGCACAGATTCTTTCAACCTCATCTTGAGTTGAGGATTTTGACAACCTTCGACTCTTATTCTGCAAATGACCCGGAAGGAAATTAACTCTACTAAAAACCTGTCTGCTGCTCTTGCACATCCTCTTTCTGCTGTATTCACCCGACCATCTGCCCTTGATCATCTTCCTTCTGCTTGGAAGTCAGCCAACATCACTGCTTTACGTACAATTGGGATAAAAACCGATCCCCTTAACTGCAGACTTAAAGGCTTACTTCCAATCATCAGCAAGGTCAGGGAATCCATCATCGCAGTGAACATAAAATCCTTCCTATTCTCCAATCGTCGCATCACAGACCATCAGGTCAGATTCAGAGCCGGTCACATGGAGCTGCTCCTACTCTCCCAGCAATGGATGGAGGCCCTCAATGTCAGACACGAGATCAGGGCTGTCTGTGATGTTCCTCTCAAGCTTTTGATGCAGTCTGGCATCACACCATGCTCTCCAAACTCTCTACCGATGGCATCAAAGGCCAGTTACACTCTTGGGTTACTGACATCCTCCACTCTCATAGTCATCTGGTGGTTCTCAATGGGATCCTCTCATCTCCTCTCCCTGTCAAGGCCCAAGGCAGTGCTTTGGGCCTCGTCCTATTTATAATCTATATCAAAAGGTCTGACAAACTCTGAAAAATCCTCTTTATCTGTTTGCCGACGATTCCACCCATTGCTATGGAATCATTCATCCTTCAGATGGGTGGGCTACAGCCCTCTTCCCTTAAAGAATGCCTTGAAGATCATTGGAATCTCCCGTGATGAAGGCGAGTCTATAGGCCCATCACAGACAGGTTGGTGGTCTCTCTATCTTCTACCGCCTCCTTTCTGGTTTGCACCCTCTGCTCTTTCTGAAAGGCACACAGTGTTCACCAGCAACTCCATTCTCATGAAACTCCCAAAATCCAGACTCACTGCTCACCTCCACTCGTTCATCCCTCCCCCCCCCACCTGTGGAACCAGCTTTCTCAGTTTCTTCAATATTATTCTTCCCTCCAGAGTTTCAAAACAGCTGTTTACCACCCTCTCGGGTCATCACCCATTCACAGCAATGATCATTTTGAATCCCATTAACTCTCCTGAAGCCCGCCTCTTTTTGTGTTTCCAGTTGTTCCATCCACTTTTGTGATTGAGAGCTTGTTGGTATCCATCTTATTCACTCACTTGATTTCCAAGATTCCTGAGAATACGCCAAAGATGGGAACTTGTGACGGCACAGGGGTGTTCCCTAAACTATCGCACACTGTGCAGCAGAAGCAGAGATCTCTTGCTCTCTCTTTCTCGGACTTTGCGGCTGGATTGGGCTCACCCTCCTGCTGCATCGTCGCAGGTGTGCCTGCTCCCTGCTTCATGCCGTCTCTCCGGCAGTCCTCGTCTGCATCATGTGTTTGGTACCAAGGGCTTTAGTTTGCTCGTCTGTACAGTTTGCGTTTTGGGGCACATACCAAAAGTTCAGTTTATTGATTGATAACCCTTGAAAGCATAAATTGGGTAATTGCTCGATTACGATCGACACGGATTTAGACTGCATTCGGAGTAAGAAGCAATGCGATACGCTCGATGTGGCCTCAATCAAATTTAGGCTTCACCCAGCGATCCACAGGACTACTATTCCAGGAGTGCACAGTTCCCACCTCTATTCACTTGCAGTTCAGGTTGGAGGACGTACACAAGACAGTATTGCAGCGTCGATGGCTCAACTAGCCTCAAGCTCGTCGTGGTGGGAGATCAAAGTCCCATGATGTCCGGAGCGGCTCAAATGAGGCTTTCCAAATTAATGGTGGCAGCACGCACGTGGGTCGTGAGGAGGGACACGGGGAAACTTAAGTTTTGGAACCAAACAGGTACATTTCCCGAACTGCAATCAAAATAAAAAGAACCAGGGAGGATTTAATCGTGACGGAGAAGACGGCGGCGGGTTGTGATGGGGAAGAAAAGGAAAATACCGAATTGATAACAAATAAATAAATAAATAAATAATGACGTACAAATGGGTACAATAAATCATAAATAACTCGGCACCACACTCCGGACTCAGTCATAAACGGGGAGGGGACAAAAACCAGGGGGACTCAGGTTTTTGGAGCAGCAGGGCAAGCAGATGCTGAGAAGGGATCAGGAGGCGAGCAAACGATGAGGCGTCCAGACAATTGCAGGATGACGAGATCGGCAGGAGGGTCACACACAGGACCCCGGTGACGAACAGAGCCAGAGGCAGGCAGGCCGGATGACCACCTCAAAGAAAGCTCTTCTTATTCTCGCACACGCCAACAACTCCCAGCCGCGTTCCCAGACTTCTCCACCTTCTCCTCAGACCAACTTCCCCTCAGCCCCTCTCGATTCCTGTCTCTCCAACTGCCTCAAACATTTTCTCTCTCCCTCAGCTGCCGATTTTAGCCCTTCCCTCTCCTCTTGGCCACAGTCCGCCCCTTTTTGAGAGGCGATCCACCGCTCCGCCCCCGGATCTTTCGTGCTAAGCCTCCCGGCAGAGGTTTAAATCGGGGTTTTACACACAATTTCCTTAACCATAATCTCTAGATAATTACCACCACCACCACCACCACCACCACCACCCCCTGTTTGGTGTACATGCAAACAAGACAATACTTAAGCTGACGTTTCCCTACATACACATCAAGATGGCTATCTACTCACACATGGACCATGCTACACTATACATTCCTGTATGTTCTATGGTAATATCTAACTTCCCCCCGACAACAAATGTAACTATATTCCTTCGCTTGATAAGGCTTCGACAGCTTTATCAAGATTTTCGAGCATAATGTCTCTTGCTGGGAGAGTGAAATTTTAGATTAAAATCAGCTAAACAACAAGCTCATCAAAGACACTATAGCAAAACAAGGAACGTGATGCAACTGGTTTTTCTTTTTCTTTGTGGTGAACCGAACACAGTAAATAAGGGTTATATGGTTGTGGCGAAAAGCAATTTCATCAAAACCGAAAACATTCCATTTCTGCCACAAGTTAACTACCCAGAGAGTCATTAACAATTAATTACTTGGATATTGATTTTTTTTGTTTTTGTTTGCAAGTTGAATGAACTTAAAGTTTAGCTTCTCACTGCATACGTGGATAAAATAGAGCAAGACAGATAAGCCGAGCCGGACAGAAAGACGACTCCAAGTGCGGTGGGAATTTGTGGTGAAGAAGGCTCAAAACTATTGAGTCTCAAGTGAGTGAATCAATCATTTTCTGTTAAATAGAAATCGAGGAAGTCTCATTGAAATGAAGGATGGAAATGAAAAGCTAAGTCGTCACTTAAAAGCTCGGCCTGTTTGAGATAGGTTAGGTTAAGTTGGCTTGGCTTGACCAATTTTTGCATTCTCATGTGAACAACAGGCTCAGGATCTGAGGAACGCAGGTTCAAATCCCATGTGCTGTGTGCATAGCATCCATCCCGAGTCTGGGAGGTCAACAGTTTGAACCCCGGTCGAGTAATTCCAAAGACTTTAGAATGGTACATTTAGCTTCGTTGCTTCACGCTCAGTATTTAAAAATTTTTAGAGCACGGACAAAGCCATAGGTTGGCGAACATGGCACACACTTTGATGGGCCTAATGCCATCCTCCTGTGTTGAAGTTCATTGTAAGAAAATACATAATTGTTACGTCCGCCACCAAAGGTGGACGGAGATCACGTTTTCACCCTTGTCCGTCTGTCTGCGAGCGTGATACCTCAAAACGTTGTGGACAAATTCGGACAAAAATTGGACAGCATGTTGGGTGTGTGACAGGGACGAATTGATTGGACTTCAGTGAAGATCCGGATACGATAATTTTTTAAAAGGGATTCTTCACCACTGAGAGATAGTGCCAGAAATGACATACCGCACAGCATGATATCTCAAAAAGTTGCGGACAAGCAATGACAAAACTTGGTGGACGAGTCAGGTCGGTGACAAGAACAAGCCAATTCGATTTTGGTTTAGGTCTGGATGCAGATCCGGACTATCAGTGGGATATAAAGCCTGGTGTTGGCTTAATGTTTAAGGTGGCTCGCTTCAGATCTTAGGGTCTTGAGTTTGAGTCCCTGTCACTCCGCTGAAACAACACCAGGGTGGATCGATTCAGCCTGTCATCCTTCCCAGGTCGGCAAAACGAGTACCAGCTTACTGGTAACAGGGGCACTGCATCAGTGGCACAATCTGCAGCCACAGGCTGCATACAAAATAACAAAAAGTGGAATACAAAATTTGAACTGTTCAGCCTGGCAGAGATTATGCACTCCACCGAGTGCGGTCCTAGTTTGCATGGCTTGCTTGTGGATTTACGGACAAGCTACGTACACCATGAGCCTTACATCAGTTTTGAAAAGAAAGGCAAAAGCGTAATGTAGGTCTACGCAGGGTGACATGGATACTTGTGGGAAAACATATGCAAGTTTTGGGAAGCCAGATGGTCGTTCGAGTCACAGGCTTTCCAGCTCTATGACGAGCGACAACAAAGAACGCCATTCTACAATGCCCGAGTGGAGTGGCGAACTGCCTGTGGAACTACTCAAGGTGGTGTGCGCCAATTTAACCGTTACGAGACACTACATCATGCAAAGTGAGTAGACCACTTGCATCGTGAGTCAGCTTTCAAGAACTACAATACGATCTCAGCACAGAAAGCATTTGGAGAGTTCTCATGCTCAACTGGGTCAGCAACAAAAGGAACCCTGGTATGATTCCCTGAAAAAAAACCCCGTTAATTTAGCTTTCAGCGACGCCAACTATTTGAGGATAAACTAACAAAAGGATCAATTGGTGTTTCCCCAACTAATTAGACCGATACTGACCGGGCACGAAATTGCTTATGGTTGGAGTTGGGTAGAAATGTATATAAAATTTTTTTTTTTTTTTTTAAATATCTTTGTCAATTATCATTATGGACACGCAATGTATGACATTGTGATCAATTTTGTTTCCAAATAGAAACCTCAAAAAATAAAAATAAAACAAATTGTATAAATGGCTTAAACGAGCACGTAATGAGCCAGGATAAGTATCGTTCGGCAAATTTCCCTGCTTGGTGAGCGGTCTGTACCAATCGGAAGTTTGTGGAGGTGCACCAACTTTGACTTCAGATTGTTTGTTTGTTTTTGTCAAATAGCAGTGACAATAAAAGTTGCATTTATAAATTTGTTTAATCACAGGAATGGCTTCAACGAGCACACAGTGAGCTGCCATGATAAGAATCAGTAAATATCATTAGGTGGACCCTCCTCAAGCAGATGTTCCACATATAATGCCACATGTTTCTGCGACGGTGCCCAAAACAAGGGTCACGATAAAATATCCAAGGTTTGAACTTCACCATTTGCAGATCACGATGCAATAACACTAAACAAACAAGAATGGCACTCGGTCGAGCGCATTCCTCCGCCAGCCCAATTGGTTGATGTTTTGTATCCCACCGATAGGCCGGATCTGCATCCGGACCTGAACCAAAATTTAATCGGCTTGTTCTCGTCACCTACTCGACTCGTCCACCAAGTTTCGTCCGAATCCGTTCACAACCTTTTGAGATATCCTCGAAACAAAATGCAGACTCGTACGTACGTATGTTCGACATATGCAAGCAATTGCTTACCCTGCTTTTTGCTTCTCAAAACGGGGGCTAACTTGAAGGGACTCGGTGTAGTGCATCCTCCGCTAGGCTGAACAGTTCACATGTTTGCATCCCGCTCATAGGCCGGATCTTAATCAAAATCTAAATCGGCTCGTCCTCGTCACGTCCCCAACTCATCCACCGAGTTTCGTCATAACCCGTCCACCAGTTTTTGAAATATCGTGCTATATAATCAGTTTTGGCCCCATCTCTCAACGGTGAAGAATCACTCAAAGAAAATTAAATAATTCTCGTATCTGGATACAGATCCGGATCTTCACCAAAATCGAATCAATTCGTCCTTTGCACACACCCAACCTGTCCACCAAGTTTCGTCCAAAACCGTGCACAACTTTTGGAGATATCCTGCACACAAACAGAGACAGACAGGGGTAAAAACACAACCTCCGTCCACCTTCGGTACCTCCATCCACATTCGGTGGGCGGAGGTAATCATCACTCTTGCTTGGAAGAAGACGACGACGGTTCGGCGCAATCTGTAAATCGCAATGAGCCGGCAAATTCAAAGCACAAATCGAGGCGATTGTAGATTCAAAAAACCCCCCTGCAATCTCGAGAGAGAACGTGCTCTGCAAAACAAAGACATTAATTGGGTTGACTGCGTCCAAGTGGGGCACGATCATGTGAGAAATTAGGTGAGAACTCATAACATAATAACGTCCTCCTCATAACAAGGGTACAAGGACGAGAAAAGGCAAGGCCTGCTGGCAGAAGCCAAATGGTCCATTACATGGAGTCCTGCTGATGCATGCGGCATCCCCACGTACACCGCCCTGAGCAAAGACCATCAAGGTGCATCAAAGGCACGGATAAACAGGACTCGGGGGAAATGAGAACCGTGAACACGACAATACTTTAACAACATAATTAGTCATGTTATTTTCACCTTTCGTTCTGCTTGATGGAAAGGCGAGCACCTCACTGTCAACTACGTACAATGTAGGTCACAAACATCCGCTTGGTTTTCAAATCCCAGGTGTCACGCGGCGAGGTAGAGACCAGAATGGAATGATAAATAATACATTTCGACGACGAACGAACGAACGCAATCCCATGTAACTACTACAACTGCACTCGGTAGTGCACTCGATTCTCGGATCTGGATCGAGATCTTCACCAAAATCGAATTGGTTATTCCTTGTCACAACCAACCTGCACAACAAATTTTGTCAGAATCCATCCATAACCTTTTGAAATATCCAGCTCACAGACAAACAAACAGAAAGACAGTGGTGAAAACATAACCTCCGTCCACCTGCGGAGGCGGAGGTAATTAAATTTTCTCTCGGATAAAACTATTACCACTACTACTACAATTACAGTATCCCGACCATCATATAGTGGTAGCTGGTGAAAGTTTTTGCCCAAAGTCTTTCACGGATCAGCTGGCCAGGCCTGCCGTTTGACCATTGAAGACGATTTGGACAGGAATTTGCAATTTTCCCAGGATGCTGACGATAACTCACCTACTCTTCACCAAAGCATTCATCGTGGCGTCATCCTTAACGTCCACCAGCTGATGCCAGTAGATGGGCCACCCAACTTGATGACCATCTTAGAGACAACGCACTTTGCGAAGCAACGCCCTGCCTGTAAAAGCGCCAACGTGTGACCATTTACAGTCGGGTTGAAAAAAAACAAAAAAAAAACGAAACCTCAAAAGGTAAGCACTTTACGAGTATTTGTTAAAGTTCCGAGTTATCATAATTTCCAACCACAATGTTATCCATCCACCCATCCATTGGGGACCATACTCTGTGCAGAGCGTTGGTACTGCCGAAACAGTCTCCTTGGCTATTGGGCACAATCCTGGATGGGTCACTACTCCGACACAGTATACCAGCATGCTGGCACTCCTTTTGCCGACCTCGGAAGGATGACAGGCTGTGTTAACCCCACCTGGTATTAATTCAACTGCTGAGTGGGATTAAAACTCAGGACCCGAGGATCCAAAGCTCACCACTCTAACCATTAAGCCCACACCAGGCATCCCGAGAGAGGAAAAAAACAAACAAGCAATCACACACTTTGAGACCTGGTAGGTCTCCGTTCCATCTCCTGAAACCCACCTACATGTGGAAGGAAGTAGCAGCCAAAAACAGCAACTTGCACGCGCACACACAAGTTATGTTCATGGAAATCCTCGCAGATACAGATACCTTGGTTTAATGCGAAAAAGGGAGTTAGGTTCCCGGGTCAGACCGAATGTAGGTTAAGGAATTGTAAATGTTTAAGAGCATAAATGAATAAAATAAAATAACTCACAACACAGTGTCCTGGAAACAGAACAGTGTTTGATGATGATAACGAGAGAAAGATTCCTTGGGAGGATCAACTAACGAGGCAGCAGGTGAACGAGGAGGTCTGGGGGTTGTGGTGGTGTCTGAGGGTACAAAACCATTGCGATGGGCATCGTTCACACCAAAATGCCTGCTCACTGCGGAAAAACAAACAAACTCCCACCCGAAGCCAGAATTCATCTAACACGTTCATTTTCTCACTTTAACTCATCGCTTTCTACTGCCTCTTTCCATCCGACTCACCTCTTCCCCACTGATCTTGCTTTCAAAGGCCATGGTTTACGGTGATTATGAACGATAGCGAGTCGAGAGGGGCAGCGAGGTATTTGAGGTTCGGGAACCAAATACAGGACTGCGCGGTATCGACATCTGCTCACCTCCCCCTCATGCTCCCGGTGTTGGTGGTTGGATTGGTGGGAGGGCGACACGGGGGTAGGGTGATCAGGGAAATCACAAGCTCGCAAATATATGGGTCGCGAATTGTGGAATCGGTATACATTCACCAATTCGCAAAGTAAAACTCACGGATAAGGAGGGCATTGCCCGTTCATTAACCCCCCCTCCAAAAAGGCCCTTCCGACCCGACAAGGCAACATGAAATCAAGCGACACATGCCTGCGAACCCTAACCTGCATCCCATTCAGCACCCTCACCTACATCCTCCTCTTCAGAAGAGTTCACTGGATTCCAACTCATCATAATCATCACATCAAAAGTTACATCCTATCTTAAATAAAAATTGGAAGCACTACTACTCCTTCTTCTTGTTTTTTTATTTGTTAGCATTTTTAATGAAACTGTAATCATGCGCATTCGAACCGCCGGGAACCTATCCCCCATTTTCCCATTGAAACAATGCCCCTCCATTCACGGCATTTTTCAGGAACGTATCTCCCCCATGAATGTCGGGATCTTACTGGGAAGCAACAGATGTGGCCTCCCTCAAGGGTGACATGAGACCGGTGCAGATAAGCGCCGAAGATGACCAGCAGAGGCGCCAAGCACATGCGGCGCCTCCACGGTGATTTCTATTGAATTTGGCCACGCGGCGGTTTCAGTACGTGCAAACAGTTTTGAGGACAGTTCTACAGCTCCAAATCCACAACAAATACACTTTAAAAGTACAGGAACAGGTTTAATAAATCGTGAGGATGGAAACAGAATAAACCACGAATAAAGAGAGAAAAGAAAAGTCGGTTGGCACACGCGCCTAACTGGACAGTCACGGTCTCCCAGGTCTAAGCCTTAAACAAAACTTATCAGGGAGGGGGGGGATTCCTTCGGGGACACAAGGCAATGAAAGAATAGACAGGATGGATGAAGTAGAGGTTCTGTGGTCCTCCCTTTTTGTTGAGACGTCGAGGGGCACAGTGTGGGTATGCAGGACACTCCAGCCACTGACTCAATAGTCTTTCTCAATGGGGGGGGAGGTCTGTCTCTCTCTCGATGACTACCACAACTATGGTAGAACCCGCTGGTGGCCACCGTACCGCATCTTTGACACTCACCATTCACTCTCTTGAAGACCACACTATCTTCTCGGTGTCTATGTGTGGCTGGTTTATATAGTTATGACACATGCCCCCCACTGCGAGGCAACCTGCCTCCCCCCCCCTCTCCCCCCTCCCAGCCGCAAAGCAATGAAAATCGCTCAAGTGATGCCCCCATCTCATCGGAACGTGTGGTACTCGCACATGTGGACACGCCACGTTCATCTGGAACGTTGGGGGTTTGCAAAAGTGGAGCGGCCATTTTCACGTGAAAAATGTGGCGGAGGAGAGAAATGACAATGGGGGAACAACTAAGTGTGAATTACAGAAGGGAGGGGGGGGGGGGAAAGAGCAAAAGGAAACTTCTTCGCCACCTGATCCTGTCTGTTGTTAACTGGGGTTACAAAACACATGCGGTAATATTCATCGAGACAACTATTATACCAAGGTGGATACTTTGAAACCTGGCAGGTGTCCGTTCCAAATCCTGAAACCCACCCACGCGTGGAGATGACAGCCAACAGCAACGCGCACTCACACACCCGTCCAGACAATTCTAAGTAGGAGATAAACTCGACGGAAGGCAAAACCTCATCCCTTAAGAAAATAAGTCGGACGAAACAAAATACCTGACAGGTGTCAATGCATCGTTCCCTTTGATGTCACTAATTGCAACCAATCAGGAGTCCAACTTACTGAAGTACATGATCGTGATGGAGGAAAAGCCTAGTATCAAACCATTGGCCATGACAAACACCCAGTGATAGTAAAGGTCGAGTTGGGAACAGAGTGAGAAACTCTCAACCTATTTGAGAACAAGGAGACAAACATCCAGTGACCATTGAATACCTATCGCATTGAGGGATGTGACTGCCCCACCATAGCGACGAAGCATCAAGACATTTCTGTGCAACACAGAGACAAATAAACCTTGATGATTGGAAAAAAAATAAAAGCACAAATAAAAAGGGAATCGATAAACAATGGATTGGACAAGTTACAGAGCACAAGGACACACAGGCAAGCACACCACGGTCCCATGGTCCCAGGGAGCTGGACCACGGGCAAGCACATCACGATCCCATGGTCCCAGGGAGCTGGACCACGGGCAAGCACACCGCGATCCCAAGGTCCCAGGGAGCTGGACCATGGGCACGCACACCACGGTCCCATGGTCCCAGGGAGCTGGACCACGGGCAAGCACACCGCGATCCCAAGGTCCCAGGGAGCTGGACCACGGGCAAGCACACCACGGTCCCATGGTCCCAGGGAGCTGGACCACGGGCAAGCACATCACGATCCCATGGTCCCAGGGAGCTGGACCACGGGCAAGCACACCGCGATCCCAAGGTCCCAGGGAGCTGGACCATGGGCACGCACACCACGGTCCCATGGTCCCAGGGAGCTGGACCACGGGCAAGCACACCGCGATCCCATGGTCCCAGGGAGCTGGACCATGGGCACGCACACCACGGTCCCATGGTCCCAGGGAGCTGGACCACGGGCAAGCACACCGCGATCCCATGGTCCCAGGGAGCTGGACCACGGGCAAGCACACCGCGATCCCATGGTCCCAGGGAGCCGGACCACGGGCAAGCACACCGCGATCCCATGGTCCCAGGGAGCCGGACCACAGGCAAGCACACCGCGATCCCATGGTCCTAGGGAGCCGGACCACGAGCACGCACACCGCGATCCCATGGTCCCAGGGAGCCGGACCACGGGCAAGCACACGATGGTCCCATGGTCCCAGGGAGCCGGACCACGAGCACGCACACCGCGATCCCATGGTCCCAGGGAGCCGGACCACGGGCAAGCACACGATGGTCCCATGGTCCCAGGGAGCCGGACCACGGGCAAGCACACGATGGTCCCATGGTCCCAGGGAGCCGGACCACGAGCACGCACATCGCGCGGTCCGGTTAAAACAGCATTGGCAGCCGATAAGTGGAAACTCAGGAAGTCATGAAACGCCACATCCACCTGAAAACGTTAACACGCAGGAATATGATCAAAACCGTTGGGAAATAACAACCTGGTCGTGGTCGTGTGAAAGGGTGTGAAGAAAAAAAACCCACAACATGGGGTCACTCAACACTCACCGTCTGTCTCTGAATCCATGATGAGCTGCGAGATCATCCCGTCTCGGCAGCGGGTGAACGCGCCGGGAATACGAGGAAATGGCGAAGAAACCGCGGAAGGAGAGCAGTGAACACGAGTGCGGCGGGTGAAGGGGGACCGAGGGACAACGAGCGGCTCGGGAAATGGTCCGCAGCAGTCGGTGAGGGAAAGCGAACGAGTCAAAACGAGGTGAAGCCCACGTGACCGGCCAGAGAAGTGGGAGGGGCGAAGAAAGGAAATGGGAGGAGCCACTATATAAAGGGAGGAGCCACTATATAATGGGAGGAGCCACTATATAATAAGTGGTGCGGGAGGGGAGGGGAGGGACGAGGAGGTAAATTAGTGAAGGTGAATCATCGGATAGAATAACAGTTTTAACAGACAAGGACGATGGAATGAATTGTTTTTTTGTTTGTTTTTTTTGTTTTTTTTTTTTGAAGAAAAAGAGGGAAAAGGTTAAAGGGGTGGAGATAAATACAGTGAGGAGGGAAAGTGAGGGGATATTCGGGGTAGTCGCACACACAGATTGGTGGAGACTTGCCGGGTCCTCTCAGGAGACGAGAAAACCCGGGACTTTGGCTTCGAGAAAAGATTACATGGGAATATGAAAATAAAGACGTTTGAGGAATTAAAAAAATAAATAATTGATCGAGTAGTTTGTGGAGCGTTAAATGTTTCATCTCCTCCAGAGAGAGAGTTGGTTGGTCGGGACGGTTGACCACTTTTAAAGAAGTAAAGTAAATAAACACCGAGAGGAAGAAGAATTGGAAGGAGAGACTGAAATAAATAAATAAATACATTACTCCATGTTACTCCATGTCATGGGGCAACATTGGACATGCTGCTTCGACTCACCCGACAATGGAGGGAGGTCCTCAATGTCAGACGTGACCTCAGGGCCGTCTCTCCAGATAACGGAATCCTTTAATCTCCTCCGACAATGGATGGAGGTCCTCAATGTCAGCCGTGACCTCAGGGCCGTCTCTCTGGATAACGGAATCCTTTAATCTCCTCCGACAATGGATGGGATCCTCAATGTCAGACGTGACCTCAGGGCCGTCTCTTCGGATAACGGAATCCTTGAATCTCCTCCGACAATGGATGGAGGTCCTCAATGTCAGACGTGACCTCAGGGCTGTCTCTTCGGATAACGGAATCCTTGAATCTCCTCCAACAAGGGATGGAGGTCATCAATGTCAGACATGACCTCAGGGCCTTCTCTCTGGATCACGGAATCCTTTAATCTCCTCCGACAATGTATGGAGGTCCTCAATGTCAGACGTGACCTCAGTGCCGTCCCTCTGGATAACGGAATCTTTTAATCTCCTCTGACAATGGATGGAGGTCCTCAATGTCAGACGTGACCTCAGGGCTGTCTCTCTGGATAACGGAATCCTTTAATCTCCTCCGACAATGGATGGAGGTCCTCAATGTCAGACGTGACCTCAGGGCCTTCTCTCTGGATAACGGAATCCTTTAATCTCCTCCGACAATGGATGGAGGTCCTCAATGTCAGACGTGACCTCAG
>NC_140966.1:96175462-96202962 GCF_056783735.1 Eptatretus burgeri | reverse complement strand
TATTTTTTCTTCTTTTCCTCAAATAGGCCAACTACACAGTATACACAAAATATATAAGGGTAATACCCCTGGGCTCATCTGAATGCAACGCCCCCCCTCCCCCTCAATCCACTACTTAGCGGCTGGATAAGAAAACCAGGGAACCACTGGCAAGTAGGCGTGGATGACCAATTCAACATGTAACGGAGAAGAGAGTACATACCGATGGCTTTTTTTTTATGGTGTAAGCAAACTGGTGCATCAAAGCCTGGTGTTGGCTTAGTGGTTAGGGTGGCGGCTTGGGATCCAAGGGTCCTGAGTTCAAGCCCCGTTGGCTGCTGAATTAACACCAGGGGGTTGACTCAGCCTGTCATCCTTCCGAGGACGGCGAAATGAGTGCCAGTGTACTGGTCCCGGTGTATGTCCCAGTTAGAATAGGTGTACCATATCCCCGTGTGTCGTAGGAGGCGACCAGGGTTGGCGTCAGGAAGGGCATCCGGCCATAAAACATTGCCTCAAGAAAAAGCCAAACCCCTGCACAGCAGGGAAAAATGGCTGTAAAAACGGTCATTTATAAACTGGTGCATCAATCACGGGTGATGAAGGGTGTGGTGAAGTTTCATTAAAATCATTTGTTTAGATTGAAAATCATTTCAATCAGGAGAAATCATTCTTCAGAAGTTGCAAATGTTTATGGATGGACGGACGACGTGCCATCCCTCAAGCTCCCTGGAGCTAAGTTCCAGGTGAGCTAACTAGAGTTCACCGAACACCTGACCCCACATTGTCTTGAGAAACAGGACATGGGCGGGGTCTACGAGCGGCAAATTTGATTCGTCGTGATGACGTAAAATGTCGTAATATTTTGTCCAAGTACTGCTAAACGGAAGGGTTTTGAAAGTGGTAAAAAGGGTGATTTGTGTTCTCCAGTATTGAAGTTTACAATTCAATTGAAATTAAAAAAAAGATTTTAAAGGTTGTACAAATATATTTTTCTGGAAGATCACCACCGTTGATGCAGTATCTTTTACACCACCTTATTTAACGTGAATTTTTCATGCTTGTTGTTTGTGTCCTTTATGATGTCCCTTAAAACAGCAAGTTTCCTGTTTGGAATGATTTTCAATTTTGTTTGACTGCCAGACAGGCAGAGTGAGTAAAAATTAATCTCACTCCTCTCTGCGCATGCACAATCCTGACAAATTCAGAGCCAAAGTATTGCTGAACTGCAGGTTCATTTTCCGATACGTTTTGGAAATATAACATTAAATCGAAATGAAGTTGCTCCTCGATCATAAACTCATGTTTTAGAATTTAGATAGACAGACAGAAGTGAAACAATTGCTGAACCCTGCATTTTGCTTCGTGTGCATGGGGTCACAACTATTTACTCCAGATGGTGAATAAAAAGGTAAACGCTGCAGGAAAGCCAGAGCTTAATCATGGGCAAATGAACCGAGCTGGTTAAATCAGAAATTACCGCAACCGCATAAAGTCTATAGGAACACAAGCTGTGATACTTTGGGCCGATAGGACAGTTCAGAGGTGGTGTACTTACCCATGAATTGTGTCATATGGGTTTGATTCCAGGCCTGACTAAAAATTCATTCCATTGCTTCATAGGCAGGGATTTCAATCACCGAGTATGCTGTTCTTCAGGGAGATGATAATCCAGATGTCCTGCCAGCTAGCCGGATGCCATGTTAGCTGGTGGACATTAAAGATCCTTTGAATAAGTTGACCAATTGTGCGCCAGTACGCTGGCTGAGTTTCCAAATTCCTTCCCTCATCGACAGCGCAGCGCATCTGCAGCAGATCTGCACCCCAGTAATGATGCAATCAGCGGTTAATTTTGCAGTGGCTTGAGGAAGCAGGTCCTGTGCATCACAGCAGAAATTTGGGTTAGTAGGATAGCTGAGAGGTATGCACACTCACTACCAAGTTGTCTAGCCAGGGTTTGAATCTCAACCCAGCTATAAACTGTCATCCTTGTGATTTGCATGCAGGACGAGACATCATCGTGTGTGCCGTTAAACTGGGTGTCCCGTCTGCTGGAATTAATTGGTGGACGTTAAATATCACATGATGTCCTTCACAAAGAGTGGGAGAGGTATTGCCAGCACTCTGGACCAATTCCAAATTAATGCTCTATTCTACAGGGGGCACTGCATCAGTGGCACTGCCACACCCCGATGCCACGTGCATAAGAATGACGACGAACAGCAATTTGCTTTAAAATTGCATTCATGCCACGTCAACAAAACAAGTGGGTTTGATGTTCAAACGGAACCGATCAGACAATCCCTCTGGCTGGGTATGGTATTTCACCATGGTGTACGTTGTCACTTGAAGGAGAAATTGAGCTGGCTGTCCCATTTACATTGCAAATTCTCCTGAAAATTCTATGATGGGTTTTTTTTTTTAAATAATAAGAGCAGGCTTGTAACCCGTTGCCATGGTCAAAGGAAAGCACCTAATCGAGGAAAAGTGGTGTTATCGTGTGGCAGTGGTACATCTCGTACAGGTGCATCGTGTAAATTAAAAGGACCAAACCACAATGGGCTTCGTGGATAAAATCCGGAATCCGAAACTTCCAAACAGATGTATGCAGACAAATGAGTAGTTGTCCTGGGGCCGACAAAACTGCTCGACAGCGATTTCTGTTGTCCACAACAATTTATTACAGAAAAAAAAAAGTTTGCACTGTACACTCCAGGACGACAGATTTTAAATAAAAATACGTGTATGCATCATTGAACGACAGACGTACGAAACTTAAGATGAGAGTCTAAGACGCAAATGAGATTCAAAACCTAAAAATGATTTTAAGAGAAAAATAGATATAATCAAAGCATCGATCTCAGATGCCAAGATGGACATACTAATCAACCCATACAGGAACGTCCCAAGTAACACGTTCCTGGATAAGATCGTGCGGTATCACCTGACCGTGGAAACAAGGCAGTAGATAAGGCCATTCCAGGGCGATGACTGGTACCATTCCGCTGGCACATTCCATTAGAGCCAAACCATACCAACAGCTTCGGAAAGAAATGGAAACAATTAGAGCAGAGGCAGAACGGGAAAGGGAGGTGATGGGCCATTTGAACGTCATGCAAAGAGACGGGTGAGATTGAGAAAGCAAAAAAAATAAAAATAAAAAGGAATGGGAGGTGGAATTTGGGTGGTGGGGAGAAGGCTTAAAAAAAAAAAAAAAAAAAATATATATATATATATATATATATATATATATATATATATATATATATATATATATATATATTATATACACACATAACGAGGAAAAATTGGGATGACAGGGAAGTGAAGGAATCTAAAAAGAACGGGGAATGTGGAGACATGGAGGAGTATGGAGGTAGTCAAACGTTTCACATCTTTGCATACGTCGTACCATATCGACTTGATTCCAAAGAGTACGGTGACCTACAGGATGTGCGTGCGGTGTTTTAGGATTGACTTTTTTGAAATGTTTCATCAGCAGGTAGCTCTAAAGCGAGCCTTTCGTAGATGTGGAAGAGAAACCAATGGCACAGAGAGTAAACAAGGATGCAGTGAAGTACACTAAACGGTCAACGCTCGTGACCAAAATCGACATGTGATGTCATTGCAGAAACATTGCCGTTTGTTCATTCTTTCAAAAAAATAGTCAAATTATATCGTCGTAGCTTTGGCGTTTGTTATCGTTTCATGGCCGCTGACAGTGCCACGAATGAAGAGGCACCTTAAACCTGCGTTGAGTTGTACGTGGGAAATGTTTTTGTTGTCTTTTTTTTGGTTGTAAATCTGATCATACTCATACAGTGCAATTTTGTTTTCCTGTGCACTTCCACAACGCCCGCATTCAATGCCGTCCACAGAATCACGTACAGCCCTCCATGACGTGTTTCCCACCAGATTTGACCTGCAAGCAAAGGTTCCTCTTTGTATCGGCGGACGAGTGAAGCGGACTGGCGGCTGATGCTCACGTGTATTCGCAAAGGTGCCCACAGCCCGTCGGACAATGCGGACTGGCGCTAAGCCAGTCGTGCATGTGCTTGAGGTGTCCTCCATGGCTGCAACCCTGGCACCACACAAAAAGGCCCTTGACAGCATGGTGGCAAACAGCACAGACACTGGCACATCGTCTGCACCTGGAAGCACAAAGTGGAGAGGAAAAGAAGGTCGAAAGATGCTTTCTCGGTGACACCCGCACAAATTGCTACCTTTAAAACACGGCGAAAACAGCCATGCGTCCCACTGAGCATCAAAGTCATCAAAATCACAGCAATTTCATCCTCGATGGGCAAGATGAACACGTGGCAAACATTCCAACTTGGTGGAGAAATGCCTCTTGGTCCCATTAACAGCATGAAACACAAAAACAAACAAAACTGAGGTTCAGTATTGTGAACTTCTCGACCTCACCATCAGCAGTGACCTCTATGGGCTGACCATGTAGCAAAGCTGGCATTCAAAGCCAGTTGCAATTTGGGCATCCTCCATCATTCCTTGAAAACGCAGAGCAACTCACAGTCCACAAGGCCTGTATCTGTATCTAAAGGCAGTGCTGCTCTGTCCTACAGACCGGTACCCCGGCATGACATCTGCGTCTCCCGAATCTTTGGAATGTAAAACATTCAACATTGTTGGAATCTCCTGTGATGAGCCTGGAATACAAGGCATGTTGTGCTTACATCACAGACAGGTCGATGACCTCTCTGTTTTTTTTATCACCTCGCCTCCGGTCGAGCTCCCTCTGATCTTTGAAGCTTTAAACTGCACAGCTCCTCCAGGATGCACGTGTTCTTCCACTTATCCCCCTCTCTTTAATTGAAAACACCGAAAACCCAGGCTCACTGTAACCCTCCACCCCGTTGTTCTGCTTTTCTCCCATTTATGGAACTGCCTTTTTGAGAATTTTCAATCTCACTCTTCCTTCCGTGGCTTCAAACAGACGGGGCACCACTATCTTGTGTCATCCCCCATCCCAACCAACCCAACCATTTTACTTGCAGGTTACTGCTTTAACTCCCTTCCTCCCTTCTCCCCTTTTGCTGTTCGGTCATTCACCCCCTTGCTTGTTCTTTCCCACTGTGATCCCACTGTCGGGTCATTGCCTTCTTACCCGTTGTCCTCAAATGTTGTATTACAAAAATAACTACAACAAACCCTATTTCAGCTCACATCAGTTTGAAATTCTCCATAGTGCATTTAAACTAGAGAATTGGGTAATTGTTCTTATAGTACAAGTGCACAGCACCACAGCCAAACAGGATAAATTCAAGGTATAAAATCCAAGACAGAGAGAGCAGAGTTATACCCTTTAAACGTACAGAAAAAGAAATTTCACCTCAAAAATAGAGCCTGGTGTTGGCTTAGCAATTAGGGTTGCTGACTTGGGATCCTCGGGTCCTGAGTTCATACCCCCCTCCGGTGTTGAATTAATACCAGGTGGGGTTGACTCTGCCTGTCATACTTCCGAGGTCGGCAAAACGAGTTCCCACTTGCTGGTATCCTACGTCAGAGTGGCGACCCGTCCAGGATTGTGCCCAATAGCCAAGGAGACTGCTAGGCAGCACCAACGCTCTGAACAGGGTATGGTCCCAATGGATGGAATGGATGGATCCTTCTGAGGTTGGCAAAATGAGCACCAGTGTACTGGTAATAAGGGCACTGCATCATCAGCGGCATAGCCGCGTCCCTAACCAATGATGCAACCAGCAGCCCGAAGGCTGCACACGAAAGAAAGAGAGACCTCAAAAATAAATGGCTGGTTGAATTAAATGACCAAATATGCAAATCCTCTTCAAATTTCAAGTGAATCGGATGAAAATTGTCAATTTTACAAATTCGGCCGATGTCGACATTTTAACCAATGCTGACCTTTTGACCAATGTTGACCTCAAAAATAATTGGTGGTTGAATTCACGGAGCTGATGTGCAAATCCTCTTCAAAACTCAAACTCAATGAGATAATGGTCGATGATTTAAATTTTTTTTAATAAAGTTGCTGACCTTTGGCCTATGTTGATCTTTTGACCTTAAAATGAACAGGCTTCTTGCGTATGACCAACTCTACCATTTCATGAGATTTCATGAAGACCGGTTTGTTTGTATGTCAATTGCCTACAGGTCCCATTTCCAGAGAGACAACACACGCGACCAACCAATATACTTAAACTAACGTGCAGCACGTACGTTTTTATCTTTGCGTGATGATGTTTTTAAAACTTGATACTTCCTTAAATAACTATTATGTCACCCCTTTGTTGTAAAGCACAATCAATGTTGAATAAAGTGTCATCAACCTATCCATGCTGTTTCCATTTTACAATGTCAAGGCATATTTCTGTCCCTGTCTCTGCCCGTCTCTGCCTGTCTCTCTCTCCCAAAGGAAGAAAACGTACTTGTAATTAGTGCACGTCACTCCACGATGAAGGTGGTGGCACTTTAGCTTTAACAGAATTATCCCTTGTACCATTTAAAAAGTTGCGACTTTTACGCCATTTACAGGGTTCACACACCTTGACTTATCCAAAATTCCAGGCCATTTCCAGACAACGTGTGGCATTTTCCAGGCCAGTTTAACCTCAATACAGCTGATTACAAGAAGGTTTTTGGATAATTTCCCAACCCACATTTCAGGAAGAAAAAAAAATCCTGTGATATCCAAAGCCATCTCCACTCATGGCTCACAGACTTCCTCTCCTGTCACAGCCAACGTGTGGCCCTAAATGGAGTTCTTTCATCCCCTCTTCATGTCCAGGCTGAAGTTCCTCAAGGTAGCGTTCTGGGCCCTGTTCTTTTTTTGGTTTTCATCAATGATCTCTCCGACTCTCTGGAAAATCCTCCATACGTTTGTTGATGACTTCACCCTCTGCCGTACCATCTGTCATCCCTCAGACCGGCAAGCAGCAGCTTCTTCGCTCACTGCAGATCTGGATAAAATCACAAACTGGTCCAACACGTGGAACATGTCTTTCAATCCAGACAAATCTCACACTCTCACTTTGTCTCCCTGAAAGGACCGTTGAGAACCCCCCTCCCCCCCACCCCATCTGCTTTCTCAACAATCCTTTGGAGGAAGTCCTTTCTTTCAAGCTTCTGGGTCTCACTATCAGCCATGATCTTTCCTGGAATTTCCAACCTCGCCTCCAAAGCAAGTCACCGACTGGGAATCCTCCATCGTGCAAAGTCCTTCCTCGGCCCACCTGAGCTCCTGACCACATACAAAGCTTTCATCCTCAGCCTGATGGAGTACTGCTCTCCCCTCTGGACTGGTGCTCCTGCCTCCCACCTTTCTCGGCTTCACGCTGTGGAAACCAAGGCATTTCGGGTCATTGGCATCTCCTGCGATGAGGCTGAGTCTTTGGGCCTCTAATTCTCTCACTGCAGGCTGGTCGGTGGTCTTTCTGTCTTCTACCATCCCCTCTCCAGTCTTGCCCCCCCCTGCTTTCTGCAATTTGTCCCCACCATATTTCCGCAGGACGCTCAAGGTCTGCCAACAACCCCCTTCTGGTAAAACTACCAAAATCACGAACCACTGCTCACCTTCACTCTTTCATTCCTCTTTTTCCCCACCTTTGGAATAAACTCCCTCACTCTATTCATTCCCATTCTTCCCTCCAGGCCGTCAAAACAGCTGTTCACCACCACCTCTTATTTTCCCCATCCCAAACCTCGATCTTTTCTAACCCCGTTAATCCACCCCAAACCCACCTCCTTCAAATTCCCTGCTTTCCTTCCTTAAAGTCCCTGTAGTGTCCATCTTGTATTTCCTGTGTTGTCCTGCCCCATCCCTCTCCCTTCCACAGATTTCCTAATGTCTCTGTTCCACACTGTTTTGTCCTTCCCTCTCCCGCCCCTCTTGTCTCACCCCCCCCTTGCTGTGCGTTGTGTGTTAGCTCTCATACAAGCCTCGACAAGGTATACAAAAAAAAATGTGTGTGCTTTGGGTGGATGGCACGGGTCGAGCTTTGATGGCTAAATTTGGCCTGAATGAGTGACAAAAGCACACCGTCATGTGATCGCAGTGAACGTGCTATCTGCAGTTTTCCACATATTTTGCTCCAGTCACGTAGCTATTTGTCATCACCTCTATCGAGCTAATGATCCTGGAAAATTGATTTGGAATTGTTAACAAAATAACTCTGGTGACCCATTTTTATGTTTGTACCACAGGGAAATTCAATGGCCAATGGCTGCACCCAATACCTCCGGTACACGCGTTGGCCAATACGTGACTTTCAAAATGACGTTTTCCACCACATAATGCTCGGTGAGTCATGCGCAGAAACAGCAGGAAAATTCGGCGGGGATCACAAAGTATATGGCATGTCGCAAATGAGGATTGTTCCTTAAAATGGCTCAAAAAGCTTCTGAAATAAGCTGAAAACAAGAGGAAAAGTACCGGAGGGAAAGGGCCGTACCTCTGGACAGCGAAGGAGTTTGAGAACTTTGTCAGCTCATCGAACGGGAAGATGCTCGTAGGACAAACTCTCGACCATGTGGACCAGTGCAAGGCCCGAGTGGACGTGCATTTGCGACACAAACCACCGACAGGTCGCGACCATTGGATAAACGTTGTATCTAGATAAGGTGCTTCTTAACGCCGATGGGAGGGACATAACTGGGGTTTGTGGATGTGCAAGGTAAGTTTAAAATGATATTTACTACTAATCATGTCCGGAGAGGTTGGGAGCTGTGAGGATTGTTATTAATTATATTGAGTGTCATTGTTTACTATGCCCATGTGTCGGTTTCAGAAGGTGGAACGGAGCCCCCCCCCCCCGTCTCAAAGGATCCACCCTCGTGTGTGCGTGTGTGCAAGTTGCTATTGTTGGCTGCCATCTCCACACGTGGATGGGTTTCATCAGATGAAACGAAGACCCTCCAGGTCTGAAAATATCCGTGTGTGTGTGTGTGTGTGTGTGTTATACTATATTCATTGCATCTGCTCATTGTTTTAAAGGAAATGATGGGAAATCAACACATTTCCATCTCATCCACAGATATTTCTCTTATTTCCGTGAGTCCAATTTTCATTTAGGAACAACAATTCTGGTTTACCATTCTGACATTGCCACTCTTCCATCTAAATCCTGAAAAACACACACACACACACACACACACACACACACACACACACACACACACACACACACACACACACACACACACACACACACACACACACACACACACACACACACACACACGGCATTTTGAAAGTCACATATTCCCCAGACAGCACCAACTCCCCTTCATTCTTTATTACAAGCCTGGTGTTTGCTTAATGGGTAGGGTGGTGGGTTTGGATCCTCAGATCCAAAGTTCAAATCTCACTCAGCTGTTGAATTAATACCAGGTGGGGTTGACTCTGCCTGTCATTTTTCTGAGGTCGGCAAAATGAGTAACAGCTTGCTGGTATACCGTGTCGGAGTGCCTACCCAATAGCTGAGGAGACTGCTTAGGCAGCAGCCATGCTCTGCACATCGTATGGTCCCAATGGATGGATGGATGGATGTTGGCTTAATGGTTAGGGTGGTGGGCTTTGGATCCTCGGGTCCTGAGTTCAAATCCCACTCAGCTGTTGAATTAATACCAGGTGGGGTTAACTTGGCCTGTCATCCTTCCGATGTCAGCAAAATGAGTGCCAGCTTGCTGGTATCCTGCGTCGGAGTGGCGTCCCGTCCAGGATTGTGCCCAATAGCCAAGTCGACTGCTTCGGCAGCACCAACGCTCTGCACAGAGTATGGTCCCAATGGATGGATGGATTCTTTATTAAGAGAAAACCAAGGGAAAACAACTCCTCGAGGAGAATTAACATAATTCTCCTCCAGAATTACATCGTTCGTTGTCATGCTGCAAGAGCACGTCAGTGTGGTACGTTTGAGAAACTCAAAAAAAAAAATATATATATATATATATTTTTTTTTTTTACATCGTGTAATACACCTGGTCGGTGTATTACACGATGCGTTTGTTTCACAATCAGTTTTGGGTTTCAAGTCACGAATTCCATGAATTCAGTTCATTTTCCAGCATTGCACAAAATCATTGCCTCCAGAATTTTAACCCATGAAAAAAAAAAAAAAAAAAAAAGTCACAAATCATGACCATTTCCCCTTTTTGTCCCACACTCCTCTGACAAGGTCGGAGACGGGGACATTAAAATGAGCTCAGTCTGCTGACCGACCCGACAGACCGACCAATCATCCATCCATGTAATTTTGTGGACGTGATATTTCAAAAACGTTGAACATTTCGCTTTCCCATTGCAGACATCTATTCCGCATGACCATCTTAACCTGATAAGATCACGGCTAGGATTGCCCGAATTATGTTGCCATGGGAACCATCTCGGTAATTTGGCTTGTGTATGATACTTGTGAGGCTCTTCTTGCCTTGTTTCTTCTTAAATAGGGTGTGTGTGTGTGTGTGTGTGTGTGTGTGTGTGTGTGTGTGTGTGTGTGTGTGTGTGTGTGTGTGTGTGTGTGTGTGTGTGTGTGTGTGTGTGTGTGTGTGTGTGTGTGTGTGTGTGTGTGTGTGTGTGTGTGTGTGTGTGTAGCATCCAAAAGGTGGGGGACCCAGAGTACAAGCTCCTTGTTCATTTTCCACGCTCTTTTGAGAGAACGGCAAACATCCATGCTTTCAAGGCCTTGAATTGAAGGTGACAAAATTCCACGCTCTTCGTTGATTTCCAGGCCGCATAGGAATCCTCTGCATTTGAAACCAATAAACCATCATCTTGCACACAATACGATGATTTCCCTGTTTGATTGATTTCATTAATCATTGTGCGATTGCCTGAAGCAGCTTTCCGTACCTTCTTTGATTAAAGTACGTGGAAGGGCGGGCATGAAAGCCTCGAGAAGTAGAGGTATGCGCGCTCGCTCGCCTATGGGCCGTCTTGCCAGGATTCTAATCTCGACCCAGCTATAAACTGTCATCCTGGTGTTTCACAGGCAAGGCGATTCATCAGACGTGTGTGTGTGTGTGTGTGTGTGTGTGTGTGTGTGTGTGTGTGTGTGTGTGTGTGTGTGTGTGTGTGTGTGTGTGTGTGTGTGTGTGTGCAGTCTCTAAGATGGACGTCAAATTGGGCGCCCCGTCTGCAGGCATCGGTGGACATTAAAAGATCAAATGGTGTCCTTCACAAAGAGTGAATGAGCTATCGCCGACTCCTCGAACAACAAGTACATGCGCAGCATCAAATCCGACGCGGGTTGGCATATTTTGCCGTTTTAACAAGGTCTCTGAGAAATGGGCAGGGTGTCGGATTGGTCCCTTCTCTGAAATTGAAAAAAAAAATCTAACAAAGCTGCAATTAGCAAGTTTCAAACGTGGATCATCACAGAGAAATCTTGTTCAAAGGAGTGAGGGCACAGTTGAGAGTCAAAAAGTTTTTCTCCTGACGAGGAAGCTCGGAACCGGTGTATTGGTCTTTGTGTGTCATTTTGAGCCAGTCACACGTTCCTCCCAACGGTGTGCGAGTTTCCCCAATGCCACTGGAACTGAAGTCGTGTTTTTGTCCCTTAAATCTTTTTCAGAGAAAAACTTGTTGACCGAACTTTGTATCTTGAGGTTCCTTGTACAGAGCGTCGGTGCTGCCGAAGCAGTCTTCTGGGCTCGTGGGCACAATTCTGGATGGGTCACCACTCCCAAGCCAGCCACCCTAACCACTAAGCCAGCATCAGGCATCCATCATCATGCACCATATACTTATATAGAGCGTCAGTTCTGCCGAAGCACTTCCTTGGCAAGGGGTTACAATCCTGGAAGGGTCACCACTCTGACACAGGATACTCCACCTGATGCTACAGGAATTTGTAATTTGTTCATTGTGCCGGTGATGACTCGCCTACTCTTCACGCAGGACACCATGGGATCTTAAACGTCCACAAACTGACGTTGTCAGACGGGACGCCAGTTTCACGTCCATCCGAGGGACGGTACACACATTGATGAATCGCCCTACACGTGAAACACCAGGGTGAGGGTTTATAGCTTGGTCAAGATTCGAATCCAGGCTAGACAGCTTAGAGGTGAGTGTGCCTACCTTTCGGCCGTCCTGCCAGCTCATTAGTATTTATGTTTGTTAAATATTTGAGTTGAGGGAGGCCTTCGTCCTGCAGTGAAATGAAGCCAGCTTGTTTATGGGACTGAATATAATAATTGTGTGTTTTTCGAGGATCCGAGTTGGAAAGAAAGTGATTGTTTGAGAAAGATCCCTGGCCATGGAAGAAATACATGAAAGTCCTGATTATAAAGAGGGACAAAAAGGCATCTTTGGAATTGCAGCTGCTCGGATTAGATGAACCAAAGATGTGGGAAATGACCGTACAATTAAGGATGCAGATGGCGTAACAGGTGAAAGAGGATGAAATCAAAGTGAGATTGGGCCAATACTTGTTACCTGGCTTATGAATGAAGAAAGCCCAAGAAGAAAGACAGAAGATGTAGTTGTAAATCAAGGAATGACAACTTGCATAGATTTGGATGAGACAATAACAGCAATGAGAGGAATGAAAATGGCAAAGCAGTGGGACCTGATGATGTACCGGTGGAAGTATGGGACCTTTTTGTTCATTTGAATTCGGAATTTGTTCAGGGTGCCGGTGATAACTCGCCTCCTCGTAGCGAACCACACTCTCGGACCTTTAACGTCCACCAACTATTGCGAGCGGGCGGGACACCTGACTTGACGTCCATCTGAGTGATTGTACACATTGTGATAAAACGCCCTGCCTGCAAAACATCAATCCGACGGATATAACCGTCGGGCCGGGAACCGAACCCAGACAAGACCATTAATAGGTAATTGCATCAAGTATGCACCATGGTGTCAGACAACTGGTGGATATACCATCCATCCGTTGGGAGCGCACTCTGCACAGAGCGTCGGTGCTGCCGAAGCAGTCTCCCGGACTAGTGGGCACAATCCTGGATGGGTCACCGCTCCCATGCAGGACACTCCAATGGTTCAAATCATCCAAGCAAGCTGGTACTCATTTTGCCCGGCCGCAGAAGGATGACAGGCTGAGTCAACCCCACCTGGTATTAATCAAACGGCTCAAGCAGGATTTGAACTCAGGATCAGGGGATCCCAAGCCCGCAATCCGAGCCTGGTGGATATACCTCGCATACTTTAGACAAATGACCAAAAAGAAAAAGAAAAAGAAAAAAAAAACTCCATCGATTTACAAAAAGTTCCAAAACACTAATGAACGCAAAGCCTGGTGTTGGCTCAGTGGTTATGGTGGCGACTTGGGATCCTAGGGTCCCGAGTTCAAGCCCCGTCGGCCGCTGAATTAATACACCAGGGGGTTGACTTAGCCTATCATCCTTCCGAGGTCAGCGAAATGAGTACCAGTTCCAGTGTGTGTACTGGTAGAGGGGCACTACATCAGCGACACAGTCGCGCTTCAAGAAATGATAGCTGCCATACGACCACCAATGAACGCATCATCGATTAAAGGACGACATTATGATCTATGCCCCTTGTACATTATTGTTTTTGCATAAATTCGGTTTTATTCCCCCATCTAAAAGATCTATTCCTTCTGCCCAGCTATTTATGATGATTATGCAAACTACCTCGAAGAAAATGGGTTTTTTTTTTCGTTCAGTCGATATTGCTCGGTGTCGTTTTGCCTCGCACTCATCATGCATCTCGCCGTCACATTATTATGCTTCTTGGCTGCGAAAGTCAATTATTCTGTGCTTGGCATTTCATAAACCTTGTCACACAAATAACAAGTGCCCTTTACATCCAACTAAATGCAGAGCTGTTACCTCCACCGCCGAAGGTGGATTCAGGTGATGTTTCCACCCCCCCCTCCTGTCTGTCTGTCTGTCGATTTCCCTGTGAGAACGATGTCTCAATAAGTTGCGGACAGATTCCGATGAAGATCTGGATCCGGATGTGGAAAGGAGAATTTTTTTTTAATTTATCAAGTGATTCTTCACCATTGAGAGATGGGGCCAAAAACGATGCGGAGCACGAGATTTCAAAAAGTTGTGCACGGGTTATGACAAAACTTGGTCGATGAGTTGGTTCGGTGACGAGAACAAGCCGATTCGATTTTGGCTCGGGTCAGCAGATCGGGCCTATCAGTGGGATACAAAACGTAAAGTGTTCGGCCTGGAAGAGGTATACGCTCCACTGAGTGCTGTTGGAGTTTTGATCCTGTGGCTACCAGGAAAAGTGGATCACCTGGTGACACCATCACTGTCAGGAGACTTAAATATATTTCAGATTCAATTTTCTTATTAGACAGGTATGCACAGCATTGTGGAAGGATTTTGGACAAAGGGATGGGGGAGGAGGCGGCTAAGTGGTTTAAGACGCAAAGGGATTATTGAAAAAGAAGGGAGGAGGACGGATGAAAGGAAAGCTAATGTATGGCGACAAGATAAGAGGGTATTGGGGGGAAAAGTTGCATACAAAATGCATTGTTCTTCAAATTTAAAAGCAGCTTTCTCTACAGTTTGTCATCCATTCTTTTGTTGGAAAAAGCAAAAGCGAAAAAAACAAAACATCAAAGGCAAAATGCTACACGTCAGGAACTGGTGTTTCGCTCATGATGACATCTCGTAATGTGCTCTCCCAACGGACGCCTGAGTGCACCATGTCAGCACCTGGGGCTGCCACGTTGGGATACTTTGGCCTCCACAATGCAGAGTTCCGTTCCTGCTGCGTTTACATAGGTTACTCGACTCCCTGAAAATCCTCTTTAACATTTGACAGATGACCGTCTTCTGTCGAACAGCCCACTACCATCCCAAGGACAGATTGGCAATGGCAGCATTTCTATCAGCAGACGAAGATCAGAAACTGGTTGGGCACCCAGAACCAGGCAAGTGTCACATAATCAGCTCGTCTCTCTGGAAGGATCGAATAGCCAACCCACTCGTGGAATTCGTGCGACAATACTAACCCGGCAACACACCGACTATGCAATAAACTCAGGCCAACAAAACCATGGGCCTCACCATCAGCCAAGACCTCTTCTTGGCACTCGACTTTCCAAGCAGGTATCCGAAGCTAGCCCAGACTGGTTTGCCCCTGTCATGTCAAAGCCTTGCTCATGACTCCATAGCTCGTCACAGAAGGGCCAATGGAATGATTTGCTTTAGATTCAGGTGGAATGTAGAATCAAGAAAATATCACAGGAAAGTGGATGTCAACCAATTTTGGGTGGAGGTGTGAGGGGTGAGGGGTGGGGGTGAAATACACCAATTGACAAAGTCTGGAAAGTCTGATTTCATCAGCACGATAATAATCGGCGCACTCCATATCCCATTACGTTTTGGGGTCGGAAGTTCAAACAGCATGCAAGATTGGGCCAACGTTTTCATGAACAGGCCAACCATTTCATCAAATCCCTAGCTCTAAGCAGCCATGGGAATCATACCACATCAGTGAGGGTAATGCACTGAAGCTTTATCTACTCCGGTGAGCCACTCTTGGTTTAAGCAATAACAAAATAGCAAATGGCCAGTGTACTCCTAACATCGACAAAGTACAAGTTGGTCCACAGTATGTGCACGAAGACGAGTAGTATTTATACGCTATGAATAAAGTACCGGTAATTATGTCGAACACACCTGTCACAGAGCCAACCTTTTGCACCGAGTGCACGCCGGCAGCTGCTGCAATTGAGATTGAGCGAGGTTGAGTCATGGTTGAGTGCAGATATCGCAGCACACGTGCTCAGGCGGATGACCTGCGTGGCCACGTCCCACAAACGAAACCTCTGCAGGAGCTCCAAGTAGGAAAGATACCAATGCTCCTGCACAAACAACAGTCGAGTATTTTAACGGTAGCCTGCGGAAACAACCTTGGTATCAAACAAAATGCATTATGTCAAGACAGTCACAGAGCAACATCATTGCGGAATGTGTGTTGGACAACAACAGGTAAGCACGTTCGGCTTCAATCTCAAAAGCAGTCAAACCCAGATCAGACGACTCAAAGTTGCTCGGACACAACCTCAGATCGAGCTATCCACTTGGTCCATTGTCACCAGAATTGAAATGGCAAAACATTAGAAAACCATGGATATAAAAAAAAAATTAATCTCCCAGGATTAAAAACTAGAAGGGCACTCGGTAGAGCGCATACCTCCACCACGTAATGCCTCATCTACGAGAACATATCGGGCCCAATACATTTTTGAAATATCATGCCATACAGTACTATATCGTTTTTGGCCCTATCTCTCAATGGTGAAGAATCACTTAAAAAATTAAATAATTCACGTATCCAGATTGGGATTCGGATCTTCACTAAAATCTAATCAATTCTTCCTTGTCACACACCCAACGTGTCCACCAAGTTTCATCCGAATCCATACACAACTTTTTGAGATATCCTGTACACAGACAAACAAACGAAATTGCTCGTTGAGCAAGGAATTGCCGGAATAACTTTGTCATATCTCCATGATCTCTGAAAAAACAAAAACCTGGAACTTAATTTGGTTCTTATAAGTCGATAGTGCAATTGTTTAATGAGTGATAGCACTTAGTTTGGTCATGATCATAACTTGGAAGTCAATCGGACTTAAAATGGCGTTTTTATCGCAATTTGAAAGTTTTGACCCGACCCCCCCCCCCCGACATTCGACCCCCGACCGCTAAGAACCGGGTGTTGGTGTGACACCCCAATGAGACATGGTTGGATGCAGT
Organism: Eptatretus burgeri; assembly: GCF_056783735.1. Taxonomy (NCBI): domain Eukaryota; kingdom Metazoa; phylum Chordata; class Myxini; order Myxiniformes; family Myxinidae; genus Eptatretus; species Eptatretus burgeri. Next base: position 96,186,291 of record NC_140966.1, on the reverse strand, counting down.
ATTGGAAGATGCACATTTTGGATTTGGTTTGAAGTCGATACGAGCATTTTAGCGGACGTTATTGCGAAAATAATAATTTCGGTTTTTCGGTGACCTTGACCTTGACCTTTGACCAATGATTCACCAAAAACGACAAGTGTCTTAGTTGGACCATGGCCGACGTCTGTACCCAGTTTGGTCATGATCGCTGAAACGGTGTGGCTGCTACAGGGTAAACAAACACACAAACAAACAGACACACAGAATGACACACACAACCAACCAACATAATTGCCGAAATCCGAAGGATTCCGGCAATTAACAAACAAACAGGCAGAAAGGGATGAAAACATAACCTCCTTCACCTTCAGTAGCGGAGGTAATAAAACACCGAATGTCTCAGTTTACGGAAGACTTGAGTGACAGAGATAAACTGATAGATTTCCAACAAGCAAATGCACCTCCTTTCGAATACAAAGGGTCATAAACATGAAGAGGAAAATAAAAAAATATATATTTATTTTATATATATACATATATATATATATACATACATACACAGTATATATATATATATATATATATATATATACATACATACACAGTATATATATATATATATATATACATATATATATATATACATACATACACAGTATATATATATATATTCAGACATCCATACATCCATCCATACATACATGAGACTTTTCACACAAGATAGAAATGGGCAGATATTCAGTTATTCCCCAACACTGGAGGAGGTCAAATTGACTCCGATAATTAATAGCACGAAAATTCACCGGAGACTAGCGAGTGGGTATGACATTGCTTTCAACAATTAAGTTGGCACTTGTCAGTTACATCGCTTTAAATGTCTGTAGTGATTCTCTTGTGTCAAGCAAACTAAATGGTTCAATTTCCTTTGGGTCTTCAAAGCCTTCGTTCAAATCTCCAGCCGTCAATAACGAATCGAGATCGAGGCCAAGCGGGATTTTTGTACAACCTTGGTGAAGGCCCTTTCCTCAAGTTTGAAACTAAAAACACGCCCGTTCATTTTTTACCTCGGAGAATCTGCACCCGAATCGGACATCCTTCACCACACGCCCACACCCACCCACTCACACACACCCAAAACGATGCTATCCACCTGTCCTTGCCTTCACGCCGGCACGTGGATCCTCATATCTGCATATTTCTCACGATAGGTGCATGTAAGCATTCTGAAATCAAGGTTGTGCCAAAATAAATTATTAAATTCCTAAAAAAATTGTGTTGGATGCAAAGCAAGGGTTTTTATCAATGTCAATGCCACATAAAATGGGAAGTACTGTTCGGTATATATTATCACATGATAAGCCTGGTGCTCGCTTAGTGGTTATAAGGTGGCTGGCTTAAGATCTTCGGGTCTTGCGTTCAAGTCCCTGTGGGTCCGTTAAATAATACCAGGTGGGTTGACTCAGGTCGTCATCCTTCCGAGGTCGGCAAAATGAGTACCAGCTTATTGGGAACAGGGGGCGCTGCATTGGTGGCACAGCCACGCACCCAGCGATGATGCAACCAGCAGCCACAGGCTGCATAAATAAATAATAATAATTGCATCATAATTTCTGTGTCTATCACACACGATCAGGTGCAGGCAAGGCTGCCACTGCAGAAGGCTAGAAATGGTTCGGCGCCTTCTCGGCTCTCCAATGGATGCCAACAAGACATCCGAATAAGGAGGCACAACGCATACATTGGTCCAACTCCAAAGGTGCAAACACAGGGAAATGTGTTTTACAGGTAAGTTAGTCACCTGGTGCCATTTTCTGATTTCCGATGTCTGACCGTCCGAGGAATTTAATCTCCATCATGCATACCATGCACTTCTGCTGCAAGCTCGTACCTGAACAAGTGTGTCAACTCCACCGCTCGCCTTCTCCCCAAGCACGATGAGCGTCGAAACGGTACTCTGCACATCCCCACGCTCCGCATAAAACTCCAGCATAGCAATAACAGCAGGAGCAAAAACCTCAGGTGGTAGGGTCTGTCCAAATAGCGGCTGAGACACCGATATCAGAGAGACACTCTCAGCAGCGGTGATGCCCAAGCCAGCGGTGCTGCCTCCGACTTTGCTGTGCAGACAGACAAAAATAAATAAATAAAAAAGAAGGAAAAGGTAAAACAAAACTGTGGACTAAAGCTTTGCCAATTCTGATTTCTGTCTTTCATTAAATTGATGTTCTTCTCTCCGCTCTCAAAACGATGCAGTTTGTAGAATGCCAGTGATTGGAAGTAAGAAACAGTCCATAATCTCAGATTCCAAAATGTCTGTGTGGGAGCCATCTTGGATTCCAAAAATGGCCATCATTTATCCCTTGTCGCTCAATACCTCAGCCAATAGGTCACCTGAGGTTGTACTTCTTGTGGCAAAACCCTATAATTTTTGTTGACCAGGAATTGAATGAGTTTATGTTGAACGAACATGTCTTGTACTGATATCACGATAATGTTGAAACTTCCAATCATTACCTGCAGGCACAGCAGGTGAACTTAGTTATCTTTATCACCATCTGGAATGGAATTGGCTTCACACCTGACCATCTCGATGATGACATTGGGTGCTGGGAGGACATCTGGCCTGTGCTGATCATCTATGTCCTTTCAAAGTCATTCTGTCAAACTACATAATGGCTTCATTTTCTTCTTCTTCTTGCGCATGGCAACTTGTCTGCTGGTTTGCTCTCATTTTGTTGGGGCACGACTATGCCGCTGATACTGCGCCCCTATACCAGTACACTGGTACTCATTTCGCTGACCTTGGAAGGATGACAGGCTGAGTCAACCCCACCTGGTGTAAATTCAGTGGCCAATGGGCTCAAACATGGGACCCAAAGATCCCAAGCCAACCACCATAATCACCAAGCCAACACCAGGCTACTTTCTGACTCTCTCTCTCTGTCTGTCTGTCTGTCTGTCTCTCACCCATCTCCCCCCTCCCCCCCCCCAAATTTTTTTTTTATGTCTATGGAACCCTCCCATCTACCTCCTAAATAATCCTCTTGAAGAAGTTCAGTCACTCAACCTTTTGACCTCACTATATTTCTTGGACAAACCACATTTAAGTTGGCCTCCTCCAAAGCCAGCCACTGAATGGGCATCCTCCATTGTGCAAAGTTGTTCCTTGGAACTCTTGTGTACTGATAAAGCCTTCATCGACAGCTTAACAAAACACTACTCTCCCATCTGGGCTGGCACCCCTACCTCTCAACTTGCTCTGCTCGACATCATGAAAACCAAGATCTTCAAGATGATTGGAATCTCCTGCGATAATACGGAGTCTCTGGGGCCTATCACTTTCACATCGCAGACAGATCAGTGGTCACTCCCTCCTATACCATCCCCTTTCTGGTCGTGCACCTCCACCCTTTCCATGCTCTGTCCCATCCCTCTCCCTCTCCCCCACAGGCAGGGTGTACGTGGTCTGCCAGAATGGTCTGGTGAAACTTTCAAAATCCAGAATCACCGCTCACCGACACTCATTTATTTGTCTTTTTTTTCTCCACACCTGTGGAAACAACTTCCAAGGTTTCTTCACTCACATTCTTCCCTCCAGGTCTTCAAGATAGCTGTCCACTATCTCAGGTCATGCTGCCTCCACAACCATAATCTTTTCTACCCCAATTAGCCTTCCCCAAGTCCACAACTTTCCAAGTTTTCGGTTTCTCCTTCAACTTTTGTGATTGAGAGTTTTTGGCTGTATCAATATCATTCACCTGTGTCCTCCCCTTACTCCCATTCTTCACCACATCCCTTATATCTCCAAGTCTCCATCTATTTTGTCCCTCAACCTTGATGTTGATGTGTTCCCCCAACCCCAGCCTTTTTACACTATTTATTTTGTTCTGTTTCATCCAGTTCTCGCCCCTCTGTGAGCCTCAACATTGCACACAAAAATAAATAAATAAACCACCTGCTGGACAATGCTCCACCCTAGTCGAACCTGGATATGCACTCTGAATGCATTACTTGAGAGCACCAAGTGTAGGTGGTACCTTATCGCTTTAGCCAGATGTATGCAGTTGAGATACCATCACAGCTCAGAAATACTCTGAATATGGAAGCTCTTTGGGCAACAGAAATCACAAACAAATGTAATAAAAGTCATTTCTCACTTCATTATCTTCATGAAGCATCTCCCGGGCCTTGTTGATGTCACCGTCTGCTTTGACGTAAATCTGGGATCATGATCTTGTCCGGCCAACTTGTGAAAATCCTAACAGTACTACCCACCCCTGAGAATACATACTAAAGCCATGCAGACAAAGCATTCATCTTCTCTGCACCCCGAGCTATCCAAAATCGTTGTAGCTGGAGAATTCCTGATGCCATCAAGACAGACGTGTTTTGAGCAAGAAATGATAATTTGATAAGGCCAGGAACAAAACATCTGTGTCCGGATAGACAAGAATATCATCTGTGCATCACTTGGGCTCTGCTGTGATGCAGGCTCTGCTTGACAGATCAAAGTGTCAGCTTCCTCGTTTTTGTTGCCTTCAGTGTGCAAATTTCTGTTGCTTATGGTACAAATGGATGCTGCTACAAAAATAATAAAAAAATATAAACTTGCAGGAGTCCCTCCCTATTGTAGTCGAGAGTTGTCTCTGCTGGCTACTCCAATCGAATCAGCTTTTGTTTGCATCTCCGATTTGGTATTTTGGATAACCACGATTCATTCCATCCACCACTGTTATTTTCCAAGTGGGATGCGGATCACCGACGTGAGTGGATGCCAAGTCCACGATTTCTGCTTCTGACTCATATGTGGCTTAAATGTGTAAATAAAATCGCAATTCCCTGGTGTGCTCAAAGCACAGCGAGCCAAGGGCACATTTTTGCCCTGAAATTTTATGATGTGTTGATGTAGTCAGGATCATGGGTGACAGTCTACTCCTGGGGCTATTTCAGGAGTCTGCCTTTCAGTATAGAAAGTATAACTGCGATTGTTTTGTCTACCTAAAGACATAACTAAACTTGTCCACGAGTCATGTTTAGCGTATTATAAGTGGTACCATCCTCAAAATGTAGGTTTTCCCACTAAAATGAAGAGCCTCGGTAGCTTGGAAGCTAAGATGCTGGGAAACGGGTACGAAATGGTGGCACTTTGAAATCCAAGGTGGCAGCCACATACGTAGACATGATCAAAAAATAAAATGAAAAACATTGGTTTTTCTGAGCAGTAAAGCATATGGATTCGAGAAATGTGCATGTTTGTAAGTAACTAAAAAAATTTGAACAAATTTCTGAATTTATACATTGTAAACGAAGTTAATTCCTCAGACAATAATCCCCTTTCAAAATTCCCCCCCCCCACGACCCCTATCTCCAAACTCACATGTATTTAAAGGCTGTGCACGCGAAGTGAAACACGGCGTTAAGGAACTGATTCATGTCCGTCTGTCCATCCTTCATATCAGTTTATGATCGAGGAACAACATATTTAAATTGAAAGTTACATTTTGAAGATGAATAGGAAGACAAGTTTGCTGTTTAACCGAACTTTGGCTTTGAATTCATCCCGACCTCGCATGTGCAGAGATGACTGAGATTAAAAAAAAATAAAATTATTCCGTCTGCATGCCTCGCAGTTCAACAAAAATGAAAATTACTCCAAACAGAAAACTTACTGTTTTTTAAGGATGTCAAAATGGACACATACAACAGGCACGAAAAACTATTGTCACAAATTCGATCGAGTGATGCAATAGACACGAAGTGAACGGCGGTAATACCAGGAATTAAATTATCGATAAGCCTTTAAACCTCCATTTAAATTGAACTATATGCTTCAACACTGCAGAACACAAATTGTCTTCACAATACTTCCAAGAACCATCCTATATATAGATACTAGCAGGGATACCCGTGCTCCGCACAGGAATCCCGTGGATGACGGCGGGTCTGAAGGAGTATATGTCACAGTTGTTTGTAAAATTGTAGAGGCTGCCACCATTATTATTTTTTTTTCATCACCACTATAATATTGTATTTTCCCTGCCATGTTTTATATGCAGAAGACTCGAGTTAAAAAACGTTAAGATTTATTGCCGCATCAGATAAAAAACCATAATGCCTCAACAATGTGAGGCTGGTTTCATGTCATCATTTGCGACTTAATTAATTCTCATTCTCTAGCAAATTCCGTTGGTCCCATGTCAATCGGCTGAACTTGAAAAATTAACGTTACGCAATCAGGTGATGGTCATAATTTGGAAACCGGGAAGTCGGAAGTCATTGTCTTCAATTGACTGTAGCATTATTTTTTCATTCTATTGCAAATGGCGTTGGCCCCATGTCAATTGGCTGAACTTGAAAAATTAACATTACGAAATCAGGTGATGACGTCATAATTCGGAAACCGGAAGTCCAATTCTTTTACATCGGGACACTCCCGGGTACATGTTCTGTCACCGTGTGAAGTTTGGTGAGGATCAGTCCAGTACTTTTCGCGTGCATAGGTCACAGACAAACACACACACACACACACACACACACACACACACACACACACAGACAGACACTTTCAAATATATATATATATATATATATATATATATATATATATATATATATATATATATATATATATATATATATATATATATATATATATATATAGCATGAGAGGGCATGGCATGTTAGAGGGTAGAGTATCGGGAGTGAAGAAGAGGCCGGCACATGACGATGTATGATGCTGATTGATGCAGTGTTCTATGATCACTAAAGCCTCCAACTCCTAAACTACAAATCAACGTCGTCTTATTACAGTGTATAATGTTGATGTACAAGACTAGTTCAGCAGCGAGAAACTTCTGGATTTTTAAAACTATCTTTAACACGTTGACTGCCAACTCTTACAGTACACAGCACTCCCATTTGCCAAGCCGAGTGTGCATGTTCATATACTTTATTTTTAAATTTTACCCTTCCATGAGGATATTGTATTTTTTGAACTCTTTAGAATTATGATTATTATTTTATAAAAATCCTGTGGCTGCTGGTTGCATCACTCCACGGAGCACAGCTGGGCCGCTGATGCAATACCCCCGCTTCCAGTAAGTTTTGATGACCTCGGAAGGAAGGCAGGGTGAGTTACCCTCCCTGTGGTGATATTTAATGGTCGGACTAGGGCTAGAACATATATAACAAGAACTCACTCACATCTCTCACCTGTGAATGCAGAGAATAACCAATTAGCTCTCACCTAATCAATTAAACCCAGGTGGCTAGGATTATCTATATCTAATTCCAGCAATCTCTGTGTGTCTGTCTGTCTGTCTGTATGTGTGTGTCTGCGACCGCCGTTTCTCGACAACCACTGGTCCGATCTAACTGAAATTTGCCAGGAATATTGCTGGGGACCTGAGGATGTGCCTTTTCAAGGTTTGATATTAATCGGACGAGCGGTTCCCAAATTACGGCCATTTATTTATCAACCAATGACAGGACACGGTGCTATGACATCACTATTGACATCACAATTAAAAAGAAATTTTTTTTGCACGTACGGGCACGCACGTACGGGCCACCACAATTCATTTTTTAGCACGTACAGCAACGCACGTACGGGCACGCGAGAGCGAAGGAACAGCCTGTGTGGTTGTTGTTTCTGGCACGCGGTTTGAACGTTTTTTATTTATTTTATTTTTTGCACGTACGGCCACGCACGTACGGGCACACACGTACGGGCCCGCACTAGTATAAATAAATCGACTCCTTCCATGCTCTTCTTGCCGAAGAAGGGGGAGTGTAGCATTGGAATTCTCATGTGTGTACCATTTGTGAATGTCATTTTAGCTATGGCGGAACTCTGGGAAGGGTTTGAAACAGCAAAGGACTTACCTCGGTAGCCTTTCTTGGCTGCTTAATGCAGCTTCTTCGGCAAGAAGAGCATGGGAGAAGTCTAATATATATATATATATATATATATATATATATATATATATATATATATATATATATATATATATATATATGTATAAAAACTGATGCTTGGAACTACAGAACTACTATGGATACAAACAAACACAACATAATAGTGACCAAAGCTTTTTGTGCTGCACTCTTCAGGGTAAAAATCGCAGCAAGTGAAGGCGCATGCTTTATACACAGGTCTCAATAAGGTAGACGCTGATTGGTTCAACCGTAATGACGTCACGGTTAATCTGAACGCCCATTGGTCAGCTCATCATCTTTACCTCGAGCTCCCATTGGCTGGAGCAGAGTTCGTCGATGATTGACGTTTGCAACCGCATCCTCGAGAGAGGGGGGATGGGTATCCCCAAGGTCCATTCACCATTTGTTACCGTACTTCCCTCGATCTTTCCATGCTGAAAGAGACACAGGCATCGCACAAATTTCTTTTGACGACATATTATTGGATCGGTGGTAAGGATGAAGGTTGCTTCCAACATACGTAAATGAAACGAGCTCCAACCTCGGCTCAATATCCTGAACATATCTGCATTGTACTTTTCTGCACAGATAGGGTTGGCAACCAGGTGATGTGCAATGGCAGATGAAGCAGGTACAGTGGCCGGTGGTTGCTCGATATTTCTACATGCTCCCACTGGTTGTGTTCTAACCCTCACAATCTTTCTTCGAATCACCAGGAGGATGTGTTGTTTGATCACTTGCTGCGATTTTTACCCTGAAGAGTGCATCACGAAAAGCTTCGGTCACTATTATGTTGTGTTTGTTTGTATATATCTTCTTCTTCTTTCGGCTGCTCCCGTTAGGGGTCGCCACAGCGGATCATCCGTATGATCCGCATAGTGATTTGGCACATGTTTTACGCCAGATGCCCTTCCTGACGCAACCTTGGTCGCCTCTTACGACACATGGATATGGTACACCTATTTTAACCGGGGTATACACCGGCCCAGTGCACTGGTACTCATTTCGCCGACCTCGGAAGGATGACAGGCTGAGTCAACCTCCTGGTGTATTAATTCAGTGGCCGAACGGGGCTTGAACTCAGGACCTTTTGGATCCCAAGCCGCTGCCCTAACCACTGCGCCAACACCAGGCTTATTTTTTTGTTTGTTTGTATATATATATATATATATATATATATATATATATATATATATATATATATATATATATATATATATATATATATATATATATATATATATATATCTATATCTGACCCATCCCCCACACTCCTCTAGCTGAAGAAGCTGCATAAAGCAACCCAAGAAGGCTGACACAAGGTAAGCACTTTTGCTGTTTCAAACCCTTCCCAGAGTTCCGCCACAACTATAATCACGTTCACACATAGTGCACACATGAGAATCCCAATGCTACACACTACACATACACATTGGTGAATAATCAGCGATAACGCAGACAGCAATACATACCAATGAGGCTCCCAAGCATGTACCATGTGCAAACGTCAAAAGCAGTCAATATATAAATAAAATACTCTGCGTGAACGTATTTATAGTTGTTGAGGAACTCTGGGAAGGGTTCGAAACAGCATCACACTTACTTTGTGTAGGTCTTCTTTGGATGCTTTATGCAGATTCTTCGGCTGGAGCAGTGTTGGAGGGGTCAATTACTTATACAATCCTAGCCACCTGGGTTTAGTTGATTAGCTGAGAGCCAATTCGCTGTTCCCTCCATTCACAGGTGAGAGATGTGGGTGGGTCTTTCTTTGCTAACATATATATGTTGTTTGATTTTTCTTTTCTGACCCATGATCTTCCTGACCCATTTTACCTCCTGTTCTAAATTTATTTTGGTTTTTTTAATCTCACATCCAACCTCAAATGTTGCTTTTTTCCATAAGCCGATGACCCATCCAAGTTGCCAGAATTTGTAACGCAAGTATAAATATATAATAAACTTGCACTTGAAATCTTTATCTTATCTATAAAGAACGTAAAATGAAGCTGTGTGCAAATGAAGCCGACAAACCCATTGGCTGGAGAGTTGGCTCGACTCCACCCACAATTGTCAGGTATAAAAGCGATGTGTCCACAATGTTGGTTTTCTGGTAAGCCCAAGATGTCTTCCAAAATCTCATTCACAATTTGAATTATCCGAAATAGAAACCATGACGTATTATATATGCACATAAGCAGTCGGCATATTTTTGCTTCATGTACGTAAGCCGGGTTATGTTTTTATCTGTTTTTTTTTCGGGAGCGATCGAGGCAGCTGTCTGGCCAACACACAGCCAAAAATAAAGGGATGAGCAATTTGTATAACAAATAAAGTAAAGGTTTTTGTACGTAATTAGTCAGCGTTGTCAAGGCTGAATCGTGAGAGTATTGTGTCGCGCTATCTCTGCTGGTAGTGGCTATTGCAAGTCATCTATAATAATAAATGTCAGTGTGTGTGTGTGTGAGTGTGTGTGTCCGTCCTCCATAACTCCAAAACCGTGAAGCCTCGCGGCCCCAAACTTGCCATGCATCTAAGGGAACTCCAAGGGAGTGCATGAATGAAAGCTGTGTGGTTGGGTAAATTTAAACACCCCTTTTGAAGATAATTAATCGTTTACCTTCATTAAAGGCTTCTCCATGGTCAACCCAACTTCACAATCCGGGAATCTTTACCACCATTTTTATTCGGCCAACTCCAAAAAATGCCTCGCTATGGAAACACGATCTACTCTCACAGACTAATTTGAAGTATATAATCAAAATACGATTTCGGATTTGAAGATCGGATCTCGTGGACTAAATCAGTGTAAAATCTGGAGTGAAATGTGAAAAAGAAATGTGATTCCGACAACCAAGCGTATATCTTATAAGCTTTAAGAAAGGCTGTGCACCATGTTTCTCCATATTTACACA
>NC_140966.1:96087962-96174962 GCF_056783735.1 Eptatretus burgeri | reverse complement strand
CGACTGGCATTGGAGGCGAGGTTGGAAATGTGGCTCTCCCAGGAAAGATCATGGCAGATAGTGAGACCCAGAAGCTTGAATGAAAGGACTTCTTCCAGCGGATTGTTGAGAAAGTAGATGGGGGGGGGAGGGTGGTTCCAGACGGTCTTTTCGGAAAGACATAGTGAGAGTGTGAGATTTGTCAGGATTGAAAGACATGTTCCATGTGTTGGACCAGTTTGTGATTTTACCCAGATCTGTAGAGAGTGAAGAAGCTGCTGCTTGCCGGTCTGAGGTTGACACGAACAGGTGGTCTGGCAGAGGGTGCAGTCATCAGCAAAGAGATATAGAGGATTTTCCAGAGTCGGAGAGATCATTGATGAAAACAAGAAAAAGAACAGGGCCCAGTTTGTTCCCGCTAATGCAAACCATTCAACCAGAAGGTACGTGATGTGATCAGTATGTAAATCAAAACATTTGGAGTGTGAGTCGCAGTCCCTCGATCCCCATTGGATGTCGTCCGACACCGTCCTGATGAGGGTAAATAAGCCTGAAATCTGGATAGGCGGCTCCGTCTGATGTTTAACTGATGTTGACCATGTAATCTTTGTCTGTTTGACAGAGTTTCTGGGCCGAGGCCTCTGGGTTGGAGGTGATGCTTTGGTCGAGGATTATGTCCATTGGAGATCGGTGGGGGGAGGGGGGAGGGGGTTGCTCGTCACATTCCACATGTTTTGATTGACCCGCCGATCGCATCACGTTCCTTTTCTGATTGAATGGCTTCCATTGGTGGGTACAATAGTCTGGGTGGCTGATGGATGGTTGCTCTTTGCAGATTATGCAATTTTACCGTGAGAGACATAATCTGCGGTGATGCTCACCATAAGTCAGGAGGTTGTGTGTGTGTGTGTGTGTGTGTGTGTGTGTGTGTGTGTGTGTGTGTGTGTGTGTGTGTGTGTGTGTGTGTGTGTGTGTGTGTGTGTGTGTGTGTGTGTGTGTGTGTGTGTAGTTACGTTTCTGGAAGGGGGGAGGGGTTTAGATATCACCATCTAGTAGATAGGAATGTGTGGAGTTGCATGGTCCGTGTGTGAGTAGATAGCCATCTCAATGTTGGGAAACGTTAGCTTTAGCATTGTCTTGTTTGCATGTACACCATACAGGGGGTGGTGTGTGGTAATAGATAGTCAGGGATTATGGTGAAGGAAATCGCGTGTATGACCTCCATATCGACCTCAACCGGGAGGTGCCGGGAGACTCTGCATGAGAATGAGGGGAATAGCATTCTTTGCATCCCAAGGGTCGGAGCTATGAATGCCTTCGGGGGGCAGAGTTATAGACACCTCCCAAGTGGGTGGAGTGTTGCCCAGAGAGAGGAAAGGGAGGAGCTAAATGGGCAGTTGGTCAGAGAGCGTTGGAGAGGATAGAGTAAGAATGTCTGAGGAGAACGCGGCTGAGAGTTGGTTCGTCTGAGGAAGAAGAGGAGAGTTTTAAGGAGGTCATCTTGCCTGCCTGTCTTCGTCCTGTGCCTATTCATCCTACCTGCCTCTGCCCATTTCTTCGTTCCTGCCTTGCCACGTTTCGTCGACTTGCCCATGTGCTTCGTCTCCTCCTCGCCTCGTCATCCTGCTCCTCATTACCTGCCTGTCACTGCTGCTGCCAGAGCTGAGTCCCCTGGTTTTTGTTCCATTTTCCCCGTCTGCGACCGAGTCCAGAGTGCGATGCCTTCGTTTCTTTTGATTAATTTTTATTCTCATTTGATATAATTATTTATTTATTGCATCCTCTTCCTCCCAACCTGCCATCGTCTCCTCGCGATTACATCATCCCTGGTTCCTTTTATTTATTGTGGTTTGGGAAATAAACCCATTGGTTGTAAAAAGCTTGAATGTTTTCATGTCTCTCCTCACTAGCCATGCACGCATTGTCCGCCATGAATTCGAAACGTCTCTTGAGGAGTTGAGCCGTTCGGGACATCGCGGGACTTTAACCTCCCACCGTGACTATCTCGACGTTGGTTGAGCCGTTGACACTCCAACATTTATATTATTCGCTTCTTTAGTTTTGGGCTTCGGTTTCCTTTTCATGAGTTGTTGTATTTGTCCCGTTTTCTTTCTCAGTTGTTCTCTCTGTGTCTCTCGTCTGCGTCCATGGTGGTGTTTGGTTTCTGTTCGTTGGACCTGGTCTGTTCTTCTCACAGGGTTGTTTGCCTGTTACTCTCTCTTGAATGAAGCAGTGCTGCTGCAAAGCATACAGTTCACTTCGTCCCCTATTAACGCTCGCGATGCATTCCGAAAGACTCTCGCGTAAATTGAAAGCAGTTTTCTGATATAAATAATATTATAAATTGAGGATGCGTTTCTGGTTGGTAATTTTTGGTCACCCTTACATCACCAAACTAGAAACTAAAGACCTAATACTGAAGGCTTTATGAGCCCTCTTGGTAAGAGTACTTGCTAAAGTATTTGCTGATCGTTTTTTTTTTTAACTCCTGATGAAGGGTTTCGGGAAAGTTTCACAATAAAGCACGTAATGATGATCAAGCAATAATCTTGTCCCGATCACATTTTAACAAAGTTGGGGAGATTATTTTTTTTCAGCCTCTTCACCAAATAAAATCACAATCTGGTCCAACACGTGGAACATGTCTTTCAATCCTGACAAATCTCACACTCTCACTATGTCTCTCCGAAAAAACTGTCTGGAACCACCCTCACCCCCCCCCCCAATCTACCTTCTCAACAATCATCTTGAAGAATTCCTTTCATTCAAACTTTTGGGTCACACTATCTGCCATGAGTTGTCCTCTGAAAGCTACATTTCCAGCCTGGCCTCCATAGCCAGGTGCCGATTGGGCATCTTTCTTCGTTCAAAGTCCTTCCTTGGCACACCTGAGCTCCTGACTACATTCAAAGCTTTCATCTGCAGCCTGATGGGGGTACTGTTCTCCCCTCTGGGCTGGTGCTCCCACCTCTCACCTCTCACCTTTCTTGGCTTCACGCTGTGGAAACCAAGGCATTTAGGATCATTGGTATCTCGCGTGGTGAGGCTGAGTTTTTGGGTCTCTCATTCTCTCACCGCTGGCAGGTCGGTGGTTTTTCTGTCTTCTACCATCTCTCCGACCTCCCCCCCGCCCCCGCTCTGTCTGCCATCTTTCTCGCCCATGTTTCCTCAAGGTGTACAAGGACTGCCAGCAACCCCCTTCTGCTGAAACTACCAAAATCGAGAATCGCTGCCCACCTTCACCCTTTCATTCCTCTTTTTTCGCGCCTTTGGAACAAACTCCCACACTCTCTTCAATCCCACTCTTCCCTCCAGGTCTTCAAAACAGCTGTTCACCACCACCTCTTATCGTCTCCCATCCACAACCATGATCTTTTCTACCCCCGTTAATCCACCCCAAACCCACCCTCTTCATATTCCCTTCTTTCCTTCCTGAAAGTCCCTGCAGTGTCCATCTCATTTACCCCATGCCATCCCTCTCCCATCCCTCTTGTCTCTTGCTCCCTCCCCTTGTTATACGTTCTGTGTGTTCGCTCTTTCTGAGTATATATATATATATATATATATATATATATATATTTATATATATATATATATATATTTATATATATATATATATATATATATATATATATATATATATATATATATATATATATATATATATATATATATATACACAATGTCAATTTTATATCCAATGCAATTTTATATACACAATACAACCTTGACATTGTATATAAATAAATGACTGTGTTGAGTAAGATGTTCTTTGAACTCTCTAGTTTGTCACAGCATTTGCCTGGTTTATCATTTCGATACAACGTCATACAAAATGCATTTTATACGCTGCATGTTGTTGAATGTTTTGCTGATTGCTCTCAAGCTTATTATCCTGCCCCCCGGAGGGAGGGAGCGGGATATTGTAATCGTCCGGTTTGTTTGTCTGTCTGTCTGTTAGCAACTTTACGGCAAAACGGCTTTAGCAAACACTATCAAATTTAATCCACAGGTGGGCAATGAACCTTGGACGACCCCATTAACTTTTGGGTCCAATTGGATCAAAGGTCAAGGTCACGAAAAGATCAAAATCGTTTTTCACTCATAACTTCGTCAAAAATGATCTGATTTACTTCAAACTAAGCTTATAGTGAACCTTATTCTATTTGTCACTTATAATCCTACCCAGTCCTATAGTGAAAAATGCATATTTGTGAAGATTGGTATGGTCCGAAGTTTTGGGGGTCATGGTCATCGGTCAAAATTACAAATTTTCCATTATAAATCAAAAAAGGTTAGGAATATGCGTGTTTACTTTGGAAGACATATCAAGTCCTTTATTGGCTTTCATTTGACCCCATGACCTTTGACCTTACGTGGCCTTGAAAGGTCAAAATCATTTTACGGTCATAACTTCGTTCAAAAATGTTTTAATTGACTTCAAACTAGGACTAAAATATTCCTTATTCTATTCCTTATAATCATTATTCAGGTTAAGGATGTATCAAATTTAAATTTGATCCCCAAAATAACTTTATGCCTTAAATGGGCGGGATTTGTTGTTTCTGGTTTATTTATTTATTTATTATTTTAAAATTTATTATCTATTATAATAATAATAATGATGATTATTACTAGTACGTGCAAAAAAAAACTTTCAAACTGTGTGCCAGAAAGAATGACCACACAGGCCGTTCCTTCGCTTTCGCGTGGCCGTACGTGCAAAAAAAAAAAAGACAAGAATTGTGACGTCAATCAGACGTCATGGCACCGTGTCCTGTCATTGGCTTGGTAAATAAATGGCCATAACTTGGGAACCGCTTGTCCGATAAATATCAAATCTTCAAAAGGCACATCCGCAGGTCCCCAGCAATATACCTGGCAAGTTTCAATTAGATCGGACCAGTGGTTGTCGAGAAACAGCGGTCACAGATAGACAGACGCACAGAGATTGCTGGAATTATAGATAGATTATGTGGCAGAGTATCCGCCGATGAGCGATCTTGTTGCAAGCATGCACCACGTTCTTTTAATGCATACCTTTATTTGAATGGTGTATGGGCAAAACAAAAAAAACCAGGTTATTATGTGCATGAAGCAAAAACATACCGACTGCTTATAATTGAAAACACCTCATTACACTGGAAAACGTGGGGACAGGAATACCTGGAAGCGGCATGACACGATACACATTCACATAGAGAATTTGCTTCCATAACCACCATCAAAGATAAAAACACCCCTATACGTTATTTGGGGTCATGCTGGTCCGATGTAGCAAGTACAGATGTAATCAGCCCGAAACTGTAGGAGTAGTAAGTCGCGTGACAAACACACCCACACAAACACCAGTCCGTGAATTATAGTAAAGATTTTAATTATTATTATTATTATTATTATTATGCTATTTCTTTTGTATTGTTTATTTATACATTTATTTTTTGTTTTTTATCGACAATTCTGGAGCTCTGTTTATCCACAGTTTACTTCTGTGTTTTTATTAACCATGGATCTTCGCAGGTGCGAGTGAACAAAAATCTATGAGCTTGCATGATACCTTGCATGAGCAATTGCATGATACCTATGGGGGGATACCTTGAATGAGCTCCGGTGCAATTGCGCACCTTTCATTAGTTTTGCCACATTCGTGAAAGATAAGGCGCAGCTTCCAAAATGGCCTTCACTTTCTGGTGCCCTGCTTTTGACAGGTGGTTGTGGCAGGGCGAAACATCCTTAAGGTATTTGCCATTGAGGAGGAGGCATTTGTGGAGAAGGTCAATCTGAGGGTTGGACGTCGGACATCAGTCAACTACAGTTGCTCTGACGTTGCATGGCATCAGGTATTGAACACAGACATGGGACGTTTGTTGCACTGAACCTTTGAGATGGCCATAATTGATTTTGCCTTGATAATTTATTTGTAACATACACACATACATGCCTGCAAGCAAGTACCCTAGGGAGGGTCTTGGTATTAATGATTGTCTTGTTAATGCACACACACACACACACACACACACACACACACACACACACACACACACACACACACACACACACACACACACACACACACACACACACACACACACACACACACACACACACACACACACACACACACACACACACACACACACACACACACACACACACACACAGTATGGAAGAAGAAACTTTGCTTAAAAAATTGTGTATTTTCTCATTGAATTTTCACAGCTATGAGAGTTACGAACCACGTGACGGATTTACACAGTTAATATATTTAAATCCTGAGTGGCCTGCAGGATGATTCATAAATGTGTGTGCCGTCCCTCGTCCCTCGTTCCTCACATGGACATTCAACTGGGCGCCCCGTCTGCCGGCATTAGTTGGTGGACGTTGAAGGTTCCACGGTGTTCTTCACGAAGAGGAGGCAAGCTATCACCGGCACCCTGAACAAATTCCAAATTCCTACCCTTGGCTGAGTTGAACGTCCGGCTTGGCGAGCTAGTACGTGAAAGACTTGGGCCAAGCTTCCCTTGGCCAATCCCCATGACAATGTGGGAATAATTGTGACCTTTAAAGAAGAAGAGGAAGAAAGCCTGACTGGACTTAAAAATGCCTGGCAAATCGCAGATTCACAGTGCCTATAGAAAGTCTACACTCCCTTTCAAAATTTTCACCTTTTGTTTCCTTATAACCTGGAATGGAATTGCATTAAATCAAACTTTCTCCACCTTTATTTACACATGATAACCCACAACTTCCAAGTGAAAAGCACATTCCACAAAATTCATTGAAAATACAAAACTAGAATATCTTGGGAGGATAAGTGTCCACCCTCCTGAGTTAATACTTGGTGGAAGCACCTTTGACGGCAATTTCAGCTGTGAGTCTGTTGGGAAAGGTCTCCACCAACTTTGCACACCTTGATTGGGCAATATTTTCCCATTCTTCTGCACAAAACTGTTCAAGTTCAGTCACGTTGCATTGAGAGCGTTGATGAACAGCAATCTTCAAGTCATGCCACAGATTTTCAATTGGATTTAGGTCGGGGCTCTGACTGGGCCACTCAAGGACATTTATCTTTTTGTTCCTTAGCCATTCCAGTGTAGCTTTGGCTGTGTGCTTTGGGTCGTTGTCATGCTGAAAGGTGAACTTCTGTCCCAATTTAAGCTTTCTTGTAGAGGGCAGCAGGTTTTCCTCTCAGACTTTTATGTTTTTTTTGCTCCATCCTTTTTCCCTTCTATCCTGCGAAGTGCCCCAGTCCCTGCTGATGAGAAACATCCCCATACCATGATGCTGCCACCACCATGCTTCACAGTAGGGATGGTGTTCTTTGAGTGATGTGCTGTGTTGAGTTTGCACCAAACGTAATGTTTTGCATTTAAGCCAAAAACTTCCATCCTGATTTTGGTGGAACCATAAAACTTTTTGCCACCTGGCTTCAGAATCTCTGGAGTGTTTTTGCAGACCTCAAATGGGACTCAAGGTGGGGTTTTTTGAGTGATGGCTTCCTTCTTGTTACCCTTGCGTACAGGCCAGACTTGTGGAGTGCTGGGATATTGTTTTCATGTGCACACAGTGACCAGTCTTTGCCATCTAGGCATGTACAGTAGCTCTTTCAAAGTTGCCATTGGCCTCTTGGTGGCCTCTCTAATCAGTCTCCTTATTGCTTGGTCATCCAGTTTGGAGTGACGGCCTGATCTAGAGAGGGTCTTGGTGGTACCATATGCCTTCCACTTATTAATGATTGTCTTGACTGTGCTCCAAGGGATATTCAAGGCCTTTGAATGAAATATTTTAATTCCCATCCCCTGATCTGAACCTTTCCACAACTTTATCCCAGAGGTCTTTTGAAAGCTCCTTGGTCGTCATGGTCGAGTCTTTGCTGTGAAATGCACTACCCAGCAGAGGAAACCTACAAGAACAGCTGATCATATTCTGAAACAATCAGTATTGCGACAATTTATCACAGCTGGAGGCTAATTAACTTGGTGTGTGATTTTGAATGTGATTGGTTACACCTGAGCTCATTTACAATTGCTATTATGAGGGGGTGGACACTTAGAAGATAATTATCCAAGGAAGATATTCTTGTTTTGTACTTTTCATTAATTTTCTGAAATTTGTAGAATTTGTTTTTCACTTGGAAGTTGTGGATTACGATGTGTAAATATAGGAGGAAAAAGCCTGATTTAATGTAATTTAATCCCATACCAGGCTAAAAGGGAACAAAAGGTAAAAAAAAAAATTGAAAGGGGGTGTAGACTTTCTATAGGAACTGTATGTTAAGTCCCATAGGATAATTCTTTGTAAGGCTGTCAAGGATCCACGACCTCCTCATCTCCCTCTTCCCTCGTATGTATGTAAATGTGTATATATATATATATATATATATATATATATATATATATATATATATATATATATATATATACACATGTTTTGTATGTGTATGTATATATATATACACACACACACACACACACACACACACACACACACACACACACACACACACACACACACACACACACACACACACACACACACACACACACACACACACACACACACATCTCAACAACCCGCGAACCCGTTGGGTTGGGTTCCCGTTGTGACAGCGGTTGCTGAAAAAAAAATCATTTCAAGAAAAAAAAAAAAGATAGCTCCAGCGAACTATACCGCTGAGGTTTTTTGCATTTATCAAATAATCCCGAAGAGTACTTGACTGAATCGGGAGTTGATTTATTAATAATTTATTCGTTGCCCGATTTGAACGAAACTTGATACTGCACACTGCAGGAGAATGGTGAGTAAGGTGGGCCTAACATTTTTGCGCTATCGTCTACCATATTGGCTGTATTTCGGGTCGCACACACACACACACACACACACACACACACACACACACACACACACACACACACACACACACACACACGATGAGAGTTTTAGTAATATACGAGATAACCCTTGCACCTGTTGGGTTCCTGTTGTGACAGCAGTTGATGCAAAACATCATTTCAAGAAAAAAGATGATAGCTCCAGTGAACTATACCGCTGAGGTTGTTTGCATTGATCAAATAATCCCGAAGAGTACCTGACTGAATCGGGAATTGATTTTTTAATGATTTGAACGAAAATTGAGACTGTACACCGCAGGAGAATGGTGAGTAAGGTGGGCCGAAAATTTTTGCGCTACCGTGTACTGTTTTGGCTGTATTTCCTGAACATACATACATACATACATACATACATACATACATATATATATACATATATGATGAGAGTTTTCGTAATATATATATATATATATATATATATATATATATATATATATATATATATATATATATATATTTGTATGTATGCGTATATATATATATATATATTTATGTATGTATGCGTGTATATATGTATATATATATATATATATATATATATATATATATATATATATATTTATGTATGTATGCGTGTATGTGTATATATATATATATATATATATTTATGTATGTATGCGTGTATGTGTATATATATATATATATATATATATATATATATATATATATATATATATATATATATTTATAGGCCTAATGTTGACGCAGTGGTAAGGGCAGTGGCTTGGGACCCAAGAGGTCCTGAGTTCAAGCCCTGTTGGGACACTGGATTAATATATGTATATATATAATGTGTGTATATATATATATATATATATATATATATATATATATATATATATATATATATATATATATATATACATACATATATAAAACCAAGTCGAAAACACCAGGGGGTTGACTCAGCCTGCCATCCTTCCGAGGTCGGCGAAATGAGCACCAGTACCATAAATATGTATGTATATGCATACATACATATTTATGTATGTATATATATATATATATATATATATATATATATATATATATATATATATATATATATATATATATACATATATACACACACGTACATATTGTTGCGGTCCTGCAAAACCACATTCTTCTGAGGCAATGGTGCCCAACATGCAATGATCCCCAGGCAGTTATTTGGTTAGTCTTTGTGCAGTCAGATCTCCCCCTCATGTCTTGTGGGTTAACGGGACGAAGTTTGTTGCGTGGGTCTTATAGATAGGTCTAATTATATCTCTCTCTTCCATTCCAACCCTTTCCTTTTTTCCATGGTACAAATCAAATCGAGCAAGCAAGCAAGCAAATGCACACATGATATGAATAACAGCACCAAGCAGCCACCTGTGAAAGACTCACAACATGAATAAAGATGCTGCCCGGCGCGTGCATAGCATGCCCTTTCATTCGAATCTGTGTGCCAATTTACAATGGCGTCTCACCTTGCTCACCCCTTCTTCACCCAAAAAATCACCACCTCGACCACCAACATCTCCTGCACACAGGAATAATCATCCCACGCCTCCTCGCACCTCTGCATCGATTCAACTCGCCACCAAACAGGCTTGCTGCACGGCCCAGGCCACTTGCCAAGCACCGCACCAAGTGACGTGGGGACAAGCCAAGCACATTACAGCACCAACCGCATCTCGCCGGGGATGCCCTGAATGGGCACATGGGACCGACACGACCCTCGTCCAGTAACCAGAACACGGCAGGACAGGTGGCGATGGGGGGTGGGGGGGGGGGCGGTCCGGGAGTCTGGTGCGGGGCTCCGGGCCGCGTCGTGCCAGATGTGCGGATGGACCGCTTCCTGCCCCAGGAGCTTGGCAAGGCGGGGCGATGATCACCGTAGTCCAATAGGGAAGCGTGATTCAGGTCATGGTGCGTCGCTTCGGGTTGTCACCCCACCCTTCGCCCGGGGCTTCTAAAAGGCGGATCGTCTCCACCTAAAAGGTGGATGAAGCCCTCCGCCCTCTCATTTTTTTGCATGTCTGCCTCACCTTTGTCTACGCCTGTTTACCTCGCCCTCTCCATCGCC
The DNA here is from genome assembly GCF_056783735.1 of Eptatretus burgeri. NCBI lineage: Eukaryota > Metazoa > Chordata > Myxini > Myxiniformes > Myxinidae > Eptatretus > Eptatretus burgeri. The sequence continues at coordinate 96,164,039 of NC_140966.1, read as the reverse complement.
TCTCTGCTCCGCTGTCTCTTCACTGCTCCTCATTGTCTGCCTGTCACTGCAGCGACACTCGGGGTTGGTGTGCGACAGACGTTCTTCTGGGACCAGTGGGTTGCACACTTTTACACGAGCCCCGGCAAAGTGATTAAGCAGGAGATAACGTGCCGACTCTTGAAGTGGGATCGCTCAAGCATAGCATTTCACAGAGGTACACGCTACACTCACAAGCCTATGTATGACTAGGCTCGGAATCTTTTACGTTACACTTCTTCTCTCCTTTCCCTCTCTTTCCACCCCTCTATCTCGTCCTCTCTGGATGCACAAAAGAGCATCCATTACAGATTCGCAATCACAGTTTCCTCTCTCATGATGCCACACCCCCCATATTGCACCACACCACACCACACCACACCACACCTCCCACTCCCACACCTTCGACACCAGTATTTCTCCCTCCTCCCTCCCCAAAAGCATACTGGGTTGCGTTGGTTGGCCGATCACGCCAGGTATTGCGAGGCCTTTAGTCCTCATCTGCTCTCTTTCCTTCTGGCTATCTAATCTTCTTCGGGTGTGTGTGTGTGTGTGTGTGTGTGTGTGTGTGTGTGTGTGTGTGAGATGGCGCCTGTCGTAGCATAAGTTAAGATTGGAGAAGTTCGAACAGGATAAGTCTGCTTTTGTAAATAGCTTGCCTTTTGTCGCACCCCACAAATTCCTTGCTATCTCTGCTGTATATAATAATAAACCCCATTCACTGTGCCACATACTTTTCCTCGCTTGAGTGTAAATGAATGCTTGTGTAGAAATGTTCCCAGCTCGTTTTCGTCTTTTCCTTCATTGATCCAGCATGGTTCGTATCCAAGCTTAGCTGGGACGTTATCCCCCAACGATCTGTTTTCCGAGCCGGTACGTCCCTGGGCAGTTACACTCGGATGCATCTGATCCGGTAAGGTGACATAGTTTGAACAAGGTGTACCGAGGGCATGTCCCCCAGTAATTAGATCACTTGACCATTAGGTAACCGGTATTCATTAGACGTAGGACATCGGGATGTGACGAAGATGCTATGAAGAAGATGAAAAGTGGAAAGGCGGTTGGCCCAGATGGTATACCAGTGGAGGCATGGAAGTGCTTAGGAGAGATGGCAGTGGGGTTGTTAACCAGATTGTTTAATAAAGTCTTGGAAAGTGAGAGGATGCCAGAGGAGTGGAGATTAAGTGTACTGGTTCCGATTTTCAAGAATAAGGGTGATGTGCAGAGCTGTGGAAATTACAGAGGGATAAAGTTGTTAAGCCACACCATGAAGTTGTGGGAAAGAGTAGTGGAAGCTTGGTTGAGAGGAGAGGTGACGATCTGTGAGCAGCAATATGGGTTTATGCCAGGAAAGAGCACCACTGATGCGATGTTTGCTTTGAGAATGTTGATGGAGAAGTATAGGGAAGGCCAGAAAGAGTTACATTGTGTGTTTGTGGATTTAGAGAAAGCTTATGATAGGGTGCCAAGAGAGGAGTTGTGGTATTGTATGAGGAAGTCGGGAGTGGTGGAGAAGTATGTGAGGATCGTGCAGGATATGTATGAGGACAGTGTGACAGCGGTGAGGTGTGCGGTAGGAATGACGGACCGGTTTAAGGTTAAAGTGGGATTGCACCAAGGATCGACTCTGAGCCCTTTCCTGTTTGCAATGATGATGGACAGGTTGACGGACGAGATCAGACTGGAGTCTCCATGGACTATGATGTTCGCGGATGACATCATGATCTGTAGGGAGAGTAGGGAGCAGGCTGAATCGAGCCTTGAGAGGTGGAGGTACGCACTGGAGAGAAGGGGAATGTTAGTCAGTCGGAGTAAGACGGAGTACATGTGCGTAAATGAGAGGGAGGGTGGTGGTATGGTGCAGTTGCAAGGAGTTGAGGTGGGGAAGGTGGATTGGTTTAAATACTTGGGATCAACTGTCCAAAGTAACGGAGAGTGTGGGAGAGAAGTGAAAAAGAGAGTGCAGGCAGGATGGAGTGGGTGGAGAAGAGTTGCAGGAGTGATTTGTGACAGAAGGGTAGCTGCAAGAGTGAAGGGGAAAGTATACAAGACGGTAGTGAGACCAGCTATGTTGTATGGTTTGGAGGCGGTGGCACTAACAAAAGACAGGAAGCAGAGCTGGAGGTGGCAGAGTTAAAGATGCTGCGATTCTCGTTGGGAGTGACGAGGATGGATAGGATAAGAAATGAGTATATTAGAGGGACAGCGCAGGTAGGACGGTTTGGAGACAAAGTGAGAGAGGCGAGATTGAGATGGTTTGGACATGTGCACAGGAGGGAAACGGAGTATATCGGGAGAAGGATGTTGAAGATGGAGCCGCCAGGCAGGAGGAGAAGAGGAAGGCCAAAGAAGAGGTTCATGGATGCGGTGAGGGCGGACATGCGGGTGGTTGGAGTGTCAATGGAAGATGTGGAGGATAGAGCGAAATGGAGACGGTTGGTCCGCTGTGGCGACCCCTAACGGGAGCAAGCCGAAAGAGGAAGAAGAAGATACCGGGCGTAGTGGCGTGCGCCTGTAATCCGGCGACTCGGAGGCTTGGGTTGGAGGATCGCTTGAGGACGGGGGCTCTGTGCTGGGCCGCACTATGAGAGGGTGTAGGGCAGCCGGAATCATGGCGAAACCCATTCAAATTCCCTGTCGTAAGAGGCGACCAGGGTTGCATCAGGAAGGGCATCCGGCGTAAAACCTGTGCCAAATCAGTATGCGGATCATAACGGATGATCTGCTGTGGCGACCCCTAACGGGAGCAGCCGAGAGATGAAAAACAACATAAATATATATATATATATATATATATATATATATATATATATATATATATATATATATATATATATATATATTTATATGTATGAATATAAACTGTAATTAAATGAATTAGTATTACTAATGAGTTGTAAAAAATGTAAATTTTGAACATTTACCAATGAGGTGTCTTGGAGCTAGTGTTTTGCCCACTGACTGCCTTTCGCTGCCCTGATGCCAGAGGCATGCCACTTCCTTGGAAATATACATACAGGAAGGCATCCTCTTCAAAAAAAGCCAAATTTTGTCAAGATTAAAAACTAGCTCAGCTGGGGAGCCTTGTCTTATTTCCTGCGGCGCTAAAATCTATCAATCTACCCTCGACTGGCCTTAACCGTCTCCTTTGTAGATCCCTCACCTTCCTGCTCTTTCACTTCATCATATAAACTCAGCACCTTATCCCTCACCTTCCTGCTCTTTCACTTCATCGTATAAACTCCACAACTTAGCCATAATGTCTGCCTGGCTTAAACAAGTAGCTCACCAATTCATGTCTTCAATCAAGGAAGATAAAAGTCTCTCCATCTTCTCTATTAAATTACTCTTGAGATCTCATTAATTTTGCAGCAACTGCAGGAGTCATGGACTGACTAAGGCACTTAATTTTTTTTCTTTGTGCTTTACAATTGTCCTTCCAGATGACTCCCAAAAACAAATTCACACCCAACTGCAGTGGCACTAACGTGCAACTCCATCTGCCTTAACACTTTCAATTTCAACTCGAGAATGATCCCTATTATTGACACTTCCGGCTTTTATCAAGGCTTTTGGCACAATTACTAATATGGTGGCACACAGAGCAGGAAGACTACAACGAGCATGCTGATTGGTTAAGACGCGCTCAGAGATAGGCTCTGATTGGCTGCCGGTGATGCTAACACGAGCAGTGACGTTCTCTGTCGAGGCGGTACGTTTAAACTTTTAACTTTTAACTCACTTGATGGATTTTAAAAAACATTATATTTTTTAGGTAATTAAAAACTGAACATTTAGCTCTCGCTGAAGTGAATCCACACAGTGGGGTCGTGCAGTACGGGGTATCACCGCAATTCCCTTTCCCCTTTGAACTTTTCCTGGTTTCAGTTTGGTACTGGAAAGTGTGCATGAATGACATCTTCACCCAAGCCTCCCACCCCCCACTCCTTCTCTCTTCCTACCTTTCCTTGATCTGAGACCAGCTGGATGACAACCTTTTGGCAACAGCTGCAACTAACGGTGCTGTTGTTACGTGGAACCTCAGCCGCTCTTCCCGCAACAAACAGGAACTACTGTTTGCCGAACATAAACGCACAGTCAACAAGGTGTGCTTCCATCAGGCAGAACTTCACACGCTCCTCAGTGGTTCCCAAGATGGCTCCATGAAGTGCTTTGACCTGCGGCGTAAAGACAGTGTCTGCACATTCAACGGTGGGACTTCAGTCCACTTAATAAATGCACATCAGTACAGGAAGCTTGATTAAGTAGTAGAAGTCGAGCAGGGAATTTGATGTGTTGTCTGTGCTTGGTGGCTGAGTGAAAACTGGTGCAATGGTGCAGGACAGTCTGAAAGTGTACGGGATGTGCAGTTCAGCCCGCGGGACTACTTCGCCTTCGCGGCGTCCTTCGAGAATGGGAACGTGCAGTTGTGGGACCTCCGCAGGTCCGATCGCTGCGAACGAATGTTTACCGCTCACAACGGGCCTGTCTTCTCCTGTGATTGGCACCCAGAGGACAGGTTCGATGTTCAATTCTGCTGGTCGTTTTACCGATTATATACATGTGTTTGGGTTTGTATTTGTAATTGTTCACAGTCATTTATCACATGACATTCAGGCTCGCAGTCCCTGCCCATGTCCTTTTTTCTCAAGACTGTGCGGGGTAAGGTGTTCTGTGAGCTATCTAATTGATTTAGTTGTGGCTTAACATCCCTCGTCGTATACACATAACTGTGGAGGTGTCTTATTTATTATTATAATTTTTTTTTATCATAAACCTAACCTGGGGTGTGTTCAGTTTCCAAGGCAGCCATTCCTTATCAATGGTTTCAAATGGAGTGTTTGCTTGAATGCTTAAGCCACTTGGCAATCGCTCTGCAAGAATTTTGTCGTTTCTCCAATTTCCTTTGCAGACCCCCGATAAGATGCTTGAGAATCGCCAGAGGTCCCAGATCCCCAGTTGGAAAACATTGCTCTAATCATTCCAATTTGCCATGGGAGTAATTTTCAGTGACCGTTAAGTTGCATTAAGATTGTGATATTGGTGTGTACAGGGGTTGGCTCGCAACGGGCGGTCGAGACAAGATGGTGAAGGTTTGGGACATGGCGAGTGCACGTCCACGCGAGCTCTTCTGTGTGCAGACTATCGCTTCGGTCGCACGAGTCAAATGGCGCCCTGAGCGACGCTACCACTTAGCCACATGCTCCATGATGGTGGACCACACCATTAATGTGTGGGATGTTCGCCGGCCATTCATACCATTTGCTGCTTTTGAGGAGCATCGGGATGTGACGACTGGCATTGCATGGCGACTGCCCCATGACCCACACTTACTGCTATCTGGTGCCAAAGACTGCACTCTCTTTCAGCACATTTTCAAGGTGCGTGCGATATGCGTCAGTTGTGGTCAGATTCCCACAATCTAATAGCCCCATACAAGTGGTCTCATCCAAATTTTGTTTCACCCGGAACTGTATTTTTTATATTTTTTTTGATTACTGGCTGTGCCTTAATTTGGCAGTTTTGTTGAAGTCAGAAAAAGTAGAGTTGAGCTTTCATGGTGGAAAAAAAAAACACCAAGCAAACAAAAAAAAAAAAACTGTTGGTTTGTCATTTGGGAAAAACGTATTTTTATATTTGAGATATTTAATGTCATCTATATGTATAAATGCCATTCTCTATCTCTCTATCTCTATCTCTCTCTGTGGCTTTGTTACGGCCACACCTTTTAAGTTACGAACTCCAAATTCGGGGTATAAATGCAATGTTATGTGGGGGGTAACATAGGTGATGTGGCCGCGGCCTCACGTGGGGGGGGGGGGTGGGTTTGGCATAAATTCTATATGTAAATGTGTACCGTGTAGCGCCACCTGGTGGTGGTGGCAGAGGGTATTACAATTTCCTTTTTTACCTGGGCAACACTGAGGTTAAAGTAGTCTTCGCACCGGTAAATTTGTCATCCTTCCCTTCACCTCCCCTCGTCCCCGTCACCAAAGCGGAGTGGCCTGAAAAGCGTGTCATCATGTGTGACATTTCTTGTGGGAAGGGACATCAGGACGAACGGGGGGGGGGGGGGGGGGTTAAAGCACTCTATGCATGGGTAACTTTGTCTTCCTTTCCTTCTGCTTCTCGCCCCCAAATGGAGGGGCTTGTCAAAGTGAGAAAAATAATAACCAGAGGGAGCCGGTCATTGTGTGAAGGAAACATTTGGAGCAGCAAGGGATTTGTGGCCAGCGTTGGGGGATGGAAGAAAGGGTTGAGGTGAGGGGTGGTGGTGGTGTGTGTGTATGTGGGCGGGGGGGGTTGATGTATATGGGTGGTGGGAGGGTGGGTTGTGACTCACCCAGTGAACTGATTTGCCCCAAACTCAGGGTATAGATTCAAGTTTGTGAGGGAAGTAACATGGGCTGTGTGGCCACGGCCTTAGAAGCTGTTTTGAGTTAGCAAAGTGATGCTATCGTGGCCAATATAGCAATTTTTGGCAAACAGGACAACTAATTGGTCCATCAGTGAAGCGACGGGTGGCCTCTGCTAGTCTGTACTATAAAGGTGAATTTGTTTATGTATTTGTTTGTTTGTTTTATAAATGCTTGAAAAAAAAACTACTGAACCAAATTTTCCAGACTACCCCAACTCTGATTTCTGTTGAGATAGCATATCTTGGGGAGGGAGTTCAGGCTTGGAGGAAGACTCTAATTCTCTCTTTGTAAATGTGTATCATAGAGCACAACCCTATAATATCCAGTATTACAAATCATCTGCTTCTATAAAGAAAGTCTAAACAACTTAACCATATGCATTATGGTCATGTTGAGATCTGATTAAGAAGAATTCAAATTTTTCAAAATGTGTCGTTTCACTCATTTTAAGTGGAGCTTCAATCCAAAGCATCCAACACTGAGCTTCGCAGCGTAGCAGAAGTCCTTCTCTGGAACCTCCTCACCCTGTCCCCTTTCCATTTGGTCTCATGCACTCACAAAACTTCCAACATCTTTCTCTGCATCATCTCCACCACCTCGACTCCACTCCCCTCCATTGATCCCACATTCAAACTACCGAGCTGGACCTTTCCTCTGAACCACTGCCTTCCTGGCAGATATAGTAGCATCTTGATCAGTTTGAGACATTCTGGTCATTAAGCACTGCTCTGGCTGACCTGCTGGACCTACTACACAAATAATCATAATCCTACACGCACGCACATGCACACACACCCCTTACTCGTATTTTTATGACCTCGCATCCCCTCCCCCTTCTTCGTCGCATTTTCAGCACCAACACCCAACTCCTCACTCTTCTCCCTGACCCGGTTCACTCTTGACACTCACACTTGACACACCTATCCCTACCTCCACCCTCTCACTCCTCCCTGCCTCCACTCCACTGCCTTCACCTCCCACCCACCCCCTTCCTCTATCTCACAATCCCTCCTTCTCCTCCTCCTCCATCCCCACCTTCACCTCCTTTTCTCTGTTTCCCTCCCCTTCATTTTCTCCCATTCACATTAAAAGCCAATGCTTCTCAAAACATACTTTCCATTCCAAATTATTATTTGTAAACTAGCAGAGTACCTGCCCTACAGGTGATCTTGTTTCAAGCATGCAACACGTTCTTCTGATGCATACCCTTATTTGGGCGGTGTTTTGGCAACTGATAGCTCAGGAGAGGCAAAAAAACTTTAAAAACACGAGTTACGTGCAAGAAGCAAAAACATACCTACTGCTTATAATTCAAAACACTTCACTACCCTGGAAAACGTGGGGACAGGAATACTGTACAGTAAATGGTGGAGACTTGTAATACCCTCCCCGACATGGAGGCGGCGCTTCATGATATACATTTACATCGAGAATTTGCATCCGTCCCCTCCTTCTCCTCCTCCTCAAGACCACTGGCAAAGATAAAAACCCTCCTAAACATTAATTGGGGTTGTGATGATCCTCTGCAGCAAGTCTGGATGTAATCAACCCAGAACTGTAGGAGGAGTAGCACACGACAATCACACACACATACACTCACACTCACACTCACACTCGCACTCACACTCACACTCACACTCACACACACACACACACACACACACACACACACACACACACACACACACACACACACACACACACACACACACACACACACACACACACACACCGAGCCGGAATTATAGTAAGGATGCGCATTAGGTTTATTATTTGATCCTACAATGAGTTTCGGGTGAGCATCTTTTGGCTCAGTTCTTTTCCACCGTACTAATGCCAGCAATAATGCTCGTACCTGCAATGCGGTACTGGAGATGGAGATAAATATGGCCTCCACAGGTGAACATGGTGCACAGCATGAGCTGTCCAACCCATGTCCACCATTGCAGTGCATTTGGTTTAACATGTAGTGCAGAAAGAACAACTCGCACAAAGGTAACTTTATAATCTTACCATATAGAGGGTCTTACCGTCAATCACCACGCATCACCCCCAGAATGTCAACATTTCGTATGTGCTGTGATTCTTGGTACCTTTTTACATGGATACTGCGAATCCATCGTCACGTGGACATGGAACAACTGTTGCAACTCTTCCCATGACATTCCGTAAATCACAAATTGATCAAAATTATTTGCTCTTGATAAGAATGCGTTTTGTGTACTACAATTGACTGGGTAAAGCAAGGGACGGCACGATAGGAGGACTTGTGTCATCACGGTCGAAATGAATGTTGTTTTGTGCATGATCGTGGTAATCTCCACCCCCGATTGTAATCGGGCAACGAGAGACATAAAGAGAAATGCCGGGAGGGATAATTGAAGTGTGTTTCGGAGGGCAGACAAATACACAAAAGAGGTTGTTCATTTGTGGGGTTTTTTTTTTTTTGAAAATAGCTTTCTTTGTCCTTTGAGACATGGGCCCAATGCCAACAAACATCAATTTGCCTCAGAAACTGCCCAGGCAATCATTATAGCAATCTGTAAATGTTCAACTACGTCCAAGCAAGCCAAACCGTTAGCTAAAAGCCGGCGAAATGTGCTGTTTTTAAGTGGAGTGGAGGGGGGGGGGTGAGAAAATTCAGACTTTATGGCACGCTCTCTCCGTCGCACACAGGACGCCAAGCGCCCGGCCGACCGTGCCAACCCAGAAGCACTTTGCTTCGGGCCTCGTGGGGACGTGGCCTTCGCTGCAAAAGAGGGCCTCTCCGCCAATGACCCGGCCCGCCGTGCTCTACCTGGGGATCGCCGAAATCCTTTTTTCTTCATCCGTAAGGCTCCCGAGCCGTACGATGCGAGTCTGACGCAGCAGCATTCTGGCAGTGTGTGCAGTGTGCTGAATGTGTTCCAGCGCTGCGACGCCAAAGAGAAGCTCAACCCCTTGGAGAACGAATCGGAGAGTTTTGTGGAGTTGGCGCAGAGATACTGCTTGGCGGGGAGGTGAAAAAAATTATTTGTTTATTTCCTCTTTTTGCTTGTAGTTATTGATATTGAGACGAGCAAGAGAGTTAAGCGCTGTTGTGCTTGCCTCTGAATTGCCTTTGATCATAACATAACAGGAGCCAGCTGAAAACCACTACACTGGCACATTGCACAAGAGGACGTTGCATCATAAAGTTTATATTTAAACTGAATAGTCCTTTCTTCTTGGACAAATGTGTCGATGCAAAAGCTGCTGGAGAGGGGAAGGGATTGGGGGGCGAGTGGGGGGGGGGCAGTCAGAAACAACATATAAAAAGTCTTGTGATTGTTGTTGAGGGATGCTGTCGGAACATTAAAAAAAAAAGTTAAAAGATATTGTATTACAAGTAGTGGTGGGTCAAACTATTCAGCTCCTCCTGGACTAGCAGGAATTTGTACTTTGTTCAAGGTGTCGGCGATAGCTCACCTCCTCTTCGCGAATGACACTGGAGTATTTAACGTCCACCAATTAATGCCAGTAGTTGGGACACCCAGTTTAACGTCCGCCAAAAGGACGGCACACACATTGATGAATCACCCTGCCTGTGAAACACCAGGATGACAGTTTATAGCTGGGTCAGGATCCTATTCGCCATACCTATGTTTAAGCACCATTCTTTTCCACTATTGTTTCATTTTAGGATATCTCCATACTTTGCGGGTCATCTACATGTTGTGTTCACAAGAAGGAGGGTAGAGGATGAGACATTAAGGGTTGGAGAGGAAAAGAAGTGTATGTGAACTGTGGGATGTGAGATGACTTTGCCCATTTCCTTAAGCAAATTAATTGTACCTAATTTGTCCGAAGAGGTCATATGAACGAGGCAGCCCACAAGTTTCGGTTGTTAGTGCAATTTAAATTGGTGGAATTATTGGGTGTGTGGATACCTGCAATGGGGATATTTTTTTTGTATACCTTGTCGAGGCTCGTATGAGAGCTAACACACAAGGCACAGCAGGGGGTGGGGGCATGAGACAGGAGGGTGAGAGTGGGAAGGACAAAACATTGGGGAACAGAGACATTAGGAGATCTGTGGAAGGGAGAGGGATTGGGTGGGGAACATGGGGTATACAAGATTGACATTACAGGGACTTTCAGGAAGGAAAGCAGGTAATTTGAAGGAGGTAGATTAAGGGGGTATAAAATATCGAGGTTTTGGATGGGGGACAATAAGAGGTGGTGATGAACAGCTGTGTTGAAGGCCTGGAGGGAAGAATGGAATTGAACAGAGTGAGGGAGTTTATTCCAAAGGCGGGAAAAAAGAGGAATGAAAGAGTGAAGGTGAGCAGTGATTCGTGATTTTGGTAGTTTTACCACAAGGGGGTTGTTTGCCGACCTTGAGCGCCCTGTGGAAATGTGGTGGGGACAAATCACAGAAACAGCAGGGGGGGCTGAGACAAGAGAGGAGATGGTAGAAGACAGAAAGACCACCTACCTGCCTGCGGTGATTGAGTGAGAGGCCCAAAGACTCGGCCTCATCACAGGAGATGCTAATGATCCGAAATTCCTTGGTTTCCACAGCGTGAAGCCGAGAAAGGTGGGAGGCAGGAGCACCAGCCCTGAGGGTAGAGCAGTACTCCATCGGGCTGTGGACGAAAGCTTTGCAAGTGGTCAGGAGCTCAGGTGGGCCGAGGAAGGACTTTGCACGATGGAGGATTCCCAGTCGGCGACTGGCTTTAAAGGCCAGGTTGGAAATGTGGCTTTCCCAGGAAAGATCATGGCAGATAGTGAGACCCAGAAGCTTGAAAGAAAGGACTTCTTTAAGAGGATTGTTGAGAAAGTGGATGGGGGGAGGAGGATTCCAAATGGTCTTTTTGGAGAGACATAGTGAGAGTGTGAGATTTATCCGGATTGAAAGACATGTTCGACGTGTTGGACCAGTTTGTGATTTTATCCAGATCTGCAGTGAGCGAAGAAGCTGCTGCTTGCCGGTCTGAGGGATGACTGATGGTACGGCAGAGGGTGGAGTCATCAGCAAAGAGATAAAGAGGATTTTCCAGAGTCGGAGAGATCATTGATGAAAACCAGAAAATGAACAGGGCCCAGAACGCTACCTTGAGGAACTCCAGCCTGGACATGAAGAAGGGATGAAAGAACTCCATTTAGGGCCACACGTTGACTGCGACAGGAGAGGAAGTCTGCGAGCCACGAGTGGAGATGGCCTTAGATATCATAGGAAGAGTTTGGTGAGCAGGGTAGGGTGCCACACTGTCAAAAACACGCGATATGTCTGGGGATACGGCTCTGATTTCATGTCTGGCAATGAGTACCTCCATCCATTGTTGGGAGAGCAGAAGCAGCAGATCCAGGGTGGAGTGACCTGGTCTGAAACCAAATTGATGATCGGAAATCAAGCCATTGGAGAAGAGGAAGGATTTAATGTCTGAAGCGATGATGGATTCCATAACCTTGCTGATGATTGGGAGAAGGCTGATTGGTCTGTAGTTACAGGGATCTGTTTCTGCACCTTTTTATGCAGGGCAGTGATGTTTGCTGATTTCTAAGCAGATGGCAGATGACCTTGAGCAAATGAGAGGGTGAATAGAACAGAGAGAGTGTGAGCAAGAGCAAAGGAGCAGGTTTTTAGGAGATGTGGGCTGATGCCGTCTGAACTGGTTGCAGAATCTGAGTCGAGGTTTGACAGCAAGCTCTCCACCTTGTCAGGAGAAAAGGACACAGAGTCCAGGGACAGTTGGGTGCGACTGGGTAAGGTGGGTACAAAAAACGATGGGTTTTGGACACAAGATTTCGATGCAAACACCGAGTTTAGGCATTCAGCCTTTTCACGTGCGGTCTCAGCAGTGCGGCCATTTGAGGTAAGGGATGGGATGGAGGGGGAACATACAACAGAAACAGATTTGATTAGTCGCCACCAGGATTCGGAGGAGGGAGAGAGGTTTGAGAGTTCAGACGAGCTGAGAAAGATGTTGTTTTCTGGCTCTCCTGAGGGTAGATAAACACTTGTTCTGAGCTTTATGGAAGGAACTGAGATTACCCTCAGTTGGGTTTGCTTTCCATGAGGCAAAGTCAAGTTCTTTTAGGACAACTGCCTCGCCACAAGCTTCAGTGTTCCATGGGTAGGAGGAAGGGTAGGACAACTGAAGACGAGAGGGGATAAGTCTGTGCATGAGGGAGAGCAAGTTTCTTTGAAAGAATTCCCAGGATGAGTTGATGTTGGAGAAAGTAGTGATAGGAGACCAGTCTCGAAGTTTGATAGCTACTTGGAGACCCTTCCAGTCGGCTTGAGTGAAATGCCAGACTTGACGGCAGTGAGGTGGTTCTCTGATAACAGCCAGAGAGATGTCCACTTTGACAAGGACGTGGTCAGAAGAACCGATTGGAGCGGAGGAAGAACAGCAGATATTGTCAGGGAAATTTGTCAAAATAAGATCCAGAAGAGATGGAGTACCATTGGTTGATATCCGGGTCGGGAAGTTGACCGATTGAGTCGCAGAAAGCTTTTGCTGAGGTGCCATCACAGGTGAGAGAGGTACCCACACCTATCCAACTGGCATGATGACAATTGAACTCACCACATATGAGGAAGAGAGAGTTTGTATGAGAGGATAGAAGTTTGTTCATGTTTTTGGATAGTGAGGTGGAGATGGAGACATCACTGTTAGGTGGACGGTACAGTAAACGTATAAACATGAGGTGGGAGTGGAGGAGAAGCTGTAGCCAGAGGTATTCCTGGAGGTGTGGGGGAGTGAGGGCAGTGCATGGAGAGTGAGGAATATAGTCTTTGAAGAAGAGAGCAACTCCTCCACCAGGACGAGGCTCAGGTCTGTCATTCCAGAGAAGGGAGTAACCAGGGAGAGAACTCCATTTGAATTGATCTTGAATTGATCAAAGAAAATCTTTGTTTTTGCTACGTCCCCCTTGCCCAAAACTCAGTGTGAATGTTGTACATGCATTTTATTATTACTATTTTTTCATCTGCAGATATTTTCAAAACTTGCAGGTCTGGGAGGTCACTGGTTCGAAGTGGCCGAGTCATATCAAAGACTTTAAAAAAATGGGACGTGCTGCTTCCTCACTTGGCGTTCAGAATTTTAAAAGGTTAACATCACGGACTTGTAACAACCGAAGAGAAGGGAGATACCTGGTCGGGTCGGAGGAGGGGGAGAGGTTGGAGAGGCAGAAGAGAATAAGGGGGGGATTCAACCACTTACTTGTATATAGATGGCTCCAAAGATGAATGCTGTGCAACTGAACTGCTTCTTTACCAGAAACATACTTTTGTCGTGGTAATTATGCCAGGTATTCAATCCCTAATCATGTTGCTTCCCCTTCTGGCTTGCATGAGTACAGACCATTTGCAGAGCTCTGCGATCATAATGCACGCATCGCCATGGAGCTGTGTCGACACCAGGTGGCTCAAACCTGGCTCATTCTCAAGCTTCTTTATGCAGGTGGAGATGCTTCTCCTTCTCCAGCCTTGCTGCCCAACGGTGGCATGTACGTGAACAATGATCTCTGCCATTGCTAACTTGTGCGTTCACTTCAAGGCATTCTTTGAATTATAAATTGAAATGGCACAAGGTTTTTTTTTGTTTTTTTTTTGGTTAATGTTGAAAATGCTTTTTAATGCAGAAGTTGAGTTTTTTTTGCAAAGGTTTAAATTGGTGGAGAGTTGATCTTGATTGGATGTAAAACGTGGATCTTTTTATTCCAGCCGAAAAGTGGATCAAGTGCACGACTCGGTGCCGTTGTCGTTAGTGCGTCAACACTGAATCTGGGATGTCGTGAGTTTGATTCAAACCCTGGCCAAGTCGTGTCAAATAATTAATTTAGAAATGGTACGTTTTGCCTCCTTACCCAAGAAAGGAAATGGCTGTTCATGAGACCAAGGAGTTCGAGTAACTTAACTTCCTTAAGAGGTTTGTTGAGAAAGTAGATGGGAGAGGGGGATTAGCTTGTCAAATTAGACAAGCGTGGGGCTTGGCAGGGGTGGGAGGAGGAGGGTTTCCCAGACGGTCCTTTTGGAGAGAGCGAGTGTGAGTGCGAGATTTGTCAGGATCAAAGGACATGTTTCAAGAGTTTTACCAGCTTGTGGTTCTATCAAGGTCTGACTCGAGTAAAGAGGCTGCTGCCTGCCTATGTGATGGATGAGGGGTGTCGCGGCATAGGGTGGTTATCAATAAAGAGGATTTTCCAGAGTCAGAGAGATCGTTGATGAGCTTTGTTGAGTTGGTAATCAAGAATCAGGATGTGTTGTTACATTACATCATTTTCAGGTTATTTCTCCGAAATATGCTCATAGTTTGTCCCAGTGTCTGGCCGGCCATACATATGTCCGTTAACATTTGACTCGAACGTCTTCTCTTCACAATCTACCCTCCCGATATGGACCAAATTTGGTATGATGCATCAGGACAGCATAGTCTCATGTGGTTGTACTCCCCATCTGGATGCGTTCCTCAAAAGGCAGATTCAGACCAAACTCGCCTCGATGCATCGGGACCATGCCCTGACCTTAAGTTGTGCTCCTCATGGCCGTATCTCCCCCGTAAAGGGGGCCGCGGGCCCCCTCCCCAAACCCCGCATCATCACTCAAACATCTTGCCAACCGTCTGAGTGAGACGGACTAAATTTGGTTCAATGCATCATGACAGTCAGGTCTCATGGGGCTGTGCTCGCCATCTGGATCCACCAATTTAAAGGGGATAAAAGTCAGGTTTTGCCACAAATATTGGTATTTCATTCAAAAATCTTCTTCTCAGACCATGTCCAAACCTGAAGTTGTGCTTCCCCATGACCCATGGTCATATTTTACCTGGAAAGGGGGCCACGGCCTCTCTCCCCTCATCCCTCCTATTCACTAAAACATATTTTCCTCACAAACTACATGACCGCAATGGACCAAATTTGGTATGATATTGTTACGGCTGTGGAAATTCGCAGAGCACCATATAGGTCCCAAGATCAGTTATGCTGATAAGTCTGTGTTCAGATAGATTTCCCCACCGTTGTTTCAAGGGATTATTCGTGTCACCTGGGCTGTGATCTTTGAGGTAGCCGTTTTTCTTTTACTATCGTTATTTTGGACCAACCACAACGCCAACCACCTTCTCCACCACGCCGACCACCAACCACCGAAAAGGGTGGGTATGGACAGAGACAGGCAAAGGTGATAGGTTGGGAGGGAGACAGTAGGGAAGGGAGACACTAAGTTAGGGTATTGACTGGGCTGTGGTGTGGTTAAGAACACACCCGTGACTGGTTTTTGGCATTGATCCGGAAAGCCGCGACTGAATTGCACGTTTGGTGGGTGAAGCGGCCGCTATTGGTGAAACGCGGTCGTTCGCACGCCGGCGGGCGGAGAATTCGTAACAATATATTATCACAACAGTAAGGTCTCATTGGGGTTGTACTCTCCATCTGGATTCATCTTCTATAAGAGGCTGAAAATGGGGGTTTCGCCTCAAATTCAGGTAATTTATTTCAATATCTTCTCAGGAATCAACGCCCAGATGCAGACCGAACTTCATGAAATATTAAGTATCATGCCATTGACTAAGGGGAACCCAAATGCTCAGATCACCTCAACGCTAATCTATCCCTCGATACCCTCCAAAATGGATGTGTCTTTTGATTTCTGAATTGTAAAGTCTGTAAAATTGCGATTAAAAGTCTAAATCTTCTTCTTCGTCCTCAGATTAGCCGTGATGTCACACCTGGATGTAGACTACCAGATCCATACTGTGTACGGGTTCCATCGCAGCACGATTTAACTCAAACGGCGAATGATTTTCGATTTTTCCACAATCCCGAGTCGATGCATTCTTGGTGGTTGTGGTTTCGAGAGAGATAAACCGAGATGGTTTCATGCCGCAACAACAGCCGAAACACCCCTAAGTTTGCCAGAATGTTGGACGACGTTTCTCCAAAATCCCGAGTGTGAATCGGGTCTAAAAAATGTTCGCTTTTGTGCTCGGAACGTCTTACAGACAACTGTTATGAAACAACAGAGATGGCTCGATCTTGTGGTTATCTTCCACGTTTGAGAGGGGATGCTCACTGACATTACCTATCTGCACCCCCATGACTAAGCGCAAGAAACAGCCGTCAATTGAAACTCTAACATCATCTCTACCGAGCTATCAGCTCATGTTCACAGAGACAATTTGAGTGGTGAATCAAACACCTGTTGCCATTGCCCGGCAGTTACCACAAGAGCACTTGAAAATAATTATCTATTATCAAAACAAATTTCTGCAAATGTCAAATGAACCACCATTTATTTATAGTTGAGAGAAAGTATGTATATATGTATCGTCATATACTCCTACGAGAGGATTTGACCTCTCGGTCTACCACTGCCACACCCCTCCACAATCTACCATAAATCATCGCCCCCACAATACCCACCACCATCCCACACTCCCCTCCACCCTCCTCCTTCCTCTACAATCCCCCATCCACTGGGGAGGGACATTGACACCTCACGCCTCACGGACGTGACTGTGGGACACGGCACGGACACAAATGGCATCTAGGAAAAGTATGAAATAGGATGGTACCGGAACATTCAAGACACCTGGTCAGTCTGTGACAGTGGGACAAAGCATTCGTCACCCATTTTGTCCGCGGTGCCCGTACTGTCGGGCGATGTTGGCCGATTTCTGCTTGAGTAACATATATATATATATATATATATATATATATATATATATATATATATATATATATATATATATATATATATGTATATGTATATGTACCAATTTATGAATTAATACAAATTCCCTCCCTTATAAACCGATGATCTAATGGGAAATCAAAACCGACGAATCTGTAGTGATCATTTGACCAGCGTTATCAACTTCACAAACACTTCCGCCTACTTCCTCTGAATCACTCGCACAAGGCTCAAAACTATACGTCTCGACAATCCCTCCGGAAGCGTTTTCAAAATCCCAATGATCACTTTCAACATTCTGAGAACCGTCAGTGATGCTAATAATGATGTGATCCGTTTTGGAATCCGAGCTCGACATGCACAGTCTCTCCATGTGAACAACCGTTCACATCAATATGGATTCCGGATGTGACGACGATGGGAAAATCGAAAATCCACATCCTGGGGCCTTTTTTTAGATCCTCGTGGAGGATCTCCAAGTCTTACTCACATTGTTGTTCTTCATCTTCTTCTTGTGGACTTTTTTGTTTCACAGCCTCCAGTTTTCATCGAAACTTCCTTAAACTTGGCATATATATGTAAAAATACCCCGCGCAGGCAGGAACCATCTCTGATTTTGAAAATTTCTCCTTGAAAAAAAAAAGTTATGACGTCAAAATATCTTCGCTAATGGAAATCGCCTATACCATTATCTCCGAAACAAGGCAAGCTGTTTGAATTCTGTTTGCGGGAATCAAGCCAGGCATTACCACAGATATATATAATTTATCGCAAACCTGATACATCACAGTGACGTCATATTCGTTTTTATGACGTCATCATTCAGAGGATGAGGATCTTAGCTCATTTGAGCTTGTCGACACTGTAATTGGCAAAAAAAAAATTCAATTTTTTTTCCCTTCAAATTAGACCATGAGTAATGATTCTCAATGGTTTTCAGAAAAAAAAAAATGCGTTTGGGTTCCCCATGACTGTACCACTCCAGGAAGGGGATGGCCATGGCATCTTCCCCCAATCCTCATTTTCACCCCACCTGTTGGGGGAATGAACCATCAGTCCTCCACGGGGATATTTTTTTTACATGTGCACTAAAAACATTCAGCATGATTATTTTACATTACTTATCTGCATCATTCTGTGCTGTTTATTTTATTAAAACACCACGAGGCGTAGATCCGGCCTGCAGCAAGTTTACGAAATCGCTGTTACGGCCCTCCGACTGGGAAACGTTCCCCCGACCTGCTCTTTTGTGTTCAATTACACTGGACCACCACTGCCCCCATTCAAATGTCCAAGGGTTTTTTGCAGTCCACATTATTCACCAAAATAAGTCCCCAATAGCTGCTTTTAATGCGATGGCGGATCCAGGTTTTCGTGTCACATCCTTAATATCCAAATCTGTAAGACTTTTGCTTTCTGTAAGATTTGTACCCATAAATCTTTAATTCTTGCAAAATGAAACAAATTGACTGAATTTGTCCTTTGCAGCTTTTGTGGTAAGGATGGCTCATCAGGACTTGGCGGCGATGGCATGTCAGAGCGTGGAAAATCTGAGGGCCATGGTGACGGTGGCCTTGAAGGTACGTATGTAAGCTGTGCCACATCCTGGGTATTTTGACCCTTACAGATCTGTTCAGCTTGTTGTCATGTTGTTGCAAGAGTACACAAAACCCTCAGGAGAAGACGAGGGAAGAGTTGTTGAAACATTTGCTAATTTTCTCGAGGCCCACCCTGTTAAAGTGATAGGAGGCTTACCTACCGTTGGTCAAACTGAGGATTTTGTATGTAAACCCTTGTTGATGTATGTCTGCATGTCAATCGGTGACAGTTGCATGGGCAAAAGTTGTGTTAAAATAAATATTTTGCTGAGTGTGTTTTCTTCCTTTTTCAAACCCAAATGTGGGTCTTGCATGAACCCAACTCACTCCTTCCCAAGAGTGTCTTTGCTGTACGTTCCCAGGTATTAACTGCTGGAGAATATTTTATGAAATGGCAGTTGACAAAAGGATTTTCTTTTTCTCGAGAAAATTGAGGCTCATGGAAGGGCGAGACACGGTAGGTAATAAGGCAATTAATTGACAGTGGCATAGTTGGGCCACATTTGGATTTGGCAGGCAGAAGAATGAACATGCATATGAAGGGAAGGGAACAAAGTGGCCTGCTTTCAAGCAAGAGGGTTGAGTGAGGTGGAAAAACAAAAAGACATGACTCAAGAGCTAGGTTGGGATGGGGGATGTCATGAGATGGTGCACCATCTGCTTGTAGCCTTGAATGAAAAAGTGGCATTGAACAGCCTCAGTCAGGCGGTTCCACAAATGGGAGAAAAATGGAAGAAGAAACGATGTGTACAGTTAACCTGTATTTTGGGAATTCATTAGGGAGGGGTATAGTGGCAGAATGCTTACGTCCTGGAGGAGCTGGGCCACGTCTGAGGTCTGACAAGGCAGAGGGAGCTAGATTGGTGGAGAGGCATAAAAACAGGGAGTCCGTCGATCTGTCTGCTGTATAAGAGCAACATGTCTTGAACTTCAGCCTCATCATGGGATGGGAAATGCCAATAATTTTGAGTGCTTTTGGTTATGCAAATTCCCGGCCAGACAGATGTGATGCTGGGGCGCCAGACCATTGAGGAGAGCAGAACTCTGTGGAGCCTTGGACAAAGGCCTTGCACACAGACATGACAGAAGTAAATAGACACTATGATGTTTAAATAATTTGCTTGTTGAACATTTGAAGTATATTTGATCCATTTTAATACGCTCACTAGTATTTGGTGGACTGGCCATTCGCAGATTTTAACACAATAACTCTTTCAGACAAAGAACTAACGAGTTCCCAAATTTTCTTGTGGGATTTCTGCCCAGGCTTCACGTATGAAGTTTAGGAATTCTTCCTGTGGTGTTGGTTTCCTGGACTTTTTCCGCACTGCTCGATCCAATATGGCCCAGAGGTGTGTTCAATGGGATTCCTGTCTGGAGACTGACTTGGCGATGGAAGTCGCTTGATCCCATTTCTGTCCTGCCATTCTTTGGTCTTTTTTGGAGTGTGGCATGGACTTCCATCTTCCATGAAGAGAGTGTTGTTTTTGACCATCTGGCCAGTGGAGAAGACGGGAAGACGTCCATCCTCAAGGATATAAATGTAGATCGTAGAGTTGATGTTGCCAACACACTCCACAAGCTCTGACCGACCAGCACTCCAGATTGCTCCCCACACCATCACTGAAAAACCACCGTGTTTGACAGTTTGCTGCAGTCGGTTCAAATAAAACTCTTGACTGGGAAGTCTCGAAACCCATACGCATCCACTATCAGAAAATTGAGCAAATTGGGACTCATCTGAAAAAAATGACAGTTTGCCAAAGCTCCAAGGATCTGTTGGCCATCTCGTCAGCCCACTTCTTTCTCCTTTGAATGTTAGCTGGTCTAAGAAGAGGTTTTCTCCTCGCTGCTCTCCCATCATAGCCTAGTTGATGAAGGTACCGCACTGCAGTTCTTGAGCTAGCTTGGACCTCTTCTGCAACATCTGCTGCCTTGCAACGGGGAGTTTTCTCAATGGACCGCTTCACAGCTCGAGGACACCTTTCTGTGGGTCCAGGTCAACCAGAACGGGAAGCTGTGGATTCCTTGCCTTTGCTGATAAATCTCACAATCACCCGATTGACCGTAGAAAGCAGAATACCAAGGTTCTGAGTTATCTGATGCTGGCTGACTCCACCTTCCAAATGGCCAACAATTCTTCCTCTTTGAAAACCGGAAAGGTCGTGTGCTACCTGGTTTCGAGGGATAGTTAATTGTCGTACAAGACTCAGGAACGCATTTCTGTAAATAAATAGTTGAATATAAGTACAAATCACCAAGTAAAACTTGCTTTATACGGATGAAATGAATAAATTTAAGGTGTCTATTTACTTCTGTCATGCCTCTGCAGGTTGTGAGTAGTTCTGATTTATCAAAAAAGGACTTGGAATGACGGAGAATGCCAAGTCTGCAGCTGGCTTTGGAAGCCATATTTGTGATGGTCAACCCAAGAGAGGTCACGGCTGATATTGAGGCCTGGAAGTTCAAGAAAATGAAGCTCTTCCAGTGGCTGGTCGTGGAAATAAATAGTTGTGTAAGCTCGACATTCCTTCTGGAGCGACAGGGTGAGACTTTGAGATTTTTCCCAGATAGTAAGACCTGTTCCATTTATTAGATCAACATCTAATGGAAGTCCGCAAAAGCAGAGAGTGACGCAGCTGCTATTTCTCTGTCAGTGGGATGGAGTATTGTGCAACACAATGTGGAGTGGTCTACAAAACTGGAAAGCATTTTTCAGCAGATTTGGCAGGACAGGTTGTGTCGTTTTTTTCCCAGAAATTTTTGTTTCTTTGGGGTGGCAGAATAACTCTTGATTGTATGCTCGCCATTTAGCTGGCAAGTCGGCGTTTGGTTCCAAATTGCATTCCACTTGAAGCTCATTTGCTGATGAGGTGCCAGCACTGTGCAATGCATTTCCGAACAAAACTTTTAATTTGTGAGATAAAGCCAACTGTCCCATTTATAATTAAGTTACGGAGGCTAAGTTTTCTATTTCCTTTTAATATGACAAGGTCACAATGTGCTTGTGCCCTTTCTTGCTTGTACTTAACTGTGTGATTACACTACCTGCAATAGATGGAAGTAATGGGGTGTTGATTTGGCACAGGTATGATTGACCACATTGTTGTATGGGTTGTCCACAAATTACCGTTCCAAATTAAAACCGAAATGAAAAAATAATGAAATGGGATATTATGATGTGGTTTGCTTTTTGTGAAATACCATTTCTCAAAGTTTTGTCTGGACTTGTAGATTTTATCATTTATCATCCATCATCAGTACATTTGTATGTGAGCACCCCTTGTCACACGTAACACTTTAAGGTAATACCGATCTCCTTCCAGGTTTGGTTCAGCATTCCTACATTTATGGTTTTGATTGCAGTCCTAATCCTCTTCCACAGATTCATTACCATGTTCACATAATCCAATAGAAAAAAAAATCCAGAGGAGTTATGTCCAGCGAACGTGGTGGCCACAGAATTGGACCATCACACCCAATCCATCGATCATTGAAGTTTTCATTAAGGAAATAGCACACCATCAGACTCCATTGTGGGGGGGGGGTCTCCATCCTGTTGGGAAATGCCATCTGGTTGCAGGTTCACCAAATTGTCCTCCAACATATCCAGGTAATTGTCAGACATGATGGTCGCTTTAGCAAAGAAGAATGGTCCAATGACTCCGCTTGGTGCAAAGAAGAATGGCCCCCAAAAAGGTCAATATAACTTTGATAAATGTTCTTTCACATGCAGCAAACCGCATTGTTGTTTCTCATGTCATTATTTTTTTTATTTATGATGGTTTGACTTTCGAACGACAATTTGTGGGTACCCTGTATTCTCGTTTTGTCAACATGGACCGTGCGACTGCACCATCTCGCCTTGACCTTTCTTGAAATGCAGCCTTTTACCCTTTGCACAAGTTGCTGATTTTATAACTGCATGCTTTTCATTCTGAACAACTACAAACCCTCACTCCCAGAGCCAAATGAAGAGACAGAGGGAAGTGATGTGGAAAACCTCACTGCGTCTGTTGGCTTGTACGCTGCGGCAGCTGGTTTGTATTCTGGCAATGGTGAAGAAGAGCGACTGGAACTCTTGGATCAAGATACGACAACCTGTGAGGATTGCTCTTTTTTTTATACCTAACCTACAAGGAAGGCTCTTCATAACGATTCACACACTGACTTGCACACTGACATAAATGTTTCATACTTCGAGACATGCTCAAAAGCTGACATTTTGCATCCTGACGTAACTCCAACCCCAGATTTGACGAGACGTCTCAAAACAATCGGCAAATGGCAAAAACAAAAAATATCCGAAAACAAAAGTCGGCCGGTGCAGCATTGCTCTTGCTCGCAGAGGGTCGCTTGACCAAAAACGATGGCACATCACGTGATCTTGCACGGGCATGGTCACTCGCAGGTGTTTCCCGGTTTTATGGACGTATGATTCTGGAAGTGTCTGTGGATTTTTGTCATTTACGGAGGGTGTATAGTGATACGTGTTACTGTACAGTACATATTTTAAGCACGCACGCACGCGCACGCACATGATCAGGGACCCAAGTCATATCCGTGAAATGTAAAATTTTGCTTCAAGTCCTCAACTCCCCTCACAGCCCAAATGCGTCAATCCCCTCCCCATGTGCCCCCCCCCCAAAGCCTCAACCTCACCCTCCCAACTCTGTCCCATCTTTGCTCTCTCCCACCTTCCACTCCCAACTCTGTCCTCCCCTCCTCACAATCCTCCCACTCATAAAAGCAAATGGACATACCCACATCAATCATTCCATATTTCTCCATTACCTCATCAAAACAGCTAAATATTTAATGCTTCCCCCCCCTCCATAATGCTCTCACCGACTTCACAGAAACATGCAATCAAAACGGCTCCTACATGTCATGGCCCGTCGCGGTCACCCGTCCAACTCGCCATCCTGCGAGATATGTGAAAACGTTTGAAT
This sequence comes from Eptatretus burgeri, assembly GCF_056783735.1. Lineage (NCBI taxonomy): Eukaryota > Metazoa > Chordata > Myxini > Myxiniformes > Myxinidae > Eptatretus > Eptatretus burgeri. The sequence goes on along the minus strand of NC_140966.1, from coordinate 96,140,389 downwards.
TGCAACTCCCAAGTGACCATAAGACCCAAAACCAATTATCTTCTTCCCGGTGCAAATACATGCATACGCATCGTTAAAAGTGAAAAATGATGGATGTTTCCTTTCACAATGTCTCGAGCTTCCCGTAAGTCATCAAAAAAGACCTTTGTGATGATATGGCTTTTATGGTCCCCAGTCGAGTCGTTTAAGAGAAAATAGTCGGAAATAATAGCAAGGGCCCACGTAACCTCCGTGTTAAATGCCTTGCTTGAGAGAATGCCACATAGTTGTTGTTTGGGTGGTGTATAGACAACAGACCACTGCCTTGATCACCGAGGCCTCGCTTCACAAGGCCCGTGACACCTATCGGCTCAAGATCCTTCAACCGTCGCTTTGGTCGTTTCACACATGGGTGCTTGGGCAGCCAGGAAATGAGTGCTGATAAGGATAAGCAAGCGGTATTTATTTGGTTTAAAATAATGGGACTGCGGTGGGACTGTATCAGTATCGGAGTAAACAGATACTAGCTAAGAAAATAACTAGACAAGACAAAGAGTATGAGAAGGATATTCTTCTCCTCTTCTTTCGGCTGCTCCCGTTAGGGGTCGCCACAGCGGATCATCCGTCATGATCCGCACACTGGTTTGGCACAGGTTTTACGCCGGATGCCCTTCCTGACGCAACCCTGGTCGCCTCTTACGACACAGGGATAAGGATTGGGTTTCGCCATGATTCCGGGCTGCCCTACACCCTCTCATAGCGCGGCCCAGCACAGAGATCCCGTCCTCAAGCGATCCTCCAACCCAAGCCTCTGAGTCGCCGGATTACAGGCGCATGCCACTACGCCCGGTATAGAGTATGAGAACGATATGACCAAGGATATTAAATATAATAGCAAAATATGGCAATACATTAGAACATGGGGTTGGGGGGGGGGGGATTTCATGCTATATATCGTTTTTGAGCCCAATCTCTCAACGGTGAAGAATTGATGAAAAAATTCTCGTCGTCAGATCCAGATCTTCACCAAAATCGAATCAATTTGTCCTGGTCACACACCGAACCTATCCACAAAATTTTATCTGGATCCGTCCACAACTTTTTTGAGCTATCCTGTACATCGACAAAATGGCGTGAAAACACAACCTCCTTCACCTTCGGCGGCAGAGGTATTTAAGACAAGATAAAGGTCCAGGGCCAGATAATAGATAGTGTATGTTGAAGTAGCCGGATTTCTCCATCAGTTTCTCTCTTTCCGCATATTCGGACAGCCGGCCTACTACCACCCACAATTGTAACCTGACCATCGCCATTTTGGTCGCTACGTATAGGCCTCAGGCTTCATGCCTTTGGATGCAGGCCTCTGGTGTACATTTGAAGAATGAACAATGCGTCTTCTGTCGTGAAATAAAGATACGTTTTAAGCGAAGAAAGGTGCGTTTTGATTACAATTCCCATGCAGAGGAAAATGAGAAAATGCATGTTTTTTTTCGAGGGCGACCGAGGAAGCGGTCTACTCAACACCACCCAAAGAAAACTTTCATACACTCAAAAAGACTGCTGAGTTTATGTACATTGAGAAACTAATAACCTGCTATATGAAAACTAATAACGTCTGTCATGAAAGAAAGGTACATTATGATCCATCCATCCCATCCATCAGGACCATACTCTGTGCAGAGCGTTGGTGCTACCTAAGCAGTCTCCTTGGCAATTGGGCACGCTGCTGGACGTGCCGCCACTCCGACACAGTATACCAGCATGCTGGGACTCATTTTACCGACCTCGGAAGGGTGACAGGCAGAGTCAACCCCACCTGGTATTAATTCAACAGCTGAGCGGGATTGATCCTTGGATCCCAAGCCTACCACCTTAACCATTAAGCCAACTCCAGGCATTACATTATGATTACAACCTATAATTTCGCTTTTAGCCCGAGTCGACCGTTTCACACAAAAATCGAATTACCAGGAGGCGCCACCCCCGTTCCCCCCTCTCCCCTCCCCTCTCTCTCTGGATCCGTCACTGAAATAAAATGTTTTTTTCCTCATTGTCATTATTGTTCACCTGAATAGGGAAAGATGGAGTCATCAGGAAGAACCTGTTTTGGATTTGTGTTTCGGTTGCTACTGCGCTACCCTCAAACCCATCCAGGTGCCTTACAACCAAGTGAGCCTTACAAAAGCAATTTGCAAGAGTTCTCATCTCCATAGACACGTAAAAAAAAATAGAGAATAGAGAAAAAGAAAGAAAGAAGTTGAGAGGAAAAGACCCCAAAACACACAAACACTCTAAAACACACACACATATCCAACAGTATCGAAGGAGGCGTCAAAGCAGATAAGCGTGATGTTAACCGATATCTTCAACGGCTCATTGGAGTCAGGGTATGAATCGGAGGATCGGAGAGTATCAAATGTGTCATCATTATTTAATGAAGGATCCAGAGAAGAATTGGAGAACTATACACCTGTTCGTTTGACTTCATTTGTGGGAAAGGTGTTGGAAACGTGAATGAAGAAATGGATTTGGAACCATTTGAAGAAATTCAAAGTAATTAAAGGTAGTTCGCCTGGTATTGGCTCAATGGTTAAGGTGGTGGGCTTGGGTTCCGAGGGTCCTGAGTTAAACTCGCGTTCAGCCAATGAATTAATACCTGGTGGGGTTGACTCAGCCTGTCATCCTTCCAACGTCGGCAAAATAAGTACCAGCTTGCTGCGATGATTGAGCCATTCGAGTATCCTGCGTGTCAGAGTGGCGACCCGTCCAGGATTCTGCCCAATGTCCCAGGAGACTGTTTCGGCAGCACCGACACTGCACAGAGTATGGTCCCAATGGATGGAAAGATAGTTCGCATCGATTTAGTAAAGGGAGGTCATGGTCAACGAATGTATTACTATGTAGCAGTTTCTGAATGTTCACAGGGTGGGACTACATTGGCCATGTACTCCCTGGTCAAAATACCGTATTTTTCAGTGTACGAGTCGATGTGGAGTACAAGTTGGACTATAATACGACGCAAAATGAACTCCAGTAGTGAGCAAAACTGTCGGTTGTTTTTGTGCATATTATTTGAATTGCTTTTGCGGGACTGCCTTTCGGACAAATTAGGAATGTAAATAGTTTTTCAACATGTTTGTTATCGTATAGAGATACACAATTTAAAAGAAGCGACAATAGTCATCAGCACGAGTTCATAGCCTTTTAGATTTTGTCGCAGTTCACCACGGCTTAATAATAAATGAACACCTGACACATTCTAATACAAGCGCTCGATGTCTGTCCACCGAACTTTAATATAAAGCTACGATTAGCTTTCTTGGTTTTCTCAACACAAGCTCTCTCGGAGATTTCTCGATCTCAGATCCGGCGCTCGGCTCATCCAAAAGCCCGATCGGGGGCCGGAGTCGCCACGTGACTCGCCCGGAAGTACATTTGCCTGCCCCAGCCCACAAATTATTTGAGCAGTCCGTACGAGACACGAAGGCCTGATCTCCCTCCCTGTACACGACACGCCCTCACCTCCCCCCGCCCTGACGAGCAATCTTGACCATGCATTTTGGCGAGTACCCCTGTAATTGTTCATTTACTTGTCCATTCGCGTTCCTTATTAGATTTCGTAAGTATATTGATGACTTCCGTCATCTGTTTGTGTGTTTGTGTGTTTGTGTGTGTGTGTTTGTTTGTGTGTGTTTGTAGGCACGATAACTCGAGAACGGAAGAAGCTACCAATGTCAAATGACACCACGTGATTCAGGAGGGTGATGGCGAGCGCTGATTAGATTTTGGTCAAAATCGGTCAAAGGTCAAGGTCACAGTGAGGTCAAATATTCGATTTTTGATGGTTTGGTACCGATAACTCGAGAACAGAAGAAGCTACCAATGTCAAATTACACCAGGTGATTCAGGAGGGTGATGGCGAGCGCTGATTAGATTTTGGTCAAAATCGGTCAAAGGTCAAGGTCACAGTGAGGTCAACTATTCGATTTTTGATGGTTTGGTACAGATAACTCGAGAACAGAAGAAGCTACCAATGTCAAATTACACCACGTGATTCAGGAGGGTGATGGCTAGTGCTGCTTAGATTTTGGTCAAAATCGGTCAAAGGTCAAGGTCACAGTGAGGTCAAATATTCGATTTTTGATGGTTTTGTACAGATAACTCGAGAACGGAAGAAGCTACCAATGTCAAATTACACCACGTGATTCAGGAAGGTGATGGCTAGCGCTGATTAGATGTTGGTCAAAATCGGTCAAAGGTCAAGGTCAAGGTCACAGTGAGGTCAAATATTCGATTTTTTCATGGTTTGGTACAGATAACTCGAGAACAGAAGAAGCTACCAATGTCAAATTACACCACGTGATTCACGAGGGTGATGCCTAGTGCTGATTAGATTTTGGTAAAAATCGGTCAAAGGTCAAGGTCACAGTGAGATCAAATATTCGATTTTTGATGGTTTGGTACAGATAACTCGAGAACGGAAGAAGCTACCAATGTCAAATTACACCAAGTGATTCAGGAGGGTGATGGCTCGTGCTGATTAGATTTTGGTCAAAATCGGTCAAAGGTCAAGGTCACAGTAAGGTCAAATATTCGATTTTTGATGGTTTGGTACAGATAACTCGAGAACGGAAGAAGCTACCAATATCAAATTACACCATGTGATTCAGGAGGGTGATGGCTAGTGCTGATTAGATTTTGGTCAATATCAGTCAAAGGTCAAGGTCACAGTGAGGTCAAACATCCAAAACATTCGATTTTTGATGGTTTGGTGCAGAATCATCGTAGAAACCTTTGGTTTGCGTCGCTACCTTCTCAAGAGACAGCTTTTATTAGACAAGGTCAGAGGTCAAGTTGACGATTTCAAAAGTACCAGTCTATGACTGCTTGTTGATTTGTTGAATATTTGTCTCTAATTTGTAATAAAGTGAGGTTCAAGTTATGTTAAGGTGACCTAAAAAAGTGCCCTGTGTATACATCACCCCATTTTCACGTGACGTCTATAGGAACACCTCGTCTGCTTAACGTGGTCTTGCTTCACATCGCACTTTCTGGGAACGCATCCACGACGTTGTGGAAACTTGCTGTGGTGTGTTTAATCCACCAATTATGCAGTTATGTCTGGAGATATCACACTTTACATTTCTTTTTCATTTAAGCAATTCAATGTCTTAAAACCACATAGAAGTCGATGCTGAGTTCAAGTCGAGGCCCGGACTTCCGGGGGAAAAAAGTATCAACTTGTACGCCGACAAATACGGTACCACTGCAAATGTGCAGTGAGAGTTTCCTAGGTCTTGTGCTCAGATCTTTATCAAGGGCATTGTTTCTATCACGTTTGCTCTTGGATTTGTGTCTTCCAGCGGACTTCCCGGAGTTCTCTCTGCCACCAGAAGCTTTCGCCCTCAGGCATGAGATCGTGGATGGGCCAGCCGGTCTTGAGCATTTGCAGACAAATGGACCGGATGGCCCTGGGAGTGGAGACGAGGACGGAACTGATGAAGGGATGCGCTCTGCCTGCCAGGGGTACGTCGGAGGAGATGGTTGGAGAGTTAAGGGACGATGGCAACTTTTCGAGCCTCCCCAATGTTTCTGATCAATTATTTTAGTTAAATCAGTGAAAATGTCGAAATGTAACTTTTCTTGCAATTTCTAAAAGTTCAGCAACAATATTTGCGTCAACGACTCGTTCATTAAGAGGAAGATGCTTGCACAAGTGTAGACAATCGTCAGATTAGTACTGCGAAATTATGGACAGCCCAAGGGTAGCACGATGTCTCAGTTGGTAGCACGCTTGCTTGCCATTGAGCCGTCTCGTCCTGGTTAATTCGCCAATGGGTTTGGACTTCATTACACACTTCCACTCCAGTGTGGTGCCATCAGGGGAAACGTGCAGTCTTGGGAGGATGAAGATATATTAGCTGTTCAGTCTGCCTGCGTTTAGTTTGTGGACTTTTAAAGATCCAATTATATATTTAACCTGCAATTCCATTCCTCGTCGTTCTGTAGTGCAACTGTACATTCTTGTCCCCCTTTGCCTCTCTTTGTTTTTGTTGACCCTCTCTCCCATGTTGTTTTGCAACAAGCTGGGCCTCCATACCTATATTACCGTGCACACACACACACACACACACACACACACACACACACACACACACACACACACACACACACACACACACACACACACACACACACACACACACACACACACACACACACACACACACACACACACACACACACACACACACACACATACACACATACACACACATACACATACACACACACACACATACACATACACACACACACACATACACACATACACACATATACACATACACACACACAACCATTTTTCCCTGCGAGAGCAGGGGTGAGCCTTGCGGGCTCCATGACAATCATGGTTCCCTTTTTGAGGCAATGTTTTTTTTTTATGGCCGGATGCCCTTCCCGACACCAACCCTTTAGTCGCCTCTTAGGACACGCAGGGATATGGTGTACCTATTCTCACCGGGGCATACACCGGGACCAGTACACTGGTACTCATTTCGCCGACCTCAGAAGGATGACAGGCTGAGTCGACCCCACCCGGTGTTAATTCAGCAGGAACAGAGCTCAAACTCAGGACCCGAGGATCCCAAGTCAGTCACCCTAACCACTAAGCCAACACCAGGCTTCAGCTATATTTCAATACAAATCTGTTATTTTATGTTTTGTTATCTCCTCCACCGATGGTGGATGTATTATGACAATACTAAGCTTGGTGAACAGGTTGGATGTGTGACGAGGACAAATTGATTCGATTTTAGTGAAGATCTGGATCCAGATACTCGAATTTTTCCATGTGATTCTTCACCATTGAGAGTTCGGACGAAAAACTACATGTAGCACGATGTCTCAAAAAGTTGTGGACGGATTCAGATGAAACTTGGTGGACAGGTTGAGTAGGTGCGAAGAACAAGCCGATTAGATTTTGATTCAGCCTGGTGGAGGTGAGAGCTCTACCGAGTGCTGTTCTCGTATCGTTAAGTTGTGTCAAACTGTCTGTTTCTGTTTATCTGATTTTCTGACCAATGTTGCATTCGATTTGTATCAAATATTAATATCTTCCTGATGATTAACATGTTGTTAAGAAAAAAAAAAACAAGTATAAGTAAAAGGATTGTGTAAACCTGGTGTTGACTTAAAGGTTAAGGTGGCTGTCTTAAGATCTGGCTTAGGGTCCTGAGTTAGAGCCCCTGTCGTGCTGTTGAAACAATACCAGGTGTGTTGACTCAGCCTGTCATCCTTCCGAAGTCAGCAAAACTAGTACCAGCTTTCCAGGGTAATAAGCCATTGGAGTATCCTGCATTGGAGTGGCGACCCGCCCAGGACTGTACTGCTTAGCCAAATGAATCTGCCTCGGCAGCTCCATGCGCCTCACAGCATGAAAGGAATGGTTTATTGGGATTAAAAGGCTTTTGTATAGTTTTTGACTCGATTATACGTCGTATGTGTGAGATTTTTGTCCTTTGCGCGGATGGAAATGTCATTGTACCTTTCGTTCATTCCCAATAGGAAAGATACTGCACAGTTGCTAACTTAGTTATCAGTAAATAGGTAATACTACATTCCATCCATCCATTGGGACCATTCTCTGTACAGAGCGTTGGTGCTGCCTAAGCAGTCTCCTGGGCAATTGGACACAATCCTGGACGGGTCGCCACTCCGACACAGGATACCAGCAAGCTGGCACTCATTTTGCTGACCTCGGAAGGATGACAGGCAGAGTCAACCCCACCTGGGGTTAATTCAACAGCCGAGTGACCCAAGCCCACCACCCTAACCATTAAGCCAACACCAGGCATATACTACATTCCTTGACTCAAAAAAGCTTCATTCACCACTATCAAGATGTCTCTTTGCATCGTCATTGTTTTTCCGGTTGATCAAATGTCTCTCATCATATTGTTGCTTGAACGTAAACAGTTGCAGCGGCGGTATCATCAGGGTTTATTTACTTGGTGGAATGTTGACCAATAACTGTGGTTTGAATACTAGGCATGGCATTGTTTAACACATTTACAGACATCATACAGCACTTTCAGAAAGTATTCACACCCCTTGATGTTTGTCACATTTTGTTGTGTTCCAGCCTGAATTTAAAATAGATGAAATTAAAAAATACATTTGTCGCCGATCGACACAAAATACCCCATAATGACAAAGTGAAAACATGTTTTTAGAATCATTTTCAAATTAATTAAAAGTTAAAAGCTGAAATGTCTTCCGGCAATACAGTAAGTATTAAACCCCCCTCGCCCCCCCCCCCGAGTCAATACTTTGTAGAAGTAAAGCTTCGAGTCTTCTTGGGTATGTCTGTATAAGCTTTACACATCAGGATTTGAGGATTTTCTTCCATTCTTCCTTGCAGATTTGCTCAAGCCCTGTCAAGTTGGATGGGGAGCGTCGATGAACAGCAATCTACAAGTCTTTCCACAGATTCTCAATGGGATTCAAGTCTGGGCTTTGGCTGGGCCACTCATGGACTTTCACATTCTTGTTCTGAAGCCATTCCAGTGTTGCTTTGGCTGTATGCTTGGGGTCATTGTCCTATTGGAACGTAAATCTTCACCGCAGTCGAAGGTGTTTCGCACTCTGAAGCAGGTTCTCCTTGAAGATTTGCCTGTATTTGGCTCCATTCATTGTTCGCTCTATTCTTACAAGTCTCCTAGTCCCTGACACTGAAAAGCATCCCTACAGCATGATGCTGCCGTCACCATGCTTCATGGTAGGGGTGCTGGTAGATGGGTGATTAGCTGTGCTTGGTTTCCACAAGATGTAGCGCTTTTCATTCAGACCAACAAGTTCAATTTTAGTCTCATCAGACCACAGAATATGCTGCCTCATGCTCTCGGAGTCTTTCCCGTCCCTTTTTGCAAACTCCAGGCATGCTCTCATGTGACTTTTTCTCAGAAGTGGCTTCCGTCTGGCCACTCTCTCAAAAAGCCTAGTTTTGTGAAGTGCTGCAGAGACAGTTGGCCTTCTGGCAGGTTCTCTCATCTCAGCCAAGGAACTCTGCAGTTCTGTCAGTGGTCAGTGGGTTCTTGATCACCTCCCTGACCAAGGTCCTTCTTGCCCAGTTGCTCAGTTTCTTGGATGGCCAGAGCTTGAGAAAGAGTCTGGGTAGTTCCATATTCCTTCCATTTTCTAATGATGGAGCTCTTGAGAACTTTCAACACTCGAGAAATTATTTTATACCCTTTCCATCGTCACAATTTTTCCACAGGGCGCTCAAGGTCCGCCAACAACCCCCTTCTGGTAAAACTACCAAAACCACGAATCACTGCTCATCTTCACTCTTTCATTCCTCTTTTTTCCCGCCTTTGGAATAAACTTCCTCACTCTATTCTTTCCCATTCTTCCCTCCAGGCTTTCAAAACAGCTGTTCACCACCACCTCTTATCTTCCCCCATCCAAATCCTCGATCTTTTCTACCCCCGATAATCCACCCAAGCCCACTTCCTTCAATTCTCCTGCTTTCCTTCCTGAAAGTCCCTGTAATGTCCATCTTCTCTTCGCCATGTTCCCCGTCCCATCCCCATCCCTCTCCCTTCCACAGTTCACCTAATGTGTCTGTTCCCCACTGTTTTGTCCCTTCCACTCCCGCCCCTCTTGTCTCATGCCTCCTTGCTGTGAGTTGTGTGTTAGCTCTCATATGAGCCTCGACCAAGGTATACAAAAAAAAAAAAAAAAAAAAAAATTCTATCTCGGAGTTCTACGGACAGTTCCTTGGACTTAATGGTCGAGTTTCTGCTCTGACATGCACCGTCAACTGTGGGACCTTGTATAGAAAGGTGTGTTTCTTTCTAAACCATGTCCAATCAATTGAATTGGCCACAGGTGGACTCCAGTAAAGTTGTAGAACATTGTCAAGGATGACCAAAGGAAATTTGATGCACCTGAGTTCAATTTGGAGTGTTATGGCAAAGGGTTTGAATACTTATTGATGCAAGACATTTCAGCTTTTCATTATTAATGGATTTGTAAAAACTTCGAAAATAAAAATTGCACTTTGCCATTATGAGATATTTTGTGTAGATCGGTGCAAGGAAATCGCAATTTGATCCATTTTTAATTCAGGCTGTACCACAACAAAATGTGAAAAAGTCAAGACTTTCTGAAGGCACTATATATAGTGTATATGGGTTGGCAGGATAGTCAAAAGGTAAGCACTGACTTCTGAGCTGTCTGGTGTGGTTTCAAATCTTGGCCCAGCTATAAACTATCATCTTGGTGTTTCACAGATAGGGTAAGGCATCAGTGTGTGAATGTCCCTCGGATGGATGTTAATCGCAAAGAGTATGTAAGCTTTTGCCGGCACCATGGATCTAATTGCAAAGTCTTACTATAACCTATAGGGGGCACTTCAGCAGCAGCAGCAGCAGCAGCAACACAATTGTGCCCCCAACAAGTGTTGCCACTCACAACAATGTGCCGCTTATGGAAGATGATGCATCATGACAAGTAAAAGAAAACCAAACATCATATCACATCACTCAACCAAAGGATAGCATGTAAACAACTACTGCTGTAAGTTTGCTCAATTAGAAGTACTGTCGGATCTCGCTATTTGTATATTCGCGGCTGATAAATTGCAACTTGCTTATAGATTCGTGGCCTTGTGCTTTATGTATTCGCCTTTTTTGCGGCGTCTTCACGTTTTTTTTTTCTCGCAGTTTTGCGGTTTTTTGCGGTGTCTTCGTGTGTTTTTTTTTTTTTTGCGGTTTGCTGGTTTTTTTTTTTTGTGGTGTCTTCACGTATTTTTTTTCTCGCAGTTTTGCGGTGTCTTCATGTGTTGTTTTTGCGTTTTGCGGTGTCTTCACCTTTTTTTTTCTCGCAGTTTTGCGGGATTTTTTGCGGTGTCTTCATGTGTTTTTTTCGTAGTTTTTGCAGGGATTTTTTTGCGATGTCTTCACTTTATTTTTTCTCTTGCAGTTTTGTGGGATTTTTTTTGTGGTCTTCATGTGTTTTTTTTCACGGTTTTGTGGGATTATTTTGCAGTCTTCATGTGTTTTTCTCTTGCAGTTTTGTGGGGTTTTTTTGCAGTCTTCACCTTTTTTTTTTCGCAGTTTTGCGGGGTGTTCTGCAGTGTACACGTTTTTTTTGCAGTGTCTTCATGTGTTTTTTTTTGCGGTTTTGTGGGGTTTTTTTTGGCATCTTCATGTTTTCTTTTTTGCAGTTTTGTGGGGTTTTTTGCGGCATCTACACTTTTTCATCGCAGTTTTGCGGCATCTTCACGTTTTTTTCGCCGCAGTTTTGTAAGGTTTTTTGTGGCATCTTCACTTTTTTATCGCAGTTTTTGTGGCATCTTCACGTTTTTTTCCCTGCAGTTTTGCGGGGGGGGGGGGGTTGTGGCATCTTCACGTTTTTTTTTCCCCGCAGTTTTGTGGGGTTTTTTTTAGCAACATCTTCACTTTATCGCAGTTTTGCGGCATCTTCACGTTTTTTTCGCCGCAGTTTTGTCGGTTTTTTGTGGCATCTTCACTTTTCTATCGCAGTTTTGCGGGGTTTTTCACTGCATCACGTTTTTTTTCCCCGCAGTTTTGTTGGGTTTTTTGCGGCATCTACACTTTTTTATCGCAGTTTTTGCGGCATCTTCACGTTTTTTTCCCCGCAGTTTTGCGGGGGGTGTTTGTGGCATCTTCACGTTTTTTTCCCCGCAGTTTTGTGGGGTTTTTTTAGCAATATCTTCACTTTTTTATCGCAGTTTTGCGGGGTTTTTGCGGCATCTTCACATTTTTTTCGCCGCAGTTTTGTCGGATTTTTTGTGGCATCTTCACTTTTTTATTGCAGTTTTGCGGGGTTTTTCACTGCATCTTCACGTTTTTTTTCCCCACAGTTTTGTGGGGTTTTTTGCGGCATCTACACTTTTTTATCGCAGTTTTGCGTGGGTTTTTGCGGCATCTTCACGTTTTTTTTCGTCGCAGTTTTGTCGGATTTTTGTGGCATCTTCACTTTTTTATCGCAGTTTTGCGGGGTTTTTCACTGCATCTTCACGTTTTTTTTCCCCACAGTTTTGTGGGGTTTTTTGCGGCATCACTTTTTTATCGCAGTTTTGCGGGGGTTTTGCGGCATCTTCACGTTTTTTTCGCCGCAGTTTTGTCGGATTTTTTGTGGCATCTTCACTTTTTTATCGCAGTTTTGCGGGGTTTTTCACTGCATCTTCACGTTTTTTTTATTGCAGTTTTGCAGGGTTTGTTGCGGCATCTTTACTTTTTTTTTCGCCGTTTTGTGGGGGGATTGTGGCATGTTCACTTTTTTATCGCACTTTTGCGGGGTTTTTTGTGGCATCTTCACATTCTTATCGCAGTTTTGCGGGGTTTTTTGTGGCATCTTCACTTTCTTATCGCAGTTTTGCGGGGTTTTTTGTGGCATCTTCACTTTCTTATCGCAGTTTTGCGGGGTTTTTTGTGGCATCTTCACTTTTTATCGCAGTTTTGCGGGGTTTTTTGTGGCATCTTCACTTTTTATCGCAGTTTTGCGGGGTTTTTTGTGGCATCTTCACTTTCTTATCGCAGTTTTGCGGGGTTTTTCACTGCATCTTCACGTTTTTTTCCCTGCAGTTTTGCAGGGGGGGGGAGGTTGTGGCATCTTCACGTTTTTTTTTCCCCGCAGTTTTGTGGGGTTTTTTTTAGCAACATCTTCACTTTTTTATCGCAGTTTTGCGGCATCTTCACGTTTTTTTCGCCGCAGTTTTGTCGGTTTTTTGTGGCATCTTCACTTTTCTATCGCAGTTTTGCGGGGTTTTTCACTGCATCACGTTTTTTTTCCCCGCAGTTTTGTTGGGTTTTTTGCGGCATCTACACTTTTTTATCGCAGTTTTTGCGGCATCTTCACGTTTTTTTCCCCGCAGTTTTGCGGGGGGGGTGTTTGTGGCATCTTCACGTTTTTTTCCCCGCAGTTTTGTGGGTTTTTTTTTAGCAATATCTTCACTTTTTTTATCGCAGTTTTGCGGGGGTTTTTGCGGCATCTTCACATTTTTTTCGTCGCAGTTTTGTCGGATTTTTTGTGGCATCTTCACTTTTTTATTGCAGTTTTGCGGGGTTTTTCACTGCATCTTCACGTTTTTTTTCCCCACAGTTTTGTGGGGTTTTTTGCGGCATCTACACTTTTTTATCGCAGTTTTGCGTGGGTTTTTGCGGCATCTTCACGTTTTTTTTCGCCGCAGTTTTGTCGGATTTTTGTGGCATCTTCACTTTTTTATCGCAGTTTTGCGGGGTTTTTCACTGCATCTTCACGTTTTTTTCCCCACAGTTTTGTGGGGTTTTTTGCGGCATCACTTTTTTATCGCAGTTTTGCGGGGGTTTTGCGGCATCTTCACGTTTTTTTCGCCGCAGTTTTGTCGGATTTTTTGTGGCATCTTCACTTTTTTATCGCAGTTTTGCGGGGTTTTTCACTGCATCTTCACGTTTTTTTTATTGCAGTTTTGCGGGGTTTGTTGCGGCATCTTTACTTTTTTTTTCGCCGTTTTGTGGGGGGATTGTGGCATGTTCACTTTTTTATCGCACTTTTGCGGGGTTTTTTGTGGCATCTTCACATTCTTATCGCAGTTTTGCGGGGTTTTTTGTGGCATCTTCACTTTCTTATCGCAGTTTTGCGGGGGTGAGGGGGGGTTGTGGCATCTTAACTTTTTATCGCAGTTTTGTGGGGTTTTTTTGTGGCATCTTCACTTTTTTATCACAGTTTTGCGGGGTTTTTTGTGGCATCTTCACGTTTTTTTTATTGCAGTTTTGCGGGGTTTGTAGCGGCATCTTTACTTTTTTTTCGCCGTTTTGTGAGGGGTTGTGGCATGTTCACTTTTTTATCGCAGTTTTGTGGGGTTTTTATGACATCTTCACTTTTTTATGCACTTTTGCGGGGGGGTTTGTGGCATCTTCACTTTTTTATCGCAGTTTTGCGGGGTTTTTGTGGCATCTTCACTTTCTTATCGCAGTTTTGCGGGGTTTTTTGTGGCATCTTCACTTTCTTATCGCAGTTTTGCGGGGTGGGGGGCGTTGTGGCATCTTCACTTTTTATCGCAGTTTTGTGGGGTTTTTTGTGGCATCTTCACTTTTTTATCGCAGTTTTGCAGGGGCGGGGGGTTGTGGCATCTTCACTTTTTATCGCAGTTTTGCGGGTTTTTTTGTGGCATCTTCACTTTTTATCGCAGTTTTGCGGGGTTTTTGTGGCATCTTCACATTCTTATCGCAGTTTTGCGGGGTTTTTGTGGCATCTTCACTTTCTTATCGCAGTTTTGCGGGGTTTTTGTGGCATCTTCACTTTTTTATCACAGTTTTGCGGGGTTTTTTGTGGCATCTTCACTTTTTTATCACAGTTTTGCAGGGGGTTTGTGGCATCTTCACTTTTTTATCACAGTTTTGTGGGGTTTTTTGTGGCATCTTCACTTTTTTATCGCAGCTTTGCAGGGGCGGGGGGGGGGTTGTGGCATCTTCACTTTTTATCGCAGTTTTGCGGGTTTTTTGTGGCATCTTCACTTTTTATCGCAGTTTTGCGGGGTTTTTGTGGCATCTTCACGTTTTTTTATTGCAGTTTTGCGGGGTTTGTTGCGGCATCTTTACTTTTTTTCGCCGTTTTGTGGGGGTTGTGGCATGTTCACTTTTTATCGCAGTTTTGTGGGGTTTATTATGGCATCTTCACTTTTTTATGCACTTTTGCGGGGGGTTTGTGGCATCTTCACTTTTTTATTGCAGTTTTGCGGGGTTTTTGTGGCATCTTCACTTTCTTATCGCAGTTTTGCAGGGGGTTTGTGGCATCTTCACTTTTTTATCACAGTTTTGCAGGGTTTTTGTGGCATCTTCACTTTTTTATCGCAGTTTTGCAGGGGTGGTTTGTGGCATCTTCACTTTTTATTGCAGTTTTGTGGGGTTTTTTGTGGCATCTTCACTTTTTTATCGCAGTTTTGCGGGGTGGGGGGGGTTGTGGCATCTTCACGTTTTTTTATTGCAGTTTTGCGGGGTTTTGTTGCGGCATCTTTACTTTTTTTTCGCCGTTTTGTGGGGGGTTGTGGCATGTTCACTTTTTTATCGCAGTTTTGTGGGGTTTTTATGACATCTTCACTTTTTATCGCAGTTTTGCGGGGGGTTTGTGGCATCTTCACTTTTTATCGCAGTTTTGCGGGGTTTTTTGTGGCATCTTCACTTTCTTATCGCAGTTTTGCGGGGGTGGGGGTTGTGGCATCTTCACTTTTTATCGCAGTTTTGTGGGGTTTTTTGTGGCATCTTCACTTTCTTATCGCACTTTTGCGGGGGTGGGGGGGGGTTGTGGCATCTTCACTTTTTATCGCAGTTTTGTGGGGTTTTTATGGCATCTTCACTTTTTTATGCACTTTTGCGGGGGGGTTTGTGGCATCTTCACTTTTTTATCTCAGTTTTGCGGGGTTTTTTGTGGCATCTTCACTTTCTTATCGCAGTTTTGCGGGGTTTTTTGTGGCATGTTCACATTCTTATCGCAGTTTTGTGGGGTTTTTTGTGGCATCTTCACTTTCTTATCGCAGTTTTGCGGGGGTGGGGGGGGGGTTGTGGCATCTTCACTTTTTATCGCAGTTTTGTGGGGTTTTTTTGTGGCATCTTCACTTTTTATCGCAGTTTTGCGGGTTTTTTTTGTGGCATCTTCACTTTTTTATCGCAGTTTTGCGGGGTTTTTTGTGGCATCTTCACTTTTTTATCGCAGTTTTGCGGGGTTTTTTGTGGCATCTTCACTTTCTTATCGCAGTTTTGCGGGGTTTTTTGTGGCATCTTCACATTCTTATCGCAGTTTTGTGGGGTTTTTTGTGGCATCTTCACTTTCTTATCGCAGTTTTGCGGGGGTGGGGGGGGGTTGTGGCATCTTCACTTTTTATCGCAGTTTTGTGGGGTTTTTTTGTGGCATCTTCACTTTTTATCGCAGTTTTGTGGGGTTTTTTTGTGGCATCTTCACTTTTTATCGCAGTTTTGCGGGTTTTTTTGTGGCATCTTCACTTTTTTATCACAGTTTTGCGGGGTTTTTTGTGGCATCTTCACTTTTTTATCGCAGTTTTGCGTGGGTTTTTGCGGCATCTTCACGTTTTTTTCCCCACAGTTTTGTGGGGTTTTTTGCGGCATCACTTTTTTATCGCAGTTTTGCGGGGGTTTTGCGGCATCTTCACGTTTTTTTCCGCCGCAGTTTTGTCGGATTTTTTGTGGCATCTTCACTTTTTTATCGCCGCAGTTTTGTAGGGTTTTGTGTGGCATCTTCACTTTTTTATCGCAGTTTTTGTGGCATCTTCACGTTTTTTTCCCTGCAGTTTTGCGGGGGGGGGGGTTGTGGCATCTTCACGTTTTTTTTTCCCCGCAGTTTTGTGGGGTTTTTTTTAGCAACATCTTCACTTTTTTATCGCAGTTTTGCGGCATCTTCACGTTTTTTTCGCCGCAGTTTTGTCGGTTTTTTGTGGCATCTTCACATTTTTATCGCAGTTTTGCGGGGTTTTTCACTGCATCTTCACGTTTTTTTTTCCCCGCAGTTTTGTTGGGTTTTTTGCAGCATCTACACTTTTTTATCGCAGTTTTTGCGGCATCTTCACGTTTTTTTCCCCGCAGTTTTGCGGGGGGGGGTGTTTGTGGCATCTTCACGTTTTTTTTCCCCGCAGTTTTGTGGGGTTTTTTTTAGCAATATCTTCACTTTTTTATCGCAGTTTTGCGGGGGTTTTTGCGGCATCTTCACGTTTTTTTTCGCCGCAGTTTTGTCGGATTTTTTGTGGCATCTTCACTTTTTTATCGCAGTTTTGCGGGGTTTTTCACTGCATCTTCACGTTTTTTTCCCCACAGTTTTGTGGGGTTTTTTGCGGCATCACTTTTTTATCGCAGTTTTGCGGGGGTTTTGCGGCATCTTCACGTTTTTTTCGCCGCAGTTTTGTCGGATTTTTTGTGGCATCTTCACTTTTTTATCGCAGTTTTGCGTGGTTTTTCACTGCATCTTCACGTTTTTTTTATTGCAGTTTTGCGGGGTTTGTAGCGGCATCTTTACTTTTTTTTCGCCGTTTGGTGGGGGGGTTGTGGCATGTTCACTTTTTTATCGCAGTTTTGTGGGGTTTTTATGGCATCTTCACTTTTTTATGCACTTTTGCGGGGGGGTTTGTGGCATCTTCACTTTTTTATCGCAGTTTTGCGGGGTTTTTTGTGGCATCTTCACTTTCTTATCGCAGTTTTGCGGGGTTTTTTGTGGCATCCTCACATTCTTATCGCAGTTTTGTGGGGTTTTTGTGGCATCTTCACTTTCTTATCGCAGTTTTGCGGGGGTGGCGCGGGGGGGTTGTGGCATCTTCACTTTTTATCGCAGTTTTGTGGGGTTTTTTTGTGGCATCTTCACTTTTTTATCGCAGTTTTGCAGGGGCGGGGGGGGGGGGTTGTGGCATCTTCACTTTTTATCGCAGTTTTGCGGGTTATTTTTGTGGCATCTTCACTTTTTTATCGCATTTTTGCGGGGTTTTTTGTGGCATCTTCACATTCTTATCGCAGTTTTGCGGGGTTTTTTGTGGCATCTTCACTTTCTTATCGCAGTTTTGCGGGGTTTTTTGTGGCATCTTCACTTTTTTATCACAGTTTTGCGGGGTTTTTTGTGGCATCTTCACTTTTTTATCACAGTTTTGCAGGGGGGTTTGTGGCATCTTCACTTTTTTATCACAGTTTTGTGGGGTTTTTTTGTGGCATCTTCACTTTTTTATCGCAGCTTTGCAGGGGCGGGGGGGGGGGTTGTGGCATCTTCACATTTTATCGCAGTTTTGCGGGTTTTTTGTGGCATCTTCACTTTTTTTATCGCAGTTTTGTGGGGTTTTTTGTGGCATCTTCACGTTTTTTTTATTGCAGTTTTGCGGGGTTTGTTGCGGCATCTTTACTTTTTTTTTCGCCGTTTTGTGGGGGGGTTGTGGCATGTTCACTTTTTTATCGCAGTTTTGTGGGGTTTATTATGGCATCTTCACTCTTTTATGCACTTTTGCGGGGGGGTTTGTGGCATCTTCACTTTTTTATTGCAGTTTTGCGGGGTTTTTTTGTGGCATTTTCACTTTCTTATCGCAGTTTTGCGGGGATTTTTGTGGCATCTTCACATTCTTATCGCAGTTTTGCGGGGTTTTTTGTGGCATCTTCACTTTCTTATCGCAGTTTTGCGGGGATTTTTGTGGCATCTTCACTTTCTTATCGCAGTTTTGCGGGGTTTTTTGTGGCATCTTCACTTTTTATCGCAGTTTTGCGGGGTTTTTTGTGGCATCTTCACTTTCTTATCGCAGTTTTGCGGGGTTTTTCACTGCATCTTCACGTTTTTTTCCCTGCAGTTTTGCAGGGGGGGGGAGGTTGTGGCATCTTCACGTTTTTTTTTCCCCGCAGTTTTGTGGGGTTTTTTTTAGCAACATCTTCACTTTTTTATCGCAGTTTTGCGGCATCTTCACGTTTTTTTCGCCGCAGTTTTGTCGGTTTTTTGTGGCATCTTCACATTTTTATCGCCGTTTTGTGGGGGGGTTGTGGCATGTTCACTTTTTTATCGCAGTTTTGTGGGGTTTATTATGGCATCTTCACTCTTTTATGCACTTTTGCGGGGGGGTTTGTGGCATCTTCACTTTTTTATTGCAGTTTTGCGGGGTTTTTTTGTGGCATTTTCACTTTCTTATCGCAGTTTTGCGGGGATTTTTGTGGCATCTTCACATTCTTATCGCAGTTTTGCGGGTTTTTTGTGGCATCTTCACTTTCTTATCGCAGTTTTGCGGGGATTTTTGTGGCATCTTCACATTCTTATCGCAGTTTTGCGGGGTTTTTTGTGGCATCTTCACTTTCTTATCGCAGTTTTGCAGGGCTTTTTTGTGGCATCTTCACTTTTTTATCACAGTTTTGCGGGGTTTTTTGTGGCATCTTCACTTTTTTATCACAGTTTTCCAGGGGGGTTTGTGGCATCTTCACTTTTTTATCACAGTTTTGCGGGGGGGGGGGGGTCTGTGGCCTCTTCACTTTTTATCGCAGTTTTGTGGGGTTTTTTTGTGGCATCTTCACTTTTTTATCGCAGTTTTGCAGGGGCGGGGGGGGGGGGGGTGTGGCATTTTCACTTTTTATCGCAGTTTTGCGGGGTTTGTTGCGGCATCTTTACTTTTTTTTCGCCGTTTTGTGGGGGGGTTGTGGCATGTTCACTTTTTTATCGCAGTTTTGTGGGCTTTTTTATGGCATCTTCACTTTTTTATGCACTTTTGCGGGGGGGTTTGTGGCATCTTCACTTTTTTATCGCAGTTTTGCGGGGTTTTTTGTGGCATCTTCACTTTTTTATCACAGTTTTGCGGGGTTTTTTGTGGCATCTTCACTTTTTTATCACAGTTTTGCAGGGGGGTTTGTGGCATCTTCACTTTTTTATCGCAGCTTTGCAAGGGGCTTTGTGGCATCTTCACTTTTTTATCACAGTTTTGCGGGGTTTTTTGTGGCATCTTCACTTTTTTATCGCAGTTTTGCGGGGGTGGGGGGGGGGTTGTGGCATCTTCACTTTTTATCGCAGTTTTGTGGGGTTTTTTTGTGGCATCTTCACTTTTTATCGCAGTTTTGCGGGTTTTTTTGTGGCATCTTCACTTTTTTATCACAGTTTTGCGGGGTTTTTTGTGGCATCTTCACTTTTTTATCGCAGTTTTGCGTGGGTTTTTGCGGCATCTTCACGTTTTTTTCCCCACAGTTTTGTGGGGTTTTTTGCGGCATCACTTTTTTATCGCAGTTTTGCGGGGGTTTTGCGGCATCTTCACGTTTTTTTCCGCCGCAGTTTTGTCGGATTTTTTGTGGCATCTTCACTTTTTTATCGCCGCAGTTTTGTAGGGTTTTGTGTGGCATCTTCACTTTTTTATCGCAGTTTTTGTGGCATATTCACGTTTTTTTCCCTGCAGTTTTGCGGGGGGGGGGGGGGGGGTGGGGGACATTCACGGTTTTTTTTTCCCGCAATTTTTTGGGGTTTTTTTAGCAACATCTTCACTTTTTTATCGCAGTTTTGCGGCATCTTCACGTTTTTTTACCGCAGTTTTGTTGTTTTTTTGTGGCATCTTCACATTTTTATCGCAGTTTTGCGGGGTTTTTCACTGCATCTTCACGTTTTTTTCCCCGCAGTTTTTTTGGGTTTTTTGCAGCATCTACACTTTTTTATCGCAGTTTTTGCGGCATCTTCACGTTTTTTTCCCCGCAGTTTTGCGGGGGGGGGTGTTTGTGGCATCTTCACGTTTTTTTTCCCCGCAGTTTTGTGGGGTTTTTTAGCAATATCTTCACTTTTTTATCGCAGTTTTGCGGGGTTTTTGCGGCATCTTCACGTTTTTTTTCGCCGCAGTTTTGTCGGATTTTTTGTGGCATCTTCACTTTTTTATCGCAGTTTTGCGGGGTTTTTCACTGCATCTTCACGTTTTTTTCCCCACAGTTTTGTGGGGTTTTTTGCGGCATCACTTTTTTATCGCAGTTTTGCGGGGGTTTTGCGGCATCTTCACGTTTTTTTCGCCGCAGTTTTGTCGGATTTTTTGTGGCATCTTCACTTTTTTATCGCAGTTTTGCGTGGTTTTTCACTGCATCTTCACGTTTTTTTTATTGCAGTTTTGCGGGGTTTGTTGCGGCATCTTTACTTTTTTCGCCGTTTTGTGGGGGGGGTTGTGGCATGTTCACTTTTTTATCGCACTTTTGCGGGGTTTTTTGTGGCATCTTCACATTCTTATCGCAGTTTTGCGGGGTTTTTTGTGGCATCTTCACTTTCTTATCGCAGTTTTGCGGGGTTTTTTGTGGCATCTTCACTTTCTTATCGCAGTTTTGCGGGGTTTTTTGTGGCATCTTCACTTTTTATCGCAGTTTTGCGGGGTTTTTTGTGGCATCTTCACTTTCTTATCGCAGTTTTGCGGGGTTTTTTGTGGCATCTTCACTTTTTATCGCAGTTTTGCGGGGTTTTTCACTGCATCTTCACGTTTTTTTCCCTGCAGTTTTGCAGGGGGGGGAGGGGGTTGTGGCATCTTCACGTTTTTTTTTCCCCGCAGTTTTGTGGGGTTTTTTTTAGCAACATCTTCACTTTTTTATCGCAGTTTTGCGGCATCTTCACGTTTTTTTCGCCGCAGTTTTGTCGGTTTTTTGTGGCATCTTCACTTTTCCATCGCAGTTTTGCGGGGTTTTTCACTGCATCACGTTTTTTTTCCCCGCAGTTTTGTTGGGTTTTTTGCGGCATCTACACTTTTTTATCGCAGTTTTTGCGGCATCTTCACGTTTTTTTCCCCGCAGTTTTGCGGGGGGGGGGGGGTGTTTGTGGCATCTTCACGTTTTTTTTCCCCGCAGTTTTGTGGGTTTTTTTTTAGCAATATCTTCACTTTTTTTATCGCAGTTTTGCGGGGGTTTTTGCGGCATCTTCACATTTTTTTCGCCGCAGTTTTGTCGGATTTTTTGTGGCATCTTCACTTTTTTATTGCAGTTTTGCGAGGTTTTTCACTGCATCTTCACGTTTTTTTTCCCCACAGTTTTGTGGGGTTTTTTGCGGCATCTACACTTTTTTATCGCAGTTTTGCGTGGGTTTTTGCGGCATCTTCACGTTTTTTTTCGCCGCAGTTTTGTCGGATTTTTGTGGCATCTTCACTTTTTTATCGCAGTTTTGCGGGGTTTTTCACTGCATCTTCACGTTTTTTTCCCCACAGTTTTGTGGGGTTTTTTGCGGCATCACTTTTTTATCGCAGTTTTGCGGGGGTTTTGCGGCATCTTCACGTTTTTTTCGCCGCAGTTTTGTCGGATTTTTTGTGGCATCTTCACTTTTTTATCGCAGTTTTGCGGGGTTTTTCACTGCATCTTCACGTTTTTTTTATTGCAGTTTTGCGGGGTTTGTTGCGGCATCTTTACTTTTTTTTTCGCCGTTTTGTGGGGGGATTGTGGCATGTTCACTTTTTTATCGCACTTTTGCGGGGTTTTTTGTGGCATCTTCACATTCTTATCGCAGTTTTGCGGGGTTTTTTGTGGCATCTTCACTTTCTTATCGCAGTTTTGCGGGGTTTTTTGTGGCATCTCCACTTTTTTATCACAGTTTTGCGGGGTTTTTTGTGGCATCTTCACTTTTTTTATCACAGTTTTGCAGGGGGGTTTGTGGCATCTTCACTTTTTTATCACAGTTTTGCGGGGTTTTTTGTGGCATCTTCACTTTTTTATCGCAGTTTTGCGGGGGTGAGGGGGGGTTGTGGCATCTTAACTTTTTATCGCAGTTTTGTGGGGTTTTTTTGTGGCATCTTCACTTTTTTATCACAGTTTTGCGGGGTTTTTTGTGGCATCTTCACGTTTTTTTTATTGCAGTTTTGCGGGGTTTGTAGCGGCATCTTTACTTTTTTTTCGCCGTTTTGTGGGGGGGTTGTGGCATGTTCACTTTTTTATCGCAGTTTTGTGGGGTTTTTATGGCATCTTCACTTTTTTATGCACTTTTGCGGGGGGGTTTGTGGCATCTTCACTTTTTTATCGCAGTTTTGCGGGGTTTTTTGTGGCATCTTCACTTTCTTATCGCAGTTTTGCGGGGTTTTTTGTGGCATCTTCACTTTCTTATCGCAGTTTTGCGGGGGTGGGGGGACGTTGTGGCATCTTCACTTTTTATCGCAGTTTTGTGGGGTTTTTTTGTGGCATCTTCACTTTTTTATCGCAGTTTTGCAGGGGCGGGGGGGGGGGGGTTGTGGCATGTTCACTTTTTATCACAGTTTTGCGGGTTTTTTTGTGGCATCTTCACTTTTTTATCGCAGTTTTGCGGGGTTTTTTGTGGCATCTTCACATTCTTATCGCAGTTTTGCGGGGTTTTTGTGGCATCTTCACTTTCTTATCGCAGTTTTGCGGGGTTTTTTGTGGCATCTTCACTTTTTTATCACAGTTTTGCGGGGATTTTTGTGGCATCTTCACTTTTTTATCACAGTTTTGCAGGGGGGGTTTGTGGCATCTTCACTTTTTTATCACAGTTTTGTAGGGTTTTTTTGTGGCATCTTCACTTTTTATCGCAGCTTTGCAGGGGCAGGGGGGGGGGTTGTGGCATCTTCACTTTTTATCGCAGTTTTGCGGGTTTTTTGTGGCATCTTCACTTTTTTATCGCAGTTTTGCGGGGTTTTTTGTGGCATCTTCACGTTTTTTTTATTGCAGTTTTGCGGGGTTTGTTGCGGCATCTTTACTTTTTTTTCGCCGTTTTGTGGGGGGGTTGTGGCATGTTCACTTTTTTATCGCAGTTTTGTGGGGTTTATTATGGCATCTTCACTTTTTTATGCACTTTTGCGGGGGGGTTTGTGGCATCTTCACTTTTTTATTGCAGTTTTGCGGGGTTTTTTTGTGGCATCTTCACTTTCTTATCGCAGTTTTGCAGGGCTTTTTTGTGGCATCTTCACTTTTTTATCACAGTTTTGCGGGGTTTTTTGTGGCATCTTCACTTTTTTATCACAGTTTTCCAGGGGGGTTTGTGGCATCTTCACTTTTTTATCACAGTTTTGCGGGGTTTTTTTGTGGCATCTTCACTTTTTTATCGCAGTTTTGCGGGGGTGGGGGGGGGTTGTGGCATCTTCACTTTTTATTGCAGTTTTGTGGGGTTTTTTGTGGCATCTTCACTTTTTTATCGCAGTTTTGCGGGGTTTTTTGTGGCATCTTCACGTTTTTTTTATTGCAGTTTTGCGGGGTTTGTAGCGGCATCTTTACTTTTTTTTTCGCCGTTTTGTGGGGGGGTTGTGGCATGTTCACTTTTTTATCGCAGTTTTGTGGGGTTTTTATGACATCTTCACTTTTTTATGCACTTTTGCGGGGGGGTTTGTGGCATCTTCACTTTTTTATCGCAGTTTTGCGGGGTTTTTGTGGCATCTTCACTTTCTTATCGCAGTTTTGCGGGGTTTTTTGTGGCATCTTCACATTCTTATCGCAGTTTTGTGGGGTTTTTTGTGGCATCTTCACTTTCTTATCGCAGTTTTGCGGGGTTTTTGTGGCATCTTCACTTTCTTATCGCAGTTTTGCGGGGTTTTTTGTGGCATCTTCACTTTTTATCGCAGTTTTGCGGGGTTTGTGGCATCTTCACTTTTTATCACAGTTTTGTGGGGTTTTTTGTGGCATCTTCACTTTTTTATCGCAGTTTTGCGGGGGGTGGGGGGGGTTGTGGCATCTTCACTTTTTATTGCAGTTTTGTGGGGTTTTTTTGTGGCATCTTCACTTTTTTATCGCAGTTTTGCGGGGTTTTTTGTGGCATCTTCACGTTTTTTTTATTGCAGTTTTGCGGGGTTTGTTGCGGCATCTTTACTTTTTTCGCCCTTTTGTGGGGGGGTTGTGGCATGTTCACTTTTTTATCGCACTTTTGCGGGGTTTTTTGTGGCATCTTCACATTCTTATCGCAGTTTTGTGGGGTTTTTTGTGGCATCTTCACTTTCTTATCGCAGTTTTGCGGGGTTTTTTGTGGCATCTTCACTTTCTTATCGCAGTTTTGCGGGGTTTTTTGTGGCATCTTCACTTTTTATCGCAGTTTTGCGGGGTTTTTTGTGGCATCTTCACTTTCTTATCGCAGTTTTGCAGGGCTTTTTTGTGGCATCTTCACTTTTTTATCACAGTTTTGCGGGGTTTTTGTGGCATCTTCACTTTTTTATCGCAGTTTTGCGGGGGTGGGGGGGTTGTGGCATCTTCACTTTTTATCGCAGTTTTGTGGGGTTTTTTGTGGCATCTTCACTTTTTTATCGCAGTTTTGCAGGGGCTGGGGGGGGTTGTGGCATCTTCACTTTTTATCGCAGTTTTGCGGGGTTTTTTTTGTGGCATCTTCACTTTTTTATCACAGTTTTGCGGGGTTTTTTGTGGCATCTTCACGTTTTTTTATTGCAGTTTTGCGGGGTTTGTAGCGGCATCTTTCCTTTTTTTTCGCCGTTTTGTGGGGGGGTTGTGGCATGTTCACTTTTTTATCGCAGTTTTGTGGGGTTTTTTATGGCATCTTCACATTCTTATCGCAGTTTTGTGGGGTTTTTTGTGGCATCTTCACATTCTTATCGCAGTTTTGTGGGGTTTTTTGTGGCATCTTCACTTTCTTATCGCAGTTTTGCGGGGTTTTTGTGGCATCTTCACTTTCTTATCGCAGTTTTGCGGGTTTTTTGTGGCATCTTCACTTTTTTATCACAGTTTTGCGGGTTTTTTGTGGCATCTTCACTTTTTTATCGCAGTTTTGTGGGGTTTTGTGGCATCTTCACTTTTTATCGCAGTTTTGCGGGGGTGGGGGGTTGTGGCATCTTCACTTTTTATCGCAGTTTTGTGGGGTTTTTGTGGCATCTGCACTTTTTTATCGCAGTTTTGCAGGGGCGGGGGTTCACTTTTTATCGCAGTTTTGTGGGGTTTTTTGTGGCATCTTCACTTTTTATCGCAGTTTTGCGGGTTTTTTTTGTGGCATCTTCACTTTTTTATCACAGTTTTGCGGGGTTTTTTGTGGCATCTTCACTTTTTTATCGCAGTTTTGCGTGGGTTTTTGCGGCATCTTCACGTTTTTTTCCCCACAGTTTTGTGGGGTTTTTTGCGGCATCACTTTTTTATCGCAGTTTTGCGGGGGTTTTGCGGCATCTTCACGTTTTTTTCCGCCGCAGTTTTGTCGGATTTTTTGTGGCATCTTCACTTTTTTATCGCCGCAGTTTTGTAGGGTTTTGTGTGGCATCTTCACTTTTTTATCGCAGTTTTTGTGGCATCTTCACGTTTTTTTCCCTGCAGTTTTGCGGGGGGGGGGGATGTGGCATTTTCACGTTTTTTTTCCCCGCAGTTTTGTGGGGTTTTTTTTAGCAACATCTTCACTTTTTTATCGCAGTTTTGCGGCATCTTCACGTTTTTTTCGCCGCAGTTTTGTCGGTTTTTTGTGGCATCTTCACATTTTTATCGCAGTTTTGCGGGGTTTTTCACTGCATCTTCACGTTTTTTTCCCCGCAGTTTTGTTGGGTTTTTTGCAGCATCTACACTTTTTTATCGCAGTTTTTGCGGCATCTTCACGTTTTTTCCCCGCAGTTTTGCGGGGGGGGGGTGTTTGTGGCATCTTCACGTTTTTTTTCCCCGCAGTTTTGTGGGGTTTTTTTTTAGCAATATCTTCACTTTTTTATCGCAGTTTTGCGGGGGTTTTTGCGGCATCTTCACGTTTTTTTTCGCCGCAGTTTTGTCGGATTTTTTGTGGCATCTTCACTTTTTTATCGCAGTTTTGCGGGGTTTTTCACTGCATCTTCACGTTTTTTTCCCCACAGTTTTGTGGGGTTTTTTGCGGCATCACTTTTTTATCGCAGTTTTGCGGGGGTTTTGCGGCATCTTCACGTTTTTTTCGCCGCAGTTTTGTCGGATTTTTTGTGGCATCTTCACTTTTTTATCGCAGTTTTGCGTGGTTTTTCACTGCATCTTCACGTTTTTTTTATTGCAGTTTTGCGGGGTTTGTTGCGGCATCTTTACTTTTTTCGCCGTTTTGTGGGGGGGGTTGTGGCATGTTCACTTTTTTATCGCACTTTTGCGGGGTTTTTTGTGGCATCTTCACATTCTTATCGCAGTTTTGCGGGGTTTTTTGTGGCATCTTCACTTTCTTATCGCAGTTTTGCGGGGTTTTTTGTGGCATCTTCACTTTCTTATCGCAGTTTTGCGGGGTTTTTTGTGGCATCTTCACTTTTTATCGCAGTTTTGCGGGGTTTTTTGTGGCATCTTCACTTTTTTTATCACAGTTTTGCAGGGGCGTTTGTGGCATCTTCACTTTTTTATCACAGTTTTGCGGGTTTTTTTGTGGCATCTTCACTTTTTTATCGCAGTTTTGCGGGGTTTTTTTGTGGCATCTTCACTTTTTATCGCAGTTTTGTGGGGTTTTTTTGTGGCATCTTCACTTTTTTATCGCAGTTTTGCAGGGGCGGGGGGGGGGGTTGTGGCATCTTCACTTTTTATTGCAGTTTTGCGGGTTTTTTTTGTGGCATCTTCACTTTTTTATCACAGTTTTGCGGGGTTTTTTGTGGCATCTTCACGTTTTTTTTATTGCAGTTTTGCGGGGTTTGTAGCGGCATCTTTACTTTTTTTTCGCCGTTTTGTGGGGGGGTTGTGGCATGTTCACTTTTTTATCGCAGTTTTGTGGGGTTTTTATGACATCTTCACTTTTTTATGCACTTTTGCGGGGGGGTTTGTGGCATCTTCACTTTTTTATCGCAGTTTTGCGGGGTTTTTTGTGGCATCTTCACTTTCTTATCGCAGTTTTGCGGGGTTTTTGTGGCATCTTCACTTTTTTATCGCAGTTTTGCGGGGTTTTTGTGGCATCTTCACTTTTTTATCGCAGTTTTGCGGGTTTTTTGTGGCATCTTCACTTTCTTATCGCAGTTTTGCGGGGTTTTTTGTGGCATCTTCACATTATTATCGCAGTTTTGTGGGTTTTTTGTGGCATCTTCACTTTCTTATCGCAGTTTTGCGGGGGTGGGGGGTTGTGGCATCTTCACTTTTTATCGCAGTTTTGTGGGGTTTTTTTGTGGCATCTTCACTTTTTTATCGCAGTTTTGCAGGGGCGGGGGGGGGGTTGTGGCATCTTCACTTTTTATCGCAGTTTTGCGGGCTTTTTTTGTGGCATTTTCACTTTTTTATCGCAGTTTTGCGGGGTTTTTGTGGCATTTTCACATTCTTATCGCAGTTTTGTGGGGTTTTTGTGGCATCTTCACTTTCTTATCGCAGTTTTGCGGGGTTTTTTGTGGCATCTTCACTTTTTATCACAGTTTTGCGGGGTTTTTGTGGCATCTTCACTTTTTTATCACAGTTTTGCGGGGTTTTTTGGCATCTTCACTTTTTTATCACAGTTTTGCAGGGGTTTGTGGCATCTTCACTTTTTATCACAGTTTTGTGGGGTTTTTTTGTGGCATCTTCACTTTTTTATCGCAGCTTTGCAGGGGCGGGGGGGGGGGGGTGTGGCATCTTCACTTTTTATCGCAGTTTTGCGGGTTTTTTGTGGCATCTTCACTTTTTTATCGCAGTTTTGTGGGGTTTTTTGTGGCATCTTCACGTTTTTTTTATTGCAGTTTTGCGGGGTTTGTTGCGGCATCTTTACTTTTTTTTCGCCGTTTTGTGGGGGGGTTGTGGCATGTTCACTTTTTTATCGCAGTTTTGTGGGGTTTATTATGGCATCTTCACTTTTTTATGCACTTTTGCGGGGGGGTTTGTGGCATGTTCACTTTTTTATGCACTTTTGCGGGGTTTTTTTGTGGCATTTTCACTTTCTTATCGCAGTTTTGCTGGGTTTTTTGTGGCATCTTCACATTCTTATCGCAGTTTTGCGGGGTTTTTTGTGGCATCTTCACTTTCTTATCGCAGTTTTGCAGGGCTTTTTTGTGGCATCTTCACTTTTTTATCACAGTTTTGCGGGGTTTTTTGTGGCATCTTCACTTTTTTATCACAGTTTTCCAGGGGGGTTTGTGGCATCTTCACTTTTTTATCACAGTTTTGCGGGGTTTTTTTGTGGCATCTTCACTTTTTTATCGCAGTTTTGCGGGGGTGGGGGGGGGGTTGTGGCATCTTCACTTTTTATTGCAGTTTTGTGGGGTTTTTTGTGGCATTTTCACTTTTTTATCGCAGTTTTGCGGGGTTTTTTGTGGCATCTTCACGTTTTTTTATTGCAGTTTTGCGGGGTTTGTAGCGGCATCTTTACTTTTTTTTCGCCGTTTTGTGGGGGGGTTGTGGCATGTTCACTTTTTTATCGCAGTTTTGTGGGGTTTTTATGGCATCTTCACTTTTTTATGCACTTTTGCGGGGGGGTTTGTGGCATCTTCACTTTTTTATCGCAGTTTTGCGGGGTTTTTTGTGGCATCTTCACTTTCTTATCGCAGTTTTGCGGGGTTTTTTGTGGCATCTTCACATTCTTATCGCAGTTTTGTGGGGTTTTTTGTGGCATCTTCACTTTCTTATCGCAGTTTTGCGGGGGTGGGGGGGGGTTGTGGCATCTTCACTTTTTATCGCAGTTTTGTGGGGTTTTTTTTGTGGCATCTTCACTTTTTTATCGCAGTTTTGCAGGGGCGGGGGGGGGGGGTTG
Source organism: Eptatretus burgeri (assembly GCF_056783735.1). Lineage (NCBI taxonomy): Eukaryota > Metazoa > Chordata > Myxini > Myxiniformes > Myxinidae > Eptatretus > Eptatretus burgeri. Next base: position 96,111,394 of record NC_140966.1, on the reverse strand, counting down.
TGGCATCTTCACTTTTTATCGCAGTTTTGCGGGTTTTTTTTGTGGCATCTTCACTTTTTTATCGCAGTTTTGCGGGGTTTTTTGTGGCATCTTCACATTCTTATCGCAGTTTTGCGGGGTTTTTGTGGCATCTTCACTTTCTTATCGCAGTTTTGCGGGGTTTTTTGTGGCATCTTCACTTTTTTATCACAGTTTTGCGGGGTTTTTTGTGGCATCTTCACTTTTTTATCACAGTTTTGCAGGGGGGTTTGTGGCATCTTCACTTTTTTATCACAGTTTTGTGGGGTTTTTTTGTGGCATCTTCACTTTTTTATCGCAGCTTTGCAGGGGGGGGGGTTGTGGCATCTTCACTTTTTATCGCAGTTTTGCGGGTTTTTTGTGGCATCTTCACTTTTTTATCGCAGTTTTGCGGGGTTTTTTGTGGCATCTTCACGTTTTTTTTATTGCAGTTTTGCGGGGTTTGTTGCGGCATCTTTACTTTTTTTTCGCCGTTTTGTGGGGGGGTTGTGGCATGTTCACTTTTTTATCGCAGTTTTGTGGGGTTTTTATGACATCTTCACTTTTTTATGCACTTTTGCGGGGGGGTTTGTGGCATCTTCACTTTTTTATCGCAGTTTTGCGGGGTTTTTTGTGGCATCTTCACTTTCTTATCGCAGTTTTGCAGGGCTTTTTTGTGGCATCTTCACTTTTTTATCACAGTTTTGCGGGGTTTTTTGTGGCATCTTCACTTTTTTATCACAGTTTTCCAGGGGGGTTTGTGGCATCTTCACTTTTTTATCACAGTTTTGCGGGGGGTGGGGGGGTTGTGGCATCTTCACTTTTTATCGCAGTTTTGTGGGGTTTTTTGTGGCATCTTCACTTTTTTATCGCAGTTTTGCGGGGGGTTGTGGCATCTTCACGTTTTTTTTATTGCAGTTTTGCGGGGTTTGTAGCGGCATCTTTACTTTTTTTTCGCCGTTTTGTGGGGGTTGTGGCATGTTCACTTTTTATCGCAGTTTTGTGGGGTTTTTATGGCATCTTCACTTTTTTATGCACTTTTGCGGGGGTTTGTGGCATCTTCACTTTTTTATCGCAGTTTTGCGGGTTTTTGTGGCATCTTCACTTTCTTATCGCAGTTTTGCGGGGTTTTTGTGGCATCTTCACTTTTTTATCGCAAGTTTTGCGGGGGTTTGTGGCATCTTCACTTTTTTATCGCAGTTTTGTGGGGTTTTTTGTGGCATCTTCACTTTTTTATCGCAGTTTTGCGGGGGGGGGGGGGTTGTGGCATCTTCACTTTTTATCGCAGTTTTGTGGGGTTTTTGTGGCATCTTCACTTTCTTATCGCAGTTTTGCAGGGGCGGGGGGGGTTGTGGCTTCTTTACTTTTTATGGCAGTTTTGCGGTTTTTTTGTGGCATCTTCACTTTCTTATCGCAGTTTTGCGGGGTTTTTTGTGGCATCTTCACTTTTTTATCACAGTTTTGCGGGTTTTTTGTGGCATCTTCACTTTTTTATCGCAGTTTTGCGGGGGTTTGTGGCATCTTCACTTTTTATCGCAGTTTTGTGGGGTTTTTTGTGGCATCTTCACTTTTTATCGCAGTTTTGCAGGGGCGGTGGGGGGTTGTGGCATCTTCACTTTTTATCGCAGTTTTGTGGGGTTTTTGTGGCATCTTCACTTTTTATCACAGTTTTGCGGGGTTTTTTGTGGCATCTTCACTTTTATCGCAGTTTTGCGGGGTTTGTGGCATCTTCACTTTTTTTTTCGCCAGTTTTGTGGGGTTTTTTGTGGCATCTTCACTTTTATCGCAGTTTTGTGGGGTTTTTATGGCATCTTCACATTTTATCGCAGTTTTGTGGGGTTTTTTGTGGCATCTTCACTTTTTATCGCAGTTTTGTGGGGTTTTTTGTGGCATCTTCACTTTCTTATCGCAGTTTTGCGGGGGGTGGGGGGGTTGTGGCATCTTCACTTTTTATCGCAGTTTTGTGGGGTTTTTTTGTGGCATCTTCACTTTTTATCGCAGTTTTGCGGGTTTTTTTGTGGCATCTTCACTTTTTTATCACAGTTTTGCGGGGTTTTTGTGGCATCTTCACTTTTTTATCGCAGTTTTGCGTGGGTTTTGTGGCATCTTCACGTTTTTTTATCGCAGTTTTGTGGGGTTTTTTTGTGGCATCTTCACTTTTTTATCGCAGTTTTGCGGGGGTTTGTGGCATCTTCACGTTTTTTTCCGCCGCAGTTTTGTCGGTTTTTTGTGGCATCTTCACTTTCTTATCGCAGTTTTGCGGGGTTTTTGTGGCATCTTCACATTTTTATCGCAGTTTTGTGGGGTTTTTTGTGGCATCTTCACTTTTTATCGCAATTTTGCGGGGGTTTTTGTGGCATCTTCACTTTTTATCGCAGTTTTGTGGGTTTTTTTGTGGCATCTTCACTTTTTTATCGCAGTTTTGTGGCATCTTCACGTTTTTTTCCTGCAGTTTTGCGGGGGGGTTGTGGCATCTTCACGTTTTTTTTTCCCCGCAGTTTTGTGGGGTTTTTTTTGCAACATCTTCACTTTTTTATCGCAGTTTTGCGGCATCTTCACGTTTTTTTTCGCCGCAGTTTTGTCGGTTTTTTGTGGCATCTTCACATTTTTATCGCAGTTTTGCGGGGTTTTTCACTGCATCTTCACGTTTTTTTCCCCGCAGTTTTGTTGGGTTTTTTGCAGCATCTACACTTTTTTATCGCAGTTTTTGCGGCATCTTCACGTTTTTTCCCCGCAGTTTTGCGGGGGGGGGTGTTTGTGGCATCTTCACGTTTTTTTTCCCCGCAGTTTTGTGGGGTTTTTTTTAGCAATATCTTCACTTTTTTATCGCAGTTTTGCGGGGGTTTTTGCGGCATCTTCACGTTTTTTTTCGCCGCAGTTTTGTCGGATTTTTTGTGGCATCTTCACTTTTTTATCGCAGTTTTGCAGGGGTTTTTTGTGGCATCTTCACGTTTTTTTCCCCACAGTTTTGTGGGGTTTTTTGTGGCATCACTTTTTTATCGCAGTTTTGCGGGGGTTTTGCGGCATCTTCACGTTTTTTTCGCCGCAGTTTTGTCGGGGTTTTTTGTGGCATCTTCACTTTTTTATCGCAGTTTTGCGTGGTTTTTTTGTGGCATCTTCACGTTTTTTTTATTGCAGTTTTGCGGGGTTTGTTGCGGCATCTTTACTTTTTTCGCCGTTTTGTGGGGGGGTTGTGGCATGTTCACTTTTTTATCGCACTTTTGCGGGGTTTTTGTGGCATCTTCACATTCTTATCGCAGTTTTGCGGGGGGTTTGTGGCATCTTCACTTTCTTATCGCAGTTTTGCGGGGTTTTTTGTGGCATCTTCACTTTCTTATCGCAGTTTTGCGGGGTTTTTTGTGGCATCTTCACTTTTTATCGCAGTTTTGCGGGGTTTTTTGTGGCATCTTCACTTTTTTTATCACAGTTTTGCAGGGCTTTTTTGTGGCATCTTCACTTTTTTATCACAGTTTTGCGGGTTTTTTGTGGCATCTTCACTTTTTTATCACAGTTTTGCGGGGGTTTGTGGCATCTTCACTTTTTATCGCAGTTTTGTGGGGTTTTTTTGTGGCATCTTCACTTTTTTATCGCAGTTTTGCAGGGGCGGGAAGGGGGGGTTGTGGCATCTTCACTTTTTATCGCAGTTTTGCGGGGTTTTTTTTGTGGCATCTTCACTTTTTTATCACAGTTTTGCGGGGTTTTTTGTGGCATCTTCACGTTTTTTTATTGCAGTTTTGCGGGGTTTGTAGCGGCATGTTTACTTTTTTTTCGCCGTTTTGTGGGGGGGTTGTGGCATGTTCACTTTTTTATCGCAGTTTTGTGGGGTTTTTATGGCATCTTCACTTTTTTATGCACTTTTGCGGGGGGGTTTGTGGCATCTTCACTTTTTTATCGCAGTTTTGCGGGGTTTTTTGTGGCATCTTCACTTTCTTATCGCAGTTTTGCGGGGTTTTTTGTGGCATCTTCACATTCTTATCGCAGTTTTGTGGGGTTTTTTGTGGCATCTTCACTTTCTTATCGCAGTTTTGCGGGGTTTTTTGTGGCATCTTCACTTTTTTATCGCAGTTTTGCGGGGTGGGGGGTTGTGGCATCTTCACTTTTTATCGCAGTTTTGTGGGGTTTTTTTGTGGCATCTTCACTTTTTTATCGCAGTTTTGCAGGGGCGGGGGGTTGTGGCATCTTCACTTTTTATCGCAGTTTTGCGGGTTTTTTGTGGCATCTTCACTTTTTTATCGCAGTTTTGCGTGGTTTTTTGTGGCATCTTCACGTTTTTTATTGCAGTTTTGCGGGTTTGTAGGCATGTGGCATCTTCACTTTTTATCGCAGTTTTGCGGGTTTTTTGTGGCATCTTCACTTTCTTATCGCAGTTTGCTGGGTTTTTTGTGGCATCTTCACATTCTTATCGCAGTTTTGCGGGGTTTTTTGTGGCATCTTCACTTTCTTATCGCAGTTTTGCGGCATCTTCACTTTTTATCGCAGTTTTTTTTGTGGCATCTTCACTTTTTTATCACAGTTTTGCGGGGTTTTTTGTGGCATCTTCACTTTTTTATCACAGTTTTGCAGGGGGGTTTGTGGCATCTTCACTTTTTTATCACAGTTTTGTGGGGTTTTTTTGTGGCATCTTCACTTTTTTATCGCAGCTTTGCAGGGGCGGGGGGGGGGGTTGTGGCATCTTCACTTTTTATCGCAGTTTTGCGGGTTTTTTGTGGCATCTTCACTTTTTTATCGCAGTTTTGCGGGGTTTTTTGTGGCATCTTCACGTTTTTTTTATTGCAGTTTTGCGGGGTTTGTTGCGGCATCTTTACTTTTTTTTCGCCGTTTTGTGGGGGGGTTGTGGCATGTTCACTTTTTTATCGCAGTTTTGTGGGGTTTATTATGGCATCTTCACTTTTTTATGCACTTTTGCGGGGGGGTTTGTGGCATCTTCACTTTTTTATTGCAGTTTTGCGGGGTTTTTTTGTGGCATCTTCACTTTTTATCGCAGTTTTGTGGGGTTTTTTTTTGGCATCTTCACTTTTTTATCGCAGTTTTGCGGGGTTTTTGTGGCATCTTCACTTTCTTATCGCAGTTTTGCGGGGTTTTTGTGGCATCTTCACTTTCTTATCACAGTTTTGCGGGGTTTTTGTGGCATCTTCACTTTTTTATCACAGTTTTGCAGGGGGTTGTGGCATCTTCACTTTTTATCACAGTTTTGTGGGTTTTTGTGGCATCTTCACTTTTTTATCGCAGTTTTGCGGGGTGGGGGGTTGTGGCATCTTCACTTTTTATCGCAGTTTTGTGGGGTTTTTTGTGGCATCTTCACTTTTTTATCGCAGTTTTGCAGGGGCGGGGGGGTTGTGGCATCTTCACTTTTTATCGCAGTTTTGCGGGGTTTTTGTGGCATCTTCACTTTTTTATCGCAGTTTTTGGGTTTTGTGGCATCTTCACTTTTTTATCGCAGTTTTGTGGGTTTTTTGTGGCATCTTCACTTTTTTATCGCAGTTTTGCGGGGTTTTGTGGCATCTTCACTTTTTTATCGCAGTTTTGTGGGGTTTTTTGTGGCATCTTCACTTTTTTATCGCAGTTTTGCGGGGTTTTTGGCATCTTCACACAGTTTTGTGGGGTGTGGCATCTTCACTTTTTATCGCAGTTTTGCGGGGTTTTTTGTGGCATCTTCACGTTTTATCGCAGTTTTGTGGGGTTTTTTGTGGCATCTTCACTTTCTTATCGCAGTTTTGCGGGGTTTTTTGTGGCATCTTCACGTTTTTTTTTTTGCAGTTTTGCGGGGTTTGTTGCGGCATCTTTACTTTTTTTTCGCCGTTTTGTGGGGGGGTTGTGGCATGTTCACTTTTTTATGCACTTTTGCGGGGTTTTTTTGTGGCATTTTCACTTTCTTATCGCAGTTTTGCTGGGTTTTTTGTGGCATCTTCACTTTCTTATCGCAGTTTTGCGGGGTTTTTTGTGGCATGTTCACTTTCTTTTCGCAGTTTTGGGGGGGTTTTTGTGGCATCTTCACTTTTTTATCGCAGTTTTGCAGGGGTTTTTGTGGCATCTTCACTTTTTATCACAGTTTTGCGGGTTTTTTGTGGCATCTTCACTTTTTATCACAGTTTTGCGGGGGTTTGTGGCATCTTCACTTTTTTATCGCAGTTTTGCGGGGTGGGGGTTGTGGCATCTTCACTTTTTATCGCAGTTTTGTGGGGGGTTTTTTGTGGCATCTTCACTTTTTTATCGCAGTTTTGCAGGGGCGGGGGGGGTTGTGGCATCTTCACTTTTATCGCAGTTTTGCGGGGTTTTGTGGCATCTTCACTTTTTTATCGCAGTTTTGCGGGGTTTTTGTGGCATCTTCACTTTTTATCGCAGTTTTGTGGGGTTTTTTGTGGCATCTTCACTTTTTATCGCAGTTTTGCGGGGTTTTGTGGCATCTTCACTTTTTTATCGCAGTTTTGCGGGGTTTTTGTGGCATCTTCACTTTCTTATCGCAGTTTTGCGGGGTTTTTTGTGGCATCTTCACTTTTTATCGCAGTTTTGTGGGGTTTTTTGTGGCATCTTCACTTTTTTATCGCAGTTTTGCAGGGGGTTTGTGGCATCTTCACTTTTTATCGCAGTTTTGCGGGGTTTTTTGTGGCATCTTCACTTTTTTATCGCAGTTTTGCGGGGTGGGGGGGGTTGTGGCATCTTCACTTTTTATCGCAGTTTTGTGGGGTTTTTGTGGCATCTTCACTTTTTTATCGCAGTTTTGCGGGGTTTTTTGTGGCATCTTCACTTTTTATCGCAGTTTTGCGGGGTTTTTTGTGGCATCTTCACTTTTTTATTGCAGTTTTGCGGGGTTTTTTTGTGGCATCTTCACTTTTTATCGCAGTTTTGTGGGGTTTTTTTGTGGCATCTTCACTTTTTTATCGCAGTTTTGCAGGGGGTTTTTGTGGCATCTTCACTTTTTATCGCAGTTTTGCGGGGTTTTTTGTGGCATCTTCACTTTTTTATCGCAGTTTTGCGGGGTTTTTGTGGCATCTTCACGTTTTTTTATTGCAGTTTTGCGGGGTTTGTTGCGGCATCTTTACTTTTTTATCGCCGTTTTGTGGGGGTTGTGGCATGTTCACTTTTTTATCGCAGTTTTGTGGGGTTTTTTGTGGCATCTTCACTTTTTTATGCACTTTTGCGGGGGTTTGTGGCATCTTCACTTTTTATCGCAGTTTTGCGGGGTTTTTGTGGCATCTTCACTTTCTTATCGCAGTTTTGCGGGGTTTTTTGTGGCATCTTCACTTTTTTATCGCAGTTTTGTGGGGTTTTTGTGGCATCTTCACTTTTTTATCGCAGTTTTGCGGGTTTTTGTGGCATCTTCACTTTTTTATCGCAGTTTTGCGGGGTTTTTTGTGGCATCTTCACTTTTTTATCGCAGTTTTGCGGGGTTTTTGTGGCATCTTCACTTTTTTATCGCAGTTTTGCGGGGGTGGGGGGGGGTTGTGGCATCTTCACTTTTTATTGTAGTTTTGTGGGGTTTTTTGTGGCATTTTTAGTTTTTTATCGCAGTTTTGCGGGGTTTTTTGTGGCATCTTCACTTTTTTATCGCAGTTTTGCGGGGTTTTTTGTGGCATCTTCACTTTTTTATCGCAGTTTTGCGGGGTTTTTGTGGCATCTTCACTTTTTATCGCAGTTTTGTGGGTTTTTGTGCCATCTTCACTTTTTTATCGCACTTTTGCGGGGTTTTTGTGGCATCTTCACTTTCTTATCGCAGTTTTGCGGGGTTTTTTGTGGCATCTTCACATTCTTATCGCAGTTTTGTGGGGTTTTTTGTGGCATCTTCACTTTTTTATCGCAGTTTTGCGGGGGTTTTTTGTGGCATCTTCACTTTTTTATCGCAGTTTTGCGGGGTTTTTGTGGCATCTTCACTTTTTTATCGCAGTTTTGCGGGGTTTTTGTGGCATCTTCACTTTTTTATCGCAGTTTTGCGGGGTTTTTGTGGCATCTTCACTTTTTTATCGCAGTTTTGTGGGGTTTGTGGCATCTTCACTTTTTATCGCAGTTTTGCGGGGTTTTTTTGCGGCATCTTCACTTTTTTTGTGGCATCTTCACTTTATCGCAGTTTTGCGGGTTTTTTGTGGCATCTTCACTTTTTTATCGCAGTTTTGCGGGGTTTTTTTGTGGCATCTTCACTTTTTATCGCAGTTTTGCGGGGTTTTTTGTGGCATCTTCACTTTCTTATCGCAGTTTTGCGGGGTTTTTTGTGGCATCTTCACTTTTTATCACAGTTTTGCGGGGTTTTTTGTGGCATCTTCACTTTTTTATCACAGTTTTGCAGGGGGTTTGTGGCATCTTCACTTTTTTATCACAGTTTTGCGGGGTTTTTTTGTGGCATCTTCACTTTTTTATCGCAGTTTTGCAGGGGCGGGGGGGTTGTGGCATCTTCACTTTTTATCGCAGTTTTGCGGGTTTTTTGTGGCATCTTCACTTTTTTATCGCAGTTTTGCGGGGGTTTTTTGTGGCATCTTCACGTTTTTTTTATTGCAGTTTTGCGGGGTTTGTAGCGGCATCTTTACTTTTTTTTCGCCGTTTTGTGGGGGGGTTGTGGCATGTTCACTTTTTTATCGCAGTTTTGTGGGGTTTTTTATGGCATCTTCACTTTTTTATGCACTTTTGCGGGGGGGTTTGTGGCATCTTCACTTTTTTATCGCAGTTTTGCGGGGTTTTTTGTGGCATCTTCACTTTCTTATCGCAGTTTTGCGGGGTTTTTTGTGGCATCTTCACATTCTTATCGCAGTTTTGTGGGGTTTTTTGTGGCATCTTCACTTTCTTATCGCAGTTTTGCGGGGTTTTTTGTGGCATCTTCACTTTCTTATCGCAGTTTTGCGGGGTTTTTTGTGGCATCTTCACATTCTTATCGCAGTTTTGTGGGGGTTTTGTGGCATCTTCACTTTTTATCGCAGTTTTGTGGGTTTTTGTGGCATCTTCACTTTTTATCGCAGTTTTTGCGGGGTTTTTGTGGCATCTTCACTTTTTTATCGCAGTTTTGCGGGGTTTTTGTGGCATCTTCACTTTTTATCGCAGTTTTGCGGGGGGTTTTTGTGGCATCTTCACATTTTTATCGCAGTTTTGCGGGGTTTTTGTGGCATCTTCACTTTTTTATCGCAGTTTTGCGGGGTTTTTGTGGCATCTTCACTTTTTTATCACAGTTTTGCGGGGTTTTTGTGGCATCTTCACTTTTTTATCACAGTTTTGCAGGGGGTTTGTGGCATCTTCACTTTTTTATCACAGTTTTGTGGGGTTTTTGTGGCATCTTCACTTTTTATCGCAGCTTTGCAGGGGGGGGGGGTTGTGGCATCTTCACTTTTTATCGCAGTTTTGCGGGTTTTTTGTGGCATCTTCACTTTTTTATCGCAGTTTTGCGGGGTTTTTGTGGCATCTTCACGTTTTTTTATTGCAGTTTTGCGGGGTTTGTTGCGGCATCTTTACTTTTTTTTTCGCCGTTTTGTGGGGGTTGTGGCATGTTCACTTTTTTATCGCAGTTTTGTGGGGTTTTTATGGCATCTTCACTTTTTATGCACTTTTGCGGGGGGTTTGTGGCATCTTCACTTTTTATTCGCAGTTTTGCGGGGTTTTTTGTGGCATCTTCACTTTCTTATCGCAGTTTTGCGGGGTTTTTTGTGGCATCTTCACTTCTTATCGCAGTTTTGTTTTGTGGGTTTTTTGTGGCATCTTCACTTTTTATCGCAGTTTTGCAGTTTTTTGTGGCATCTTCACTTTTTTATCGCAGTTTTGCGGGGTTTTTGTGGCATCTTCACTTTCTTATCGCAGTTTTGCGGGGTTTTTTGTGGCATATTCACTTTTTTATCGCAGTTTTGCGGGGTTTTTTGTGGCATCTTCACTTTTTTATCACAGTTTTCCAGGGGGGTTTGTGGCATCTTCACTTTTTTATCACAGTTTTGCGGGGTTTTTTTGTGGCATCTTCACTTTTTTATCGCAGTTTTGCGGGGGTGGGGGGGGTTGTGGCATCTTCACTTTTTATCGCAGTTTTGTGGGGTTTTTTTGTGGCATCTTCACTTTTTTATCGCAGTTTTGCGAGGTTTTTTGTGGCATCTTCACGTTTTTTTTATTGCAGTTTTGCGGGGTTTGTAGCGGCATCTTTACTTTTTTTTCGCCGTTTTGTGGGGGGGTTGTGGCATGTTCACTTTTTTATCGCAGTTTTGTGGGGTTTTTATGGCATCTTCACTTTTTTATGCACTTTTGCGGGGGGGTTTGTGGCATCTTCACTTTTTTATCGCAGTTTTGCGGGGTTTTTTGTGGCATCTTCACTTTCTTATCGCAGTTTTGCGGGGTTTTTGTGGCATCTTCACTTTTTATCGCAGTTTTGCGGGGTTTTTGTGGCATCTTCACTTTTTATCGCAGTTTTGCGTGGGGGGTTGTGGCATCTTCACTTTTTATCGCAGTTTTGTGGGGTTTTTTTTGTGGCATCTTCACTTTTTTATCGCAGTTTTGCGGGGGTTTGTGGCATCTTCACTTTTTATCGCAGTTTTGTGGGGTTTTTTGTGGCATCTTCACTTTTTTATCGCAGTTTTGCGGGGTTTTTTGTGGCATCTTCACTTTTTTATCACAGTTTTGCCGGGTTTTTTGTGGCATCTTCACTTTTTTATCACACTTTTGCAAGGGGGGTTGTGGCATCTTCACTTTTTTTTCACAGTTTTGCGGGGTTTTTTGTGGCATCTTCACTTTTTTATCGCAGCTTTGCAGGGGCAGGGGGGGGGGTTGTGGCATCTTCACTTTTTATCGCAGTTTTGCGGGTTTTTTGTGGCATCTTCACTTTTTTATCGCAGTTTTGCGGGGTTTTTTGTGGCATCTTCACGTTTTTTTTATTGCAGTTTTGCGGGTTTTGTTTTTGTGGCATCTTACTTTTTTATCGCCGTTTTGGGGGGTGTGGCATCTTCACTTTTTATCGCAGTTTTGCGGGTTTTTTTTGTGGCATCTTCACTTTTTTATCGCAGTTTTGCCGGGTTTTTTGTGGCATGTTCACTTTTTATCGCAGTTTTGCGGGTTTTTTTTGTGGCATCTTCACTTTTTTATCACAGTTTTGCGGGGTTTTTTGTGGCATCTTCACTTTTTTATCACAGTTTTGCAGGGGGGGTTTGTGGCATCTGCACTTTTTTTTCACAGTTTTGTTGGGTTTTTTTGTGGCATCTTCACTTTTTTATCATAGTTTTGCGGGGGTGGGGGGGGTTGTGGCATCTTCACTTTTTATCGCAGTTTTGTGGGGTTTTTTTGTGGCATCTTCACTTTTTTATCGCAGTTTTGCAGGGGCGGGGGGGGGGGTTGTGGCATCTTCACTTTTTATCGCAGTTTTGCGGGGTTTGTTGCGGCATCTTTACTTTTTTTTCGCCGTTTTGTGGGGGGGTTGTGGCATGTTCACTTTTTTATCGCAGTTTTGTGGGCTTTTTTATGGCATCTTCACTTTTTTATGCACTTTTGCGGGGGGGTTTGTGGCATCTTCACTTTTTTATCGCAGTTTTGCGGGGTTTTTTGTGGCATCTTCACTTTCTTATCGCAGTTTTGCGGGGTTTTTTGTGGCATCTTCACTTTTTTATCACAGTTTTGCGGGGTTTTTTGTGGCATCTTCACTTTTTTATCACAGTTTTGCAGGGGGGTTTGTGGCATCTTCACTTTTTTATCACAGTTTTGCGGGGTTTTTTGTGGCATCTTCACTTTTTTATCGCAGTTTTGCGGGGGTGGGGGGTTGTGGCATCTTCACTTTTTATCGCAGTTTTGTGGGGTTTTTTTTTGGCATCTTCACTTTTTTATCGCAGTTTTGCAGGGGCGGGGGGGGGGTTGTGGCATCTTCACTTTTTATTGCAGTTTTGCGGGTTTTTTTGTGGCATCTTCACTTTTTTATCACAGTTTTGCGGGGTTTTTTGTGGCATCTTCACGTTTTTTTTATTGCAGTTTTGCGGGGTTTTTGTGGCATCTTCACTTTTTTATCGCAGTTTTGTGGGGTTGTGGCATCTTCACTTTTTTATCGCAGTTTTGCGGGTTTTTTGTGGCATCTTCACTTTTTATCGCAGTTTTGTGGGGTTTTTGTGGCATCTTCACTTTTTTATCGCAGTTTTGCGGGGTTTTTGTGGCATCTTCACTTTCTTATCGCAGTTTTGCGGGGTTTTTTGTGGCATCTTCACTTTCTTATCGCAGTTTTGCGGGGTTTTTTGTGGCATCTTCACTTTTTATCGCAGTTTTGTGGGTTTTTTGTGGCATCTTCACTTTTTATCGCAGTTTTGCGGGGGTGGGGGTTGTGGCATCTTCACTTTTTATCGCAGTTTTGCGGGGTTTTTGTGGCATCTTCACTTTTTTATCGCAGTTTTGCGGGTTTTTGTGGCATCTTCACTTTTATCGCAGTTTTGCGGGGTTTTTGTGGCATCTTCACTTTTTATCGCAGTTTTGCGGGGTTTTTGTGGCATCTTCACTTTTTATCGCAGTTTGTGGGGTTTTTTGTGGCATCTTCACTTTTTTATTTTGTGCGGGTTTTGTGGCATCTTCACGTTTTTATCGCAGTTTTGCGGGGTTTTTTGTGGCATCTTCACTTTTTATCGCAGTTTTGCGGGGTTTTTGTGGCATCTTCACTTTTTATCGCAGTTTTGCAGGGGGTTTTTGTGGCATCTTCACTTTTTTATCACAGTTTTGCGGGGTTTTTGTGGCATCTTCACTTTTTTATCGCAGTTTTGCGGGTTTTGTGGCATCTTCACTTTTTATCGCAGTTTTGCGGGTTTTTTGTGGCATCTTCACTTTTTATCGCAGTTTTGCGGGGTTTTTGTGGCATCTTCACTTTCTTATCGCAGTTTTGCGGGGTTTTGTGGCATCTTCACTTTTTATCGCAGTTTTGTGGGGTTTTTTGTGGCATCTTCACTTTTTTATCGCAGTTTTGCGCAGTTTTGCGGGGTTGTGGCATCTTCACTTTTTTTTCGCAGTTTTGTGGGGTTTTTGTGGCATCTTCACTTTTTTATCGCAGTTTTGCGGGTTTTTTGTGGCATCTTCACTTTTTATCGCAGTTTTGCGGGGTTTTTTGTGGCATCTTCACTTTTTTTATCGCAGTTTTGCGGGGTTTTTTGTGGCATCTTCACTTTTTATCGCAGTTTTGTGGGGTTTTTTGTGGCATCTTCACTTTTTTATCGCAGTTTTGCAGGGGCGGGGGGGTTGTGGCATCTTCACTTTTTATCGCAGTTTTGCGGGTTTTTTGTGGCATCTTCACTTTTTTATCGCAGTTTTGCGGGGTTTTTTGTGGCATCTTCACTTTTTTATCGCAGTTTTGCGGGGTTTTTGTGGCATCTTCACTTTTATCGCAGTTTTGTGGGGGTTGTGGCATCTTCACTTTTTTATCGCAGTTTTGCGGGGTTTTTGTGGCATCTTCACTTTTTTATCGCAGTTTTGCAGGGGGTTTGTGGCATCTTCACTTTTTTATCGCAGTTTTGTGGGTTTTTTGTGGCATCTTCACTTTTTTATCGCAGTTTTGCGGGGTTTTTGTGGCATCTTCACTTTTTATCGCAGTTTTGTGGGGTTTTTGTGGCATCTTCACTTTTTATCGCAGTTTTGCGGGGTTTTTGTGGCATCTTCACTTTTTATCGCAGTTTTGCGGGTTTTTTGTGGCATCTTCACTTTTTTATCGCAGTTTTTGCGGGGTTTTTTGTGGCATCTTCACTTTTTTATTGCAGTTTTGCGGGGTTTTTGCGGCATCTTCACTTTTTTTTCGCAGTTTTGTTTGTGGCATCTTCACTTTTTATCGCAGTTTTGCGGGGTTTTTATGGCATCTTCACTTTTTTATCTCATCTTCACTTTTTATCGCAGTTTTGCGGGTTTTTTGTGGCATCTTCACTTTTTATCGCAGTTTTTGCGGGTTGTGGCATCTTCACTTTTTATCGCAGTTTTGTGGGGTTTTTGTGGCATCTTCACTTTTTTATCGCAGTTTTGCAGGGGCGGGGGGTTGTGGCATCTTCACTTTTTATCGCAGTTTTGCGGGGTTTTTTGTGGCATCTTCACTTTTTATCGCAGTTTTGTGGGGGGTTGTGGCATCTTCACTTTTTATCGCAGTTTTGCGGGTTTTTTTTTGTGGCATCTTCACTTTTTTATCGCAGTTTTGCGGGGTTTTTTGTGGCATCTTCACTTTTTTATCGCAGTTTTGCGGGGTTTTTTGTGGCATCTTCACTTTCTTATCGCAGTTTTGCGGGGTTTTTTGTGGCATGTTTACTTTTTTTCCCAGTTTTGCGGGGTTTTTGTGGCATCTTCACTTTTTATCACAGTTTTGCGGGGTTTTTTGTGGCATCTTCACTTTTTTTATCACAGTTTTGCAGGGGCGTTTGTGGCATCTTCACTTTTTTATCACAGTTTTGCGGGGTTTTTTGTGGCATCTTCACTTTTTTATCGCAGTTTTGCGGGGGGGGGGGGGGGTTGTGGCATCTTCACTTTTTATCGCAGTTTTGTGGGGTTTTTTTGTGGCATCTTCACTTTTTATCGCAGTTTTGCAGGGGCAGGGGGGGTTGTGGCATCTTCACTTTTTATCGCAGTTTTGCGGGGTTTTGTGGCATCTTTCACTTTTTTATCGCCGTTTTGTGGGGGGTTTTTGTGGCATCTTCACTTTTTTATCGCAGTTTTGTGGGTTTTTTGTGGCATCTTCACTTTTTTATGCACTTTTGCGGGGGTTTGTGGCATCTTCACTTTTTTATCGCAGTTTTGTGGGGTTTTTGTGGCATCTTCACTTTTTTATCACAGTTTTGCGGGGGGGTTGTGGCATCTTCACTTTTTATCGCAGTTTTGCGGGGTTTTTTGTGGCATCTTCACTTTTTTATCGCAGTTTTGCGGGGTTTTTGTGGCATCTTCACTTTTTATCGCAGTTTTGCGGGGTTTTTTGTGGCATCTTCACTTTTATCGCAGTTTTGTGGGGTTTTTGTGGCATCTTCACTTTTTTATCGCAGTTTTGCGGGGTTTTTGTGGCATCTTCACTTTTTTATCGCAGTTTTGCGGGGTTTTTGTGGCATCTTCACTTTTTATCGCAGTTTTGCGGGGTTTTTTGTGGCATCTTCACTTTTTATCGCAGTTTTGCGGGGTTTTTGTGGCATCTTCACTTTTTTATCGCAGTTTTGTGGGGTTTTTTGTGGCATCTTCACTTTTTATCGCAGTTTTGCGGGGGTTTGTGGCATCTTCACTTTTTATCGCAGTTTTGCGGGTTTTTTGTGGCATCTTCACTTTTTTATCGCAGTTTTGCGGGGTTTTTTGTGGCATCTTCACTTTTTATCGCAGTTTTGTGGGGTTTTTTGTGGCATCTTCACTTTTTTATCGCAGTTTTGCAGGGGCGGGGGGGGTTGTGGCATCTTCACTTTTTATCGCAGTTTTGCGGGGTTTTTTGTGGCATCTTCACTTTTTATCACAGTTTTGCGGGTTTTTTGTGGCATCTTCACGTTTTTTATTGCAGTTTTGCGGGGTTTGTAGCGGCATCTTTACTTTTTTTTTTCGCCGTTTTGTGGGGGTTGTGGCATGTTCACTTTTTTATCGCAGTTTTGTGGGGTTTTTTATGGCATCTTCACTTTTTTATCGCAGTTTTGCGGGTTTTTTGTGGCATCTTCACTTTCTTATCGCAGTTTTGCGGGGTTTTTGTGGCATCTTCACTTTTTTATCGCAGTTTTGCGGGGTTTTTGTGGCATCTTCACTTTTTATCGCAGTTTTGTGGGGTTTTTTGTGGCATCTTCACTTTTTATCGCAGTTTTGCGGGGTTTTTTGTGGCATCTTCACTTTTTTATCGCAGTTTTGCAGGGGCGGGGGGGGGGTTGTGGCATCTTCACTTTTTATCGCAGTTTTGTGGGTTTTTTTGTGGCATCTTCACTTTTTTATCGCAGTTTTGCGGGGTTTTTTGTGGCATCTTCACTTTCTTATCGCAGTTTTGCGGGGTTTTTTGTGGCATCTTCACTTTTTAATCACAGTTTTGCGGGGATTTTTGTGGCATCTTCACTTTTTTATCACAGTTTTGCAGGGGGGGTTTGTGGCATCTTCACTTTTTTATCACAGTTTTGTAGGGTTTTTTTGTGGCATCTTCACTTTTTTATCACAGTTTTGCGGGGTTTTTTGTGGCATCTTCACTTTTTATCGCAGTTTTGCGGGTTGTGGCATCTTCACTTTTTTATCGCAGTTTTGCGGGGTTTTTTGTGGCATCTTCACTTTTTTATCGCAGTTTTGCGGGTTTTGTGGCATCTTCACTTTTTATCGCAGTTTTGCGGGTTTTTGTGGCATCTTCACTTTCTTATCGCAGTTTTGCGGGGTTTTTTGTGGCATATTCACTTTTTTATCGCAGTTTTGCGGGGGTGGGGGGGGGGGTTGTGGCATCTTCACCTTTTATCGCCGTTTTGTGGGGTTTTTGTGGCATCTTCACTTTTTTATCGCAGTTTTGCAGGGGGCGGGGGGTTGTGGCATCTTCACTTTTTATCGCAGTTTTGTGGGTTTTTTGTGGCATCTTCACTTTTTTATCGCAGTTTTCCGGGGTTTTTTGTGGCATCTTCACTTTCTTATCGCAGTTTTGCGGGGTTTTTTGTGGCATCTTCACTTTTTTATCACAGTTTTGCGGGGTTTTTGTGGCATCTTCACTTTTTATCACAGTTTTGCAGGGGGTTTGTGGCATCTTCACTTTTTTATCACAGTTTTGTAGGGTTTTTTGTGGCATCTTCACTTTTTATCGCAGCTTTGCAGGGGCAGGGGGGTTGTGGCATCTTCACTTTTTATCGCAGTTTTGCGGGGTTTTTTGTGGCATCTTCACTTTTTTATCGCAGTTTTGCGGGGTTTTTTGTGGCATCTTCACTTTTTATCGCAGTTTTGCGGGGTTTGTTGTGGCATCTTCACTTTTTTATCGCAGTTTTGCGGGGTTTTTTGTGGCATCTTCACATTCTTATCGCAGTTTTGTGGGGTTTATTATGGCATTTTCACTTTTTTATGCACTTTTGCGGGGGGGTTTGTGGCATCTTCACTTTTTTATTGCAGTTTTGCGGGGTTTTTTTGTGGCATCTTCACTTTTTATCGCAGTTTTGTGGGGTTTTTTTTTGGCATCTTCACTTTTTTATCGCAGTTTTGTGGGGTTTTTTGTGGCATCTTCACTTTTTTATCGCAGTTTTGCGGGGTTTTGTGGCATCTTCACTTTTTATCGCAGTTTTGTGGGGTTTTTGTGGCATCTTCACTTTTTATCGCAGTTTTGCGGGTTTTTTTTGTGGCATCTTCACTTTTTTATCGCAGTTTTGCCGGGTTTTTTGTGGCATCTTCACTTTTTTATCGCAGTTTTGCGGGGTTTTTTGTGGCATCTTCACATTCTTATCGCAGTTTTTCGGGGGTTTTTGTGGCATCTTCACTTTTTATCGCAGTTTTGCGGGGTTTTGTGGCATCTTCACTTTTTTATCGCAGTTTTGCGGGGTTTTTGTGGCATCTTCACTTTTTTATCGCAGTTTTGCGGGGTTTTTGTGGCATCTTCACTTTTTTATCGCAGTTTTGTGGGGTTTTTTGTGGCATCTTCACTTTTTTATCGCAGTTTTGCAGGGGCGGGGTTGTGGCATCTTCACTTTTTATCGCAGTTTTGTGGGGTTTTTTGTGGCATCTTCACTTTTTTATCGCAGTTTTGCAGGGGCGGGGGGGGTTGTGGCATCTTCACTTTTTATCGCAGTTTTGCGGGGTTTTGTGGCATCTTCACTTTTTATCGCAGTTTTGCGGGGTTTTTTGTGGCATCTTCACGTTTTTTATTGCAGTTTTGCGGGGTTTGTAGCGCATCTTTACTTTTTTCGCCGTTTTGTGGGGGGTTGTGGCATGTTCACTTTTTTATCGCAGTTTTGTGGGGTTTTTATGGCATCTTCACTTTTTATGCACTTTTGCGGGGGGTTTGTGGCATCTTCACTTTTTTATCGCAGTTTTGCGGGGTTTTTTGTGGCATCTTCACTTTCTTATCGCAGTTTTGCGGGGTTTTTGTGGCATCTTCACTTTTTTATCGCAGTTTTGCGTGGGTTTTTGCGGCATCTTCACTTTCTTATCGCAGTTTTGCGGGGGTGGGGGGGGGGTTGTGGCATCTTCACTTTTTATCGCAGTTTTGTGGGGTTTTTTTGTGGCATCTTCACTTTTTTATCGCAGTTTTGCAGGGGCGGGAAGGGGGGGTTGTGGCATCTTCACTTTTTATCGCAGTTTTGCGGGGTTTTTTTTGTGGCATCTTCACTTTTTTATCGCAGTTTTGCGGGGTTTTTGTGGCATCTTCACTTTTTTATCGCAGTTTTGTGGGTTTTTTGTGGCATCTTCACTTTTTATCGCAGTTTTGCGGGGGGTTTTGTGGCATCTTCACTTTTTATCGCAGTTTTGCGGGGTTTTTTGTGGCATCTTCACTTTTTATCGCAGTTTTGCGGGGTTTTTTGTGGCATCTTCACTTTTTTATCGCAGTTTTGCGGGTTTTTGTGGCATCTTCACTTTTTATCGCAGTTTTGTGGGTTTTTTGTGGCATCTTCACTTTTTTATCGCAGTTTTGCGGGGTGGGGGGTTGTGGCATCTTCACTTTTTATCGCAGTTTTGTGGGGTTTTTTGTGGCATCTTCACTTTTTTATCGCAGTTTTGCAGGGGCGGGGGGGTTGTGGCATCTTCACTTTTTATCGCAGTTTTGCGGGTTTTTTGTGGCATCTTCACTTTTTTATCACAGTTTTGCGGGGTTTTTTGTGGCATCTTCACTTTTTTTATTGCAGTTTTGCGGGGTTTGTGGCATCTTTCACTTTTTATCGCAGTTTTGTGGGGTTTTTGTGGCATCTTCACTTTTTTATCGCAGTTTTGCGGGTTTTTTGGCATCTTCACTTGTGGCATCTTCACTTTTTTATGCAGTTTTGCGGGGTTTTTTGTGGCATCTTCACTTTTTATCGCAGTTTTGCGGGGTTTTTTGTGGCATCTTCACTTTTTTATCGCAGTTTTGCGGGGTTTTGTGGCATCTTCACTTTCTTATCGCAGTTTTGCGGGGTTTTTGTGGCATCTTCACTTTTTTATCGCAGTTTTGCGGGGTTTTTGTGGCATCTTCACTTTTTTATCGCAGTTTTGTGGGGTTTTTGTGGCATCTTCACTTTTTTATCGCAGTTTTGCGGGGTTTTTTGTGGCATCTTCACTTTTTTATCGCAGTTTTGCGGGGTTTTTTGTGGCATCTTCACTTTTTATCGCAGTTTTGCGGGGTTTTTTGTGGCATCTTCACTTTTTATCGCAGTTTTGCGGGGTTTGTGGCATCTTCACTTTTATCGCAGTTTTGCGGGGTTTTTTGTGGCATCTTCACTTTTTTATCACAGTTTTGCAGGGGGTTTTTTGTGGCATCTTCACTTTTTTATCGCAGTTTTGCGGGTTTTTTGTGGCATCTTCACTTTTTTATCGCAGTTTTGCGGGTTTTTGTGGCATCTTCACTTTTTATCGCAGTTTTGCGGGTTTTTGTGGCATCTTCACTTTTTATCGCAGTTTTGCGGGGTTTTTTGTGGCATCTTCACTTTTTATCGCAGTTTTGCGGGGTTTTTGTGGCATCTTCACTTTTTATCGCAGTTTTGCGGGGTTTGTGGCATCTTCACTTTTTATCGCAGTTTTGTGCGGGGTTTTTGTGGCATCTTCACTTTTTTATCGCAGTTTTGCGGGGTTTTTTGTGGCATCTTCACTTTTTATCGCAGTTTTGCGGGGTTTTGTGGCATCTTCACTTTTTTATCACAGTTTTGCGGGGTTTTTGTGGCATCTTCACTTTTTTATCACAGTTTTGCGGGGGTTTGTGGCATCTTCACTTTTTTATCACAGTTTTGCGGGGTTTTTTGTGGCATCTTCACTTTTTTATCACAGTTTTGCAGGGGGTTTGTGGCATCTTCACTTTTTATCACAGTTTTGCGGGGTTTTTTGTGGCATCTTCACTTTTTTATCGCAGTTTTGCGGGGGTGGGGGGGGGGGTTGTGGCATGTTCACTTTTTATCGCAGTTTTGTGGGGTTTTTTTGTGGCATCTTCACTTTTTTATCGCAGTTTTGCAGGGGCGGGGGGGGGGGGTTGTGGCATCTTCACTTTTTATCGCAGTTTTGCGGGGTTTTTTTTGTGGCATCTTCACTTTTTTATCACAGTTTTGCGGGGTTTTTTGTGGCATCTTCACGTTTTTTTTATTGCAGTTTTGCGGGGTTTGTAGCGGCATCTTTACTTTTTTTTCGCCGTTTTGTGGGGGGGTTGTGGCATGTTCACTTTTTTATCGCAGTTTTGTGGGGTTTTTTATGGCATCTTCACTTTTTTATGCACTTTTGCGGGGGGGTTTGTGGCATCTTCACTTTTTATTGCAGTTTTGCGGGGGTTTTTGTGGCATCTTCACTTTTTTATCGCAGTTTTGCGGGGTTTTTTGTGGCATCTTCACTTTCTTATCGCAGTTTTGCGGGGTTTTTTGTGGCATCTTCACATTCTTATCGCAGTTTTGTGGGGTTTTTTGTGGCATCTTCACTTTCTTATCGCAGTTTTGCGGGGTTTTTTGTGGCATCTTCACTTTTTTATCGCAGTTTTGCGGGGTTGTGGCATCTTCACTTTTTATCGCAGTTTTGTGGGGTTTTTGTGGCATCTTCACTTTTTTATCGCAGTTTTGCAGGGGCGGTGGGGGGGGTTGTGGCATCTTCACTTTTTATCGCAGTTTTGTGGGTTTTTTTGTGGCATCTTCACTTTTTTATCGCAGTTTTGCGGGGTTTTTTGTGGCATCTTCACTTTCTTATCGCAGTTTTGCGGGGTTTTTTGTGGCATCTTCACTTTTTAATCACAGTTTTGCGGGGATTTTTGTGGCATCTTCACTTTTTTATCACAGTTTTGCAGTGGGGTTTGTGGCATCTTCACTTTTTTATCACAGTTTTGTGGGGTTTTTTTGTGGCATCTTCACTTTTTATCGCAGCTTTGCAGGGGCAGGGGGGGTTGTGGCATCTTCACTTTTTTATCGCAGTTTTGCGGGTTTTTTGTGGCATCTTCACTTTTTATCGCAGTTTTGCGGGGTTTTTTGTGGCATCTTCACTTTTTTATCGCAGTTTTGCGGGGTTTTTGTGGCATCTTCACTTTTTATCGCAGTTTTGCGGGTTTTGTGGCATCTTCACTTTTTTATCGCAGTTTTGTGGGGTTGTGGCATCTTCACTTTTTATCGCAGTTTTGTGGGGTTTTTTGTGGCATCTTCACTTTTTTATCGCAGTTTTGCAGGGGGGGGGGTTGTGGCATGTTCACTTTTTTATCGCAGTTTTGTGGGGTTTTTTGTGGCATCTTCACTTTTTTATCGCAGTTTTGCGGGGTTTTTTGTGGCATCTTCACTTTCTTATCGCAGTTTTGCGGGGTTTTTTGTGGCATCTTCACATTATTATCGCAGTTTTGTGGGGTTTTTTGTGGCATCTTCACTTTCTTATCGCAGTTTTGCGGGGTTTTTTGTGGCATCTTCACTTTCTTATCGCAGTTTTGCGGGGTTTTTTGTGGCATCTTCACTTTTTAATCACAGTTTTGCGGGGATTTTTGTGGCATCTTCACTTTTTTATCACAGTTTTGCAGGGGGGGTTTGTCGCATCTTCACTTTTTTATCACAGTTTTGCGGGGTTTTTGTGGCATCTTCACTTTTTTATCGCAGCTTTGCAGGGGCAGGGGGGGGGTTGTGGCATCTTCACTTTTTATCGCAGTTTTGCGGGTTTTTTGTGGCATCTTCACTTTTTTATCGCAGTTTTGCGGGGGGTTTTTTGTGGCATCTTCACGTTTTTTTATTGCAGTTTTGCGGGGTTTTGTTGCGGCATCTTCACTTTTTTATCGCCGTTTTGTGGGGGGGTTGTGGCATCTTCACTTTTTATCGCAGTTTTGTGGGGTTTTTGTGGCATCTTCACTTTTTATCGCAGTTTTGCAGGGGGTTGTGGCATCTTCACTTTTATCGCAGTTTTGCGGGGTTTTTGTGGCATCTTCACTTTTTTATCGCAGTTTTGCGGGGGTTTTGTGGCATCTTCACTTTTTATCACAGTTTTGCGGGGTTTTTGTGGCATCTTCACTTTTTTATCACAGTTTTGCAGGGGGTTTGTGGCATCTTCACTTTTTATCGCAGTTTTGTGGGGTTTTTTGTGGCATCTTCACTTTTTATCGCAGTTTTGCGGGGGGGGGGTTGTGGCATCTTCACTTTTTATCGCAGTTTTGTGGGGTTTTTTGTGGCATCTTCACTTTTTTATCGCAGTTTTGCAGGGCGGGAAGGGGGGTTGTGGCATCTTCACTTTTTATCGCAGTTTTGTGGGGTTTTTTGTGGCATCTTCACTTTTTTATCGCAGTTTTGCGGGGTTTTTGTGGCATCTTCACTTTTTTATCGCAGTTTTGCGGGGTTTTTGTGGCATCTTCACTTTTTTATCGCAGTTTTGTGGGGATTTTTGTGGCATCTTCACTTTTTTATCGCAGTTTTGCGGGGTTTTTGTGGCATCTTCACTTTTTATCGCAGTTTTGTGGGGTTTTTTGTGGCATCTTCACTTTTTATGCACTTTGCAGGGGGTTTGTGGCATCTTCACTTTTTTATCGCAGTTTTGCGGGTTTTTTGTGGCATCTTCACTTTCTTATCGCAGTTTTGCGGGGTTTTTGTGGCATCTTCACATTCTTATCGCAGTTTTGTGGGGTTTTTGTGGCATCTTCACTTTCTTATCGCAGTTTTGTGGGGCTTTTTGTGGCATCTTCACTTTTTTATCGCAGTTTTGCGGGGGTGGGGAGGGGTTGGGGCATCTTCACTTTTTATCGCAGTTTTGTGGGTTTTTTTTGTGGCTTCTTCACTTTTTTATTGCAGTTTTGGGGGGGGGGGGGGGGGGGTTGTGGCATCTTCACTTTTTATCGCAGTTTTGTGGGTTTTTTTGTGGCATCTTCACTTTTTTATTGCAGTTTTGCGGGGTTTTTTGTGGCATTTTCACTTTCTTATCGCCGTTTTGCAGGGGTTTGTGGCATCTTCACTTTTTATCACAGTTTTGTAGGGTTTTTTGTGGCATCTTCACTTTTTATCGCAGTTTTGCAGGGGCAGGGGGGGGTTGTGGCATCTTCACTTTTTAATCACAGTTTTGCGGGATTTTGTGGCATCTTCACTTTTTTATCACAGTTTTGCAGTGGGGTTTGTGGCATCTTCACTTTTTTATCACAGTTTTGTGGGGTTTTTTGTGGCATCTTCACTTTTTATCGCAGCTTTGCAGGGGCAGGGGGGGGGTTGTGGCATCTTCACTTTTTATCGCAGTTTTGCGGGTTTTTTGTGGCATCTTCACTTTTTTATCGCAGTTTTGCGGGGTTTTTTGTGGCATCTTCACGTTTTTTTTATTGCAGTTTTGCGGGGTTTGTTGCGGCATCTTTACTTTTTTTTCGCCGTTTTGTGGGGGGGTTGTGGCATGTTCACTTTTTTATCGCAGTTTTGTGGGGTTTATTATGGCATCTTCACTTTTTTATGCAGTTTTGCGGGGTTTTTGTGGCATCTTCA